>NC_064849.1:157208337-157808337 GCF_024139225.1 Suncus etruscus | reverse complement strand
AAAACTATGCAATATTTTTTTACTAATTGCACTGAGTACTAATTGTACTGATATTTCATTAAGAATACAAATGGCTTCTGGTCTTTCTATGTCTAATTTTCATTTCAACTTATATGAAGTGGATGTTTTTCTTGCCTCCTTCTAGAAGAGTAATACAGTAAATAGTAAATACCAAAATATCTGAAAGAGAAATTAGTACTAGTAAGAATATTCTATTCTTCCAAAAATATAAAAAGATCTAACATCCTACATGCAACAATTTTCCTGTCTTACACAATAAGATAACAATGTTTAGATATTGTTTCAGATTAATTTTCTAATTCATAAAATTAGAACAAGCAGAGAGTAAAATTTTGTTTTGGATCAAAAACTCACATATTTGGCAACTCTAAAGACTAAAATAGAAATCAACACATATCTATTTACAGTAGATTCCCAAAGCAATCAGTGTGTAAATGTCTCAGTTATTGTAATTTAACCTGTGCATAATTCAATATGATAGTTTTGGATATATCTTCATTTTTTTTGTTTTGGGGGCCACAGCCAGTGACGCTCAGAGGTTACTCCCGGCTATGCGCTCAGAAATCGCTCCTGGATGGGGGACCATATGGGACGCCAGAGGATCGAACCGTGGTCAGTCCTAGATTAGTTAGCTCATGCAAGGCAGACACCCTACCACCTGTGCCACCACTCTGGCCTGATTTTCATATTTTTTCCTTAGGGATAGGCTATAAACATCAATATCCTATTCTTTTCATTCTTTTTCTTATTTTTTGAACTTCAAAAGACTCCTTAATACATTGTTAGATAATTAGATGGTACCTGGTTCAATAGAGAACATTTAATTTTTTATGTCTATTCTTCCTGTGCTTAAACATTGCACATTATTGTAGTTCACGAAAATGCAAAACTATTTAGGCAAATGTTCCTGAAACCAATGGACAATTAAATAACCATTCACAAATATTTGTTTAACTCTTCCATCATCTGTTCATATAAATACCAAATAGATCATATAGTACGTTTAAATATACTCACACAATGAACAATGGTCACTTAACCCTTTTTTCTAAAACATATTGTGAGGTTTTAAATGTTGCATTAAACATCATTTATTTATGTGGTATTTGAGTCATGACATAGCATTAATGTGATATTATTCTGTTTCTGGATCAACAGCTTTAAGCATTAAAGAAACAGAAGCAAAAAGCTGACATGGTTTTAGAATCTTTAGTAATACAGTAATATCAGAAGCATTAAATTTGACCTGGACTTCAAATAATTTATGAAAAAATATTTCAGGACAAAGAATAATGTGTTGTATTCAGCAAGATAAAAAATTCATAAGACATGTATGGTTTTGCTATAATATTTTCTGTTTCTTTTTTCTTTTAAAATAGATACACTTTCTGCATTAATTTAGTAGCCTAATATCAATATAGCTTATTTCTTTGATATAGATATTATCCAGTTTTTACTACTTAAGCCTTGACAATAATATTTCCTTTTTCTTTTTTATTTTAGAATAGGTACATATTCTGCATTAATTTAGTAGTCTGATATAAATATATCTTTATTTCTTTGATACAGGTATTATCCAGTATTTCTTACTTAACACTTAGCGAGCATATTTATTCTTAGTTTAATTTATTAATACATTTTAGGAAGAATTTCATATAATTTCTAGAGCTTGTTTGGTTATATTGTATTTATTGTCCCAAAATATTCACTGAAGCCCATGGTAATTATCATGAGGCTTGTGAAGTATCAACAAAGAAAGTGATGTGACTGATTTTAGTTCCTATCACACCCAGTGTAATGGGGCTTAGCTATCGTAGAACTTTACCATTCATATTTGAAGGATTGTCGTACCGTGTCTCAGCAGAAACCATTGAAAATTTTATGTCGAATATTTTATTTCTCAAGATCTTCTGTTGATTCATATAGTAAAAACTATATCATGAAAATTATTGAAAATTTGCTTGTTCTTAACCAAGACAGCAAATAACACTAATATCTCATTTTAGATCTTAGCTCAAATAATTAAATTAAGCATCTGACTGTCATACTCCTAGGTTTCTGCAGTGCCACTGGTAGTGATCCCAATTAAAATATAAAATTTTATTATATATAAAATATAAAAGTCCTGAAGAGATAGCACAGGATTTAAGGAGTTTATCTTGAGATTGCTGATCTAGCTTTGATCTCCAGTCCCATGTATCATCCTGAGATCATAGCCATAGTGATTTCTGAGCTAAGAGGCACGAGTGAACTATGACTAAAGTCAATTGTGGCCACAAAATAAAAAAAAATAATGAAAACAAATTAACACTTAAAAACTTTGAATTTACTTAGAAATTCACAATTAAAAGAAAGTTAAGAAGTTATTCCCAGGTATCTTGCTATTTAGTTATGACAATTGAATATTAGCTATACATTTTTAGTTTACTCAATTATCAATTTGGTTATGCGGTGGAAAAATATTACCTTTCTTATATTTTTTTCACATTAAGGTTATATTTTCTCATACAATCCTTATAGACATGTTCAGAAGATGAGGAAGTAATTATCTATTACTGCTTATTACTGAAGACTCTAGATCCTGTGAAATCAGTGTTTTAGTGCCCTTTTCTCTGCTTCTCTGTATTCTGTCAATTTATAGTCAGTAATCTATTATTTCGGTCTTTCAAGAGACAGCATAAATTGTATTTCATATATTTTTGAAATGCGATACTTATAGACCTCATTTATATAAGGGAAGATAAGATCTCACTTGCTTAGAGAAATTTGAGCACAATATAATTGGCCATACTAAACCATTCTTACACATTCATTGGCATATGCAATCAAATAAGTTGCTCCAATTGGATAACCTCAGAAGATACTACCAATTAGTAGAAACAACTAAGAGGCAGAGATATTTAGTGTATATAAACCCAGGTCACTTTACAAAATGAGTCCCCTTATCTCGAGTTGCTCTTGACCCTTTGGCCTCCTGCCCACCTTCCTATTTGTCTGCCAGAGCTACAGTTAAATAGAACTGCAACATCAAAATGCTCCAGTGGTCAGTGTGATGATCTGCCACCCATCTTGTTGGGGATGGTAAAACCGAGAGCAAATCGGTATCTTTAACACTTGGTTCATTATGTTCACAGTAAAAATTATTCCTATCACTAAAGTTTTCACATAACTGGACTCTTTTCATTTCCCATTTTCTTCAATTTTAACCTTAGTCTAGCTTATTTATTAGTTATAGATTAGTATAATTCTAGAATGCAGACCACCTTTAATATTTCTTTTTTTCCTCTGTCATAATGCTTGATAAAGTTCTCATTTCTATAGTTTTATAACACAACTGGCTGGTTTTTTTTTTTTTGTGGCTGAGAATATAAGGATGAAACGTAGTGATTTTCATCATCATAAACTAAGATTGCATAAAATAGATCTTTTACAACCCTTATATAATTACATGCAATAAATATTTGTCAAATATCTCCAAATACTTCCCTTACCACAATACACTTTGCTTCACAAACCCTAATAGACCCTCCTCTGATCATTTCCAATCATAGTAGTCAAGTTATTCTAATCGCTAACCTAAATGTGGTGCTGTTTTCACCATTTGTATGCAAAGCTAAGTCTCCTGATTATTTAGACCTTAAATCAATTTCATCATCCTAGATGACTTCTCTAACCACACTATATTAATTTGGCACACCCTCCACATGCATTTTATTATCTGTGACTATAATGTAGTTATTTCAAATATGTATACTTTTTTTCCTTTGGCACATTTATTTTAGGTTACATATATTTAGTCCCAATCAAAGTCTGGAGAGATATTATTGTAATTAGAGGGCATATTTGCTCAACTCCAGTTTGATCCATGATTTCACAATGTCCCTAGGGTATTGCTGGACATAGCCCTGGACCATACTAATTATGGCTTCTCTATATTATAAGGCTCCTAGGCAGCATCAGGTCCTATGACCTTCACATTGAAATTCCAACCATTGGTTCAGAATCATGAATGACTCCCACATAACTGGATGACTGCACTGGAGGCAACCCAATAAGCAAATAATGTATGGAGCTCCAATAAATTATATGCCTCCTTACACACACACACACACACACAGACAGACACACATACACATATATATATATATATAAACAAATTATTTGACCTGATGATTAGTGCCCTTTAATTTTTAAGTTATGTCTATTTATTTATTTTCCTTTCAAATGATTCTAACTCTCCTTATTTGCATTTTAATTATATTCTATGAAATAATAAATGGTGTGAATTTAACTCATTTGCTCAATACCTTAGTTTTGAATACACCCAGTGAATAAGAGATTTAAAACACATATCTGTTGAAAGAAAGAAAGAATAAGTGAATGCATAACACATTAGCCAAATCACTTTCCTTCACGTGCCACACAATGATCAAATGAGATGGCTAGAATACAGGACATACAAAGTCACTTTCATTACCCCAGTCACATATCCAATCTCAGCTAGTCTGAGATAGTGTAATTAGTTGGTGCTTTGATGCATCTATTTAAGATAGTTTGTTATGCTTTTTCAGAAAATAGGGGCTGCATGCATGCCTCATTCTTGGAAGTTCTTTGCTGTTTCTGATTATTTCTTTAAAACTGTAAATAAATAATATTCATCAAACAGAAAAAAAAAATACAGCATGCTGTGCACTCCATCACTTTGTGTAACGAGTCCATTCACTAGAATGTTATGAATGTTAGTAGAAACCTAAACAAGCAGCCCAGTGTTCCAGAGAATTTGGGTGTCTCTCCACAAGTATGCTAACCTCACTATAGATTTAAGTAACTCATTTACTCCTAAGGATATTTACCTCTATTCATTTCACACACCTTTCTCCCCCCCCTCTCTCTCTCTGTGTGTGTGTGTGTGTGTGTGTGTGTGTGTCTCTCCATCTCTGCACACCTGGTGACACTCAGGAATTACTCCTGGGTCAGCCGCATGCAAGGCAAAGGCCCTACCACAGTGCTATCGCTCTGGCTCCTTTTATCTCCACTTCTAGTCTCTGTATAACTGCACCTCTAAACTATCTCTGCTATCTATAGCTATATCTATATACATATATATACATACATATATATCTATGTATTTGTGCCATATATCTCGCAAGTAAAAAGCATTTACCCTATTTTCTACTTATAGCCTCCACCACTGTCTATTGTAGTGATATAGGCACATAAATTGATAACTAGCTAATTTCTTAGATTTTTAAGCCTTCTTGAAAGGATTTTAACTATATTTTATGACTTATAATTCTAGATTACAATTTAATTTTTTATTTAAACAACTTTATTACATAAATGACTGTGTTTGGGTTTCAGTCATGTAAATAATACCACCCATCACCAGTGCAACATTCCCATCACCAATGTCCCAAATCTCCCTCCTCCCCACCCAACCCCCACCTGTACTCTAGACAGGCTTTCTATTTCCCTCGTACATTCTCATTATTAGGATAGTTCAAAATGTAGTTATTTCTCTAATTAAACTCATCCCTGTTTGTGGTGAGCTTCATGAGGTGAGCTGGAACTTCCAGCTCTTTTTTCTTTTCTCTCTCAAAGTTATTATTGCAACAATGTCTTTCATTTTTCTTAAAACCCCAAAGATGAGTGAGACCATTCTGCGTTTTATTCTCTCTCTCTGACTTATTTCACTCAGCAGGATAGATTCCAAGTACATCATGTATAGAAAAGTTTCATGACTTCATCTCTCCTGACAGCTGCATAATATTCCATTGTGTATATGTACCACGGTTTCTTTAGCCATTCTTCTGTTGAAGGGTATCTTGTCTGTTTCCAGAGTCTTGCTATGGTAAATAGTGCTGCAATGAATATAGGTGTAAGGAAGGGATTTTTGTATTGTATTCTTGTGTTCCTAGGGTATATTCCTAGGAGTGGTATAGCAGGGTCGTATGGGAGCTCGATTTCCAGTTTTGGGAGGAATCTCTATATTGCTTTCCATAAAGGTTGAACTAGACAGCATTCCCACCAGCAGTGGATAAGAGTTCCTTTCTTTCCACATCCCTGCCAACACTGCTTGTTCTCATTCTTTGTGATGTGTACCAATCTCTGGGGTGAGAGGTGGTACCTCATAGGTGTTTTGATTTGCATCTGCCTGATGATTAGTGATTGGAGCATTTTTTCATGTATCTTTTGGCCATTTGTATTTCTTCTTTGTCAAAGAGTCTGTCCATTTCTTCTCCCCATTTTTCATGGGATTAGATTTTTTTTTTGTAAATTTCTGTCAGTGACTTGTATGTTTTGGAGATTAGCCCCTTATCTGATGGGTATTGGGTGAATAGTTTCTGCCACTCAGTGGGGGGCTCTTGTATCCTGGGTGCTAATTCTTTTGAGGTGCAGAAGCTTCTCAGTTTAATATATTCCCATCTGTTATTCTTTGCTTTCACTTGCTTGGAGAGTGCAGTTTCCTCTTTGAAGATACCTTTAGTCTCAATGTCCTGGAGTGTTTTACCTACGTGTATTTCTATATATCTTATAGTTTTGGGTCTGATATCGAGGTCTTTCATCCATTTGGATTTTACCTTCATACATGATGTTAACTGGGGGGTCTAAGTTCAATTTTTTGCAAGTGGCTAACCAATTGTGCCAACACCACTTATTGAAGAGGCTTTCTTTGCTCCATTTAGGATTTCTTGCTCCTTTATCAAAAATTAGGTGATTGTATGTCTGGGAAACATTCTCTGAATATTAAAGCCTATTCCACTGATCTGAGGGCCTGTCTTTATTGCAATACCATGCTGTTTTGATAACTATTGCTTTGTAGTACACTTTAAAGTTGGGGAAAGTAATTCCTCCAATATTCTTTTCCCAATGACTGCTTTAGCTGCTATTCCAGGGTGTTTATTGTTTCAAATGAATTTCAAAAGTGCCTGATCCACATCTTTGAAGAATGCCAAGGGTATCTTTAGAGGGATCACATTAAATCTGTACAATGCTTTGGAGAGTATTGCCATTTTAATGATGTTAATCCTGCCAATTTATGAGTAGGGTATGTGCTTCCAATTCTGCTTGTCCTCTCTTATTTCTTGGAGCAGAGTTTTATAGTTTTCTTTATATAGGTCCTTCACATTTTTAGTCTAGTTGATTCCAAGATATTTGAGTTTGTGTAGCACTATTGTGAATGGGGTTGTTTTCTTAATGTCCATTTCTTCCTTATTCCTATCGTGTATAGAAAGGCCATTGATTTTTGTGTGTTAATTTTTGTAGCCTGCCACCTTGCTATATGAGTCTATTGTTTTTAGAAACTTTTTCATAGAGACTTTAGGGTTTTCTATGTAGAGTATCATGTCATCAGCAACAGCAAGAGCTTGACTTCTTCCTTTCTTATCTGGATTCCGTTGATATCTTTTTCTTGCCTAACCGCTATAGCAAGTACTTCCAGTGCTATGTTGAATAGGAGTGGTGAGAGAGGACAGCCTTGTCTTGTGCCAGAATTTAGAGGAAAGGCTTTAGTTTTTCTCTATTGAGGACAATAATTGCCTCTGGTTTGTGGCAGATGGCCTGAACTATATTGAGAAAGGTTCCTTCCATTCCCATCTTGCTAAGAGTTTTGATCAAGAATGGGTGTTGGACCTTATCAAATGCTTTCTCTGCATCTATTGATATGATCATGTGATTTCTACTTTTCTTGTTGTTGATTTTGTGTATTATGTTGATAGATTTACGGATGTTAAACCATCCTTTCATTCCTGGGATGAAACCTACTTGATCATAGTGGATGATCTTCTTAATGAGGCATTGAATCCTATTTGCCAGGATTTTGTTGAGGATATTTGCATCTGTATTCATCAGCGAAATTTGTCTGTAATTTTCTTTTTTCATAGCATCTCTGTCTGGTTTAGATATCAAGATGATGTTGGCTTCATAAAAGCTATTTGGAAGTGTTCCTGTTTTTTCGATTTCATGAAAGAGTCTTGCCAGAATTGGTAGAATTTCCTCTTGAAAGGTTTGAAGAATTTATTAGTAAATCCATCTGTGCCTGGGCTTTTGTTTTGGGGCAGAGCTTTGATTACTGTCTTAATTTCCTCAATAGCGATGGGTTTGTTTAAATATGCTACATACTCTTCATTCAACCGCAGAAGATTATAAGAGTCCAAAAATTTATCCATTTCTTCTAGGTTTTTCTCAAAGTAGTTTCTAATTACCCTTTGGATTTCTACCATATCAATAGTGATCTCTCCTTTGTCTTTCCTAATACGAATTATCAAGTCTCTCTCTCTTTCTTTGTTAGTTTTACTAGTGATCTATCAATCTTGTTTATTTTTTCAAAGAACCAACTTCTGCTTTCGTTGATCTTTTGTATTGTCTTTCGGGTTTTCACTTCATTGATTTCTGCTCTCAGCTTTGTTATTTCCTTCTGTCTCTCTATTTTTGGGTCCTTTTGTTGAGTACTTTCTAATTCTATGAGCTGCATCATTAAGCTATTCAGGTATGCCCCTTTTTCTTTCCTGATGTGTGCTTGCAAAGCTATAAATTTTCCTCTCAGCACCGCTTTTGCTGTGTTCCATAGGTTCTGATAGTTTGTGTCTCAATTGTCATTTGTTTCTAGGAAGGTTTTGATTTCCTCTTTGATTTCATCTCGCACCCACTAGTTATTCAGTATTAGGTTGTTTAACTTCCAGGTATTAAAGTTTTTCTTCTGTGTCCCTTTGTAGTTCACATATAATTTCAGGGCCTTGTGGTCAGCAAAGGTAGCCTGGGCTTGTAAACTCACCTCCGGGAAGGCTTCAGGGAAGGCAAGCCATCCGCAGATGAGCCACACAGGATGAAATCAAGCTGAAAATAGAGCACAGCACAGAAGACAGGCAGATAGGGGTGCTGGCATCTGAGTTCCAGCAGAGTTCAGCGGCTTCCCCTTTCTGGGCTTGTAAGCTCACCTCCAGGGAAAGCTCCAGGGAAGGATAGCCCTCTGCAAATGAGTCATACACAGGATGAAATCAAGATGAAAATGCAGTACAGCAGAAAAGACAGGCAGATAGGGTTCTCTAGATCACAACAAGTACATGGTTGTTTAAGCTATGGTATTAAGGAATCATATTCTTTCACCAAGTTATTCATATTTATTGACAAAAAGCTTTTGAGAAAAGTGTGAAGAACAATAATTGTGGCAGTTCAGAATGGAGATCAATTATTTATATTACTTTGGGCAGAAGCAAGTCAGTGAATTACACTCATTATTTTTCTTATTCCCGCAGGCCCCCACAAGAATGTAGTCATTGATTTATTTTAAGCATTTTGACTGCATCTAGCTCTTCACACATTGAAGTTACAAATATTAATTTAATTATTTAACTATTTACCTTAAACAAATCCAGTTATGAAAAATCTATCTCTATTATATAAATAGAATGACAACCAAAAACAAAACCCTAAAACGAATAGCAACAATAAGAATAAACAAAACAAAATAATAAATGATTAATTTTGACCTGGATAGTATTTTAGCTTTTGACAGTGGTGATTGTGACTATTATTCATTATTGTTACAACCTCATAATCTATATTAATTATTATTACTTGTAATTCTTTCAGTTGCTGTCACATAGCTAGTTTTATGATGCATCTCTTACAGTGATCTCCTGTAATTTTACTATAAGTGGATTTTGATCCTGTTCAACAATATTTTTAAAAAATTTAGTGTTCTGGGGCTTGAGCTATAGGTGGTTTGCCTTGCACACTGCAGACCCGGGAAGTAAACGGGTTTTATCCTGTCATCCCTTATATCCCCCTGAGCCTGCCAAGCGTGATTTCTGAGCACATAACCAGGAATAATCCCAGAGCATTGCAGGATGTGGTCCAAAACCAGGTGAGAGATACAGTACTATGTTTATGGTGCATGTCTTGCATGCAAGATGCCTGGTTTGATCTCTTAGAACCACATTCAATTCCCCAAACACCACCAGGTATCACTCCTGAGCACAGAACTTACAATAACATCTGAATACCACAGGTGGGGTCCCCAAACAAAATAAAAATAATTATTTTATTATTATCATGAAATAAAACAGACACCATATTTCTATGGGTATAGTGTCCTATATTTTTTGTTTGCTTTAAAATTTACTAGCTTTACGGGGCCAGAGAGGTAGAGCTAGAGGCAAACCCCCGGGCTAGGAGTTATTTCTGAGTGCATAGCCAGGAGTAACCCCTGAGTATCAAATAGGTGTGCCCCCCTAAAAAAAAAAAAAACAAAACAAAAAAAAATAAAATTTACTAGCTTTGTTCCTCATATGAGATTGTTAATCCACATTTCTAATAGGCAATCTGTCAATTCTGTTAGTTCACTCTACTTCGATTTCCTTCAGATCATTTATTTAGTTTCTGAAGCTATCCTCTTTGTGCAATGCTTTATCATGAGGGACTGGAAATTTAGCACAGTGGCAAGGTATTTGCCTTGTAGATGGCCCAGGTTTGATTTCCAGCACTTATATGCTTCCAGAGACCCTTCAGATCCCTGAGCACAGAGCTAGGAGAAAGCTCTGAAAGTCAGGTGTGACAGATAAACAAAAAACACACAAAAAGAATCATCACACTCATCTGTAGGATTTAAAACACCAGAAAAATACCCTAAGACAATAGAAATGGGAAATGCAATGAAGACAGAGAAGAGACCACTATCATGATATTAGTTGGATATGATCAGTCTGGACAAGAACAGGGAATTGAAAAGAAGTATTGATATACATAATACTCTTTCAGGGATATTCAGTAATAGTATTGCAACCCAAGGTGCCTAAAAGGAAAAATAAGAAACAGAGACAGAGAGACAAAAAGATAGAAACACAGAGACAGAGACAGAGAGACGATCACAAGTAGGTGTCACTACAGTGGTGATGGGCTGTGGGTGACAGTGAGACTACAGGAGAGTAACTGGGGAAATTGGTGGAGGGAAATGTACACTGGTGAAGGAACAGGCGTTGGAATATTGTATGACCAAAAGTTAACTATCAACAACTTTCTAACACTGTTTCTCATGGTAATTTAATTACATACAAACATACACAAACATACACAAAAAGCAATGCTTTCTTCATGAACTCCTTCCTCTACACCTTTTAAAATATTATTTTCCAACTTGTCATTGATCACATTTAAAATCTCTTGATTTCACTTTTTTATTACTCACAAAGCTTTACTTATTGAATATTATATAATGGGGAATGAATGAATTCAGTCAGCATAGAAACATACCTTATCTCCACTATTCATTTGGTGGATTTTGTGCTATATATTACCAAAGGGTTTAAATTCCAGGCTAGGTTCAAACAACTAAATTTGAGACTCTTGGTGTTGTTAAAACTAAATAAAGCTTTAAAATATGTCATATTTAGTTTTTAACCTTGAATTCTTAAAACATACATAGGCATACATTTCCATCTATTTCTATCTTCAATAAGGCCTCAAATAATCCACTTCTTTCTCAAAACTGTTCTCTGTAATCTATGTTGTATTCTAGTCTTAGTTTACAATTATTATATATTGTCTGGAATCGTTAAATTAGTTTTATTGACTGCAATTTTGTACAACTCTTATAATCATTATTTTAAAACACATGTTTTATTCAGTTCTAATATCATTTACCATTTCCCTATACCTTAGAAATTCTACCAATTTCCTCCCATAGATTTCTCAGTTGTGGAGTTTCTTTTCATACTACCTTTCCATATCACAAGCATGAATTTCTGAAGATTCGTACTTACTCTTTCCTAAAGAGTGTGTGTGTGTGTGTGTGTGTGTGTGTGTGTGTGTGTGTGTGTGTGTGTGTGTAGAGGTGTGTATAATATAATTTTGGGGAATCACACCCAAAATACTCGGGAGAGTCTTACTCCTTCCTCAGTGCCTAGGAGTAACTGCCTTATGGTGCAATCTGGGAATTATCTATGTGGTGCTGAAGATTAACCTCAGGGCTTTGTCATTGAAAGCATGCTCTCCAGCCTATTGACTATCTTTCTGGCAATCAGATTACAGACTTTAAAGTTATCAGTATCAATAATAACAGCTGTAATTGAGATTCCTTATTGGTTATAGACTTAAATGTATATTTACTTTTATTCCTGTGCTTTTAAGAAAAGAATTCATCTATAGGCCATGTTCATCATAGATGAGTTTTAACATGTTAGAGAGTTGAGATAAAAAATGACTACCAGATTTACCAAGAAAAACTATTATTTACCTGTGCTCTTTTAAAGTTGTACCTTGATTTCATATATTCTGGGTATTTTCCCAATCTACAATTAATTATTCATGGGTTAATCTACAATTAACATCCAGAAAAAAATTAAACAGGATGCCTATGTTAGCCAGCTGGGCCTCTGAAAGTCCTTGACCCATAGCCTACTGTTATGGGTGAATTCAGAAGCAGATGCTCTCAGTAATAGGGGTCCCACCCTTGCCTATTATAGTGTGTTGACCACCTGAAAAGTAAAAGTCACAGCAGACCTCTGGGGTCAGTGTATCTCAAAAGATAATTGGGAAACTAAGGAAGTGGATGCTATAAAATAGATGGGCTTAACAGAAAGAATCAAATAGTTTGTGACAAGACTGATCTCAGAACTAAAAGCTTTCACAAATAAATTCTTGATTCTGTCTAAAAAAATATACCTGTAGATGGAGATATAACTGTAGATCAAATCAGAGATATCATGTTATGAAATCATTTCATGCTGAGCATGTGGCAAAATAAAACACCACCTCTAGATGCCATAATGAAAGTTGGGTGATATATTTACTGTTTTCTGTATTTAAAACTGAGATGTCTGAAAGACAGGTGAAAAGTTTATTTTCTGATAGCCTTTTTCTGTACTTGGGCATAGAAAAATAAAGTGTTGTTTGAGACAAAATGTACCTTTGTCCATTTATATGTCTTATAATTTCCATTTAGGAAGGTAAAAGCTCAAATTTATTATTGAGGTTAGAAAACTCAGGGAAGTGTTTAATAGCTGTCTTATGAGACATGCACAATGACTTAGGAAATAAACTTAGGAAATATATTTAGGAGATATTAGTTAGGGCATAAACAAGCCTACTTAATGAGATTTCAGCTTTAGATTTGGGGCTATTTCAGTCTTCTTTGAGTTCACATTTTGTTGTTGTTAGATTATCTCTCCTCTTTCATCTCTTGTGTAAGACATACTAAAAAATGTTAATACAGAGACCAACATGTCCTGAGGACCCATGTTAATTTACTTCACCTACCTCTGAATAATTTCCTATTATGCCAGACACAGATATGTCTGACATAAATCTTGACAAGTACAGAAATAAATAATCTCACAAAACTGAAACTTAGAAAAATAAGTATACTTTCACTACTCAATCCCATTCCTTTACTATTAATTTATTTTTTCTAGGTTTTCCAATTTTTTAATTTAGCCTTTCAATTATTTTTACTTTCCAAACCTTCAAATTCAAATTTGATCTTTTTTTGCATATATAACATTCTTTAATTTACTGGTTTAAGAGATTATGACATTATATTGTTGTGTGTAATGTATGTTATAGTGGGGATATAAATGACCATACATACCATTTAAATATGTTTCAATAGAATTCAAATAAAACACAGAGAGGCCCCCAACCCCAGCCCTAGCACTGAATCTTCTCTCAACTGAGAATGGGAAAACCTCTGTGAGGAAAGCTAGGTGATGATCCCTGGAACTATGCTTTCTAACAAGACCAAAGCAGTCTTCCGACTTCAGTCCAGTTCAGGCAGAAGGGTGAGTCCAAGGGTGTGTGTGGGGGGCGGGAAGGGACCATTAGTTTATTCTCTCCTCCCACTGGGGGGCGGGAGCAGGCCTTTCAGGCGCCCTTTCACAGAGCCCCTCAACCTCAGCTCCAGCACTAAATCTTCTCTCAACTGAGGATGTGGGAGCCTCTGGGGGAGGTGGGGGGAGCTAGGCTATAGACCCTCTAAACTAAGCTTTCCAACAGGACCAACCTTCCCACTTCAGCCCAGTTTAGGCAGACTTGTCCCATTTCACCTGGGTCAGCTTTTCTATGGTAACCTAAGGATCTATCCATTGAGTCTGCTAATATATAAGCATGAGTGTTTATGTTTGCCATACCATGGACTGTTTAATGTTCATCTGTAATGGATATAGTATCAATTTCATGGTATAGTCTCCCCATACAGTGTGCATTACCATATCACTTCATTTTGTAGATTTAAAAATTGATTGCTTTTTAAGAATCCTCTATACAGGACTAAATTATATAAAGTCTTTCTCCAGTCAAGTTCACTCTCACCAACCATATTTGGCCTAAGGAAATCAAAAAGGAAAACCTTTACATCAGACTTGCCAGCTTTACATCAGACTTGCCAGCTTTACATCAGACTTGCCAGCTTTACATCAGACTTGCCAGCTTTACTGTCTTCTTCTTCTTCTTCTTCTTCTTCTTCTTCTTCTTCTTCTTCTTCTTCTTCTTCTTCTTCTTCTTCTTCTTCCTCCTTTTTCTCCTCCTCCTCCTCTTCTTCTACTTCTTCTCCTCCTCCTCCTCTTTTTCTCCTCCTCCTCCTCTTCTTATTTTTCTTCTGCTTCTTCCTCCTCCTCTTCTTCTTCCTCTTCTTCCTCTTCTTCCTGTTCCTCCTCTTCTTCCTCCTCTTCCTCCTCCTCCTTTCCTCCTCTCCTTCTCTTTCTCCTCCTCCTCTTCCTCCTCCTTCTCGTCCAGCTCCTCTTTCTTTACCCCCTCCTCCTCCTCCTCCTCTTCTTCTTCTTCTTCTTCTTCTTCTTCTTCTTCTTCTTCTTCTTCTTCTTCTTCTTCTTCTTCTCTTCTCCTCCTCCTCCTCTCCTCCTCCTTCTCCTCCTCCTCCTTCTTCTTCTTCTTCCTCTTCTTCTTCTTCGTTCTTCTCCTTTTCCTTCATTTCGTTTTCCCCATTAAATGTTCTGTCCTATATCACCTGAGTCAACTTTTCAAATGTAAGCTACATATCAATCTTCTGTGGCTGCCGAAGTATGCATATGAGTGCATGTGCTAGTCATACCAATGTCAGTTTAATGTCCATCTATAATAGATAGAATGTCTATGTTGTATAGTGTTCTCCCCCAATCATAGATAACCTCTCCTTTCTTCCTTTGCTTGCCACCCTATAAACCCTTTTCTAGCCCTCCATATTATTTCTCCACATTTAATCTTTTTCACTTTCAGTCCTTAAATTCTCTTTGAGCATAACATTCTCTCCACCCCAGCTAGATGCCAACCAGCTCCCAAAATGAAAAGACAGATGCTCAACATGCAAGGTAACCAACATTCAACTGCTATTGATTTGCTCTCCGCGGCCCCTTTCCCTTCACCTCCTTCACTGTAAACTTTTGCTTGCTATCAGAGTTGAGAATACTTTCTGATATGTGATTGCTGGGTGCCTTCATCCCTAAACTCCTCAAAACCAAATCACAGGCTGGAACAGCACTCTGGATTTTACCCCTTGCCTGCCTACTTCAAAAGACTTAAAGAGGACATACAAATCTCCTTTGAATGACTCTTTAGATACATTCCTTTAATAGGCATAATTGTTATTGAATATCTTCTTATACAGAGGCAATTTTCCCATCCTCAAGATCGGTTTAATATAAAATTCTACTAGACATGTCTTTGTTTAGGGGTAATGTAAGAAAAAGGTTATGAGGATTGTTGGTCCTGATACTTTGGCCCCCACATGCAGTAGTAATACATTGTGGCATTGTTCCTTTTTACATAGGTACATTAAAATGGGGGAAAGTTTTCATATACAAACAAGTTCTTACCTAATAGAGATAAGAACACAATATTTTATACTGCAGTGAAATCATACATCCTGAACACTTGGCATCGTGGCTTGGCTGAGACTTCAGTTGATCGGACATTGACCAGTCACCCCTGAAACATGGATACCATCTATAGAAACATGTTTCAGGGTCTCCTGAAACATCACCAGGCATAAAAATTCTACCAAGGAAGACTTCAACATGCCATAGTACTGACTTACTCCAAAGATGGTCCTTATGTCACCCTGACAACCTAGGGACAGCAATAGTTTTCTTTCAGGGCAGAACTCTCTCCAATACTACCTAATGGTGAGACAAAACCAGAAGACACTACAAGCCACCCAGATTTCAACATAGGACCTCTACAGAAACTAGGGTCTTTACAGAAACCTAACAGAAACAACAGTCATGATGAAGAGCTGTTTCTGGAATCACAGAGAACAAATAAGTTAAACTTCTCTGTAGTATATAAATAAAATAACTGTATAAATATATATGCAAATCACTGGATCCAACACCATTAAAAGCATAAGACCAAACCAATAAATAAACTGAAATATGTATTTGTCAAGGTATCAGGTTGGGAGGGAACTTGGAACTGGTGGAGTAATGGGATCACAGTATTTTTGAAACCCTCGTACGGACAACTTTGTAAATCATGATGTATAAATCCAATGTAAAATATTTAAAAATAAATAAATAAAAAGTCCACCAAAATATATAAGCAGACATAATACATCAATCAGATATGATTATTATAATAATTTAGTAAAATAAATAATTCTAGGACAAAATGAGGTTTTGAAATAACCTCTACACACTGAGTTAAAATAACTAAAGAGCACAAAAATCAACTAAAGGATGTAATAGGGAGCCCTGGCAATATAGTACAGCATGTAGGGTTTTGTGCTTGCACACAGCCAATATGGGTTGTCAAACATTGGTACATCCTTATATGGTCTCTCCAAATCCTCCAGGAGTGATCTCAGAGTATATAGCCAAGAGTAAGATCCAAGTATTACCAGATGTGGCCCCAAAAATGAGAACAAACAAACAAACAAACAAATGAGAAAAGGAATCTGCCCCCCTCAAGCCCTTTTCCTTGCTGCTTCTCACCACTGCCAAATCCTACTCCAAGTTCCCCAACATCCCCATGCAGCTTTTATTTGTCCTCCCACTCTTATCATTACATTTTTTTGGCTTCGAAGGAAGATTTAGTGATTGTCTAATTTCTTTGCCTGTGCTTTTATGCAAGAATGATGTGTTTGATTCTCTTCCCCCAAGGTGTTCTTTAGATAATGTGATAGCAGGCATTTCTCCATGCATCTACCTAGTCAACCATTTTAAAGGAGTATATTGGTAACTAATTTGCAAACTTTAGTCTTATTTACCTGTTTAGTTAGACTAAAATGAAAACAAAAGCAATACACACTATAAGATTCAACCATTTTTCTTTTTTATCATTTCTTTTTTTCTCTTTTTATTGTAAGAATTTATTCAAGAGACAAAATTGATTAACATATTGAGGTGAACTAGCATAACATAATATAGTAACATAACATAACATATAATGTAATTAATATAATATAATAATACATGTAAGTCAAAGAACATTTCTGATTAAAACACAATATTTATCATAATGGCTTACATATCTTTCACAGTAGTATCTTAGGTACATATTAACATTGAATCAGGGGAATACCCATCACCAAATATGTCCTCCAGCCATCCCAGTTCCCTTTTTGCAACCCATATTCTCCACCATCACCCCCTGCCCAGGCTGTTAGAGTAGGTGGTCCCCTCTTTGTCTAGCTTACTATTAGTGATCATATATCTATTTGGTCCTGTTACCCTCCCTTGTTTTCCCCAATATTTAAGAGGCGGAGCTAGATAAATCGAGTTATGTGGTTTTGTTTGAAGGAAAGAAAAGCAATAGATTAGGGTACAAAATAAGAAAAGAAAAAAAAAAGAAGTCAAATACGCTGAAAATGGGCAGAGTCCTTCTAGAGGCTTTTGGCCTCAGTTTGAGAGAGGGTGTGAAAAAGGTAATTGAAACACCACAACAATACAGAAAGTAATAACAAGTTAAATATCCAGTGAGCACTACAGAAATAAGGACAAGCACCACTCAATAGTCTTGGTTCTGAAATCAAATCATGCTGGAGTGCAAAAAGAAAGAGAAAGATAAGATAAAATAAAATAAAATAATATTGGAGACATCAACTTCAATCTCTACACCAAAATAAAGATGTCAAAAAAAATCTATCAATCGATAAATAAATATGTGGAAAAATGATTTTTTTGTGCTTTTTTTTTTCCTTTTCTTTTTACCCCTGCATAGGCACAGTAACTATTGGGGATATTGTAGACGGAATTCCTTTGGCCTAGGAGATAAAGGGTTTCTCTACTCCTGATGTATATTGTCATGGGATTAACTATAGACTCCTTGCATTTACTCTCCCCTGAGTGCTTTTGTGGTGTATGGAAGACTTCTGCTTCATCTGGGATGGTAACATCAGACCTCTGTATCTAGTGATCTTAGTGACTGCGCAGCTCAAGTAATGGAGCTTATGATGAAGTATTTCTTTTTTGTTCTAGCAGTTTTGCTTCTTCATTGTCGTTTTAATTCATCTTCTGTAGTTGGTGGTCTTGGTCATTATGTTGCTCTTAGGATGGAGCCTGGGATGAGGTCTTTCATTATGTTTCCGGAAGAGGTCTTTCATTATGTTTCCGGAAGACCCGTTCAGATGCAGATTCAACTATTTTTCAATTAATTATGAAAGCAGGGTTATATTTGTTAAGAGTTCTACAACACTATCAAGTCTTTATATGGGACAATATCAGGTTATTTTCATTTTGGATTAGGACCTACACCATGAGTTCTCAGGGCTTACTCTTGACCACCATTCCTGGTGGGCTTAGGGGGACCCTATGGGTGTTGGGGATAAATCCCTGGTCACCCACATGCAAGGCAAGTGCCCTACCAGCTCCAGCTCCCAAATCATGTATTTAACATTTGTCTATGTAAAAAATTTTTATCCATGACAGTCACATAAAGTTTCCTAAATCAGGGAATTTTTTAATTAATTGTTTTGATAATTTAAAATAAGACTTTGTCCCTTTTTATTTCCAGGCCATATTCATGGGATGACATTACCACAGGAATTTATAATATTTAATGCAAGCTACAACACATTAAAAAACTGAGGATGAAAGAAATATGACATTTTTATTTTTTGAGGAGAAAAACCAAGCAATATTTGGGGTCCTGTACTTCAACACGTGGACAATAGTTTTCCAAAGTAGACTTAAGATTCAATTTGAGGCAGTTTGGTGGAGTCCATGCCACAGCAGGATGTAAATCATTGTCTTTCACATTCAAAACTCACATTTGACTACAACCTATTTAATGACATTTCTATTTAATTTTACTTATTCTAAAAAGAGGTAAGAGTAGAAGTAAATTGCCATGGCTTACATAAACTTTTAGGGGAACTCAGCCCACTAGATGTATCCTCAGATTTTCCTTGTGGGGAGAACTGAAACAACCCCCATGCTGTGGATGCCTTTTTCCCCTGCGTGGATGGTTGAGGAATTTCCGAAGAGATGCTTGGCATTACATTTTCGGTCATTATTTGGCTATCTCTCCTTTGTAAATCTCAAGCAAAATTGTGGCCTCTATCAGATAATTTGGCTCAGAAATTCCAGCACTAAAGATTACTAAGAGAACCCTTTTTCTAGATATATTTAGCCCTAAAAGCAAAGACAATGTTTTTTCTCTTTTCAAATATGTCCTTGCAGCTGAAGTTTTTGGTAATCAAGGGCGAAGCTAGAAAGCAGACCCTTTATAGCACAGCAGCTTTTGCCTTGCAAGCAGCCGATCCAGGACCAAAGGTGGTTGGTTCGAATCCCGGTGTCCCATATGGTCCCCCGTGCCTGCCAGGAGCTATTTCTGAGCAGATAGCCAGGAGTAACCCCTGAGCACTGCCGGGTGTGGCCCAAAAACCAATAAAAAAAAAAAAAAAAAAAAAAGAAATAGGGAAACACATTTTAGGGGATTTGGCTCCTTCCTTTACTTGACCTCTAAAACAATAGAGCACAGTCCCGTGAAAATCAAGTTTCTAGGTATTTCCTACTTCCTCCTAACCCTTGTTTTTCATTTGAGTTTGGTTGTTAAAAGCTGCCCTGAGTGTTACTTTTCTTTTGCAATTAACTTTGCTTTGTTATTATAAAACATCCTTCTCTGCACCCTATGACTGGCTTATCTCTATAAAAACCCCCTGTTTGGAAAATAAAACAATGTCTGCAACTCCTGCCAGAAGACGTGTTGACCCCATATACTTTGTGTGTGGTTTCCCTTATTTCATATTTCACTGCCTGTGCAACCCACTCTCCCTAAAGTGGATTCACAGAAATCCCACTGATGGCTGTAGGACAGAAGCCACCTACAGCAGTAAGTTGATGCCTTTCCTCTAGAAAGTTTCCTTACTACAATCATTTTACATAGAACTAAAATGTTTTCAAAAGCCAGATGGCCCCTATTAAAACTTAATGTTATAAAGTTGCTTCAGTTCTTAGACTTTCACTCATTTTAATCCTAGAAAGATAATGCAGAATTAAATTAGGACTAATAATAAAGATACTTCAAGACTTAATTAGGACTCTAAAAAGGACTGTAACAGAACTATCATATAGAGGATACAATGCATATTTAATTTTATATATCTGAGAATAATACGTGGCTGGAAATTTTATATAAGTTTTTGAACTTCAGAAAATATTATTTCTCCACTAAATTTAAGATATATTCACACATATGTTCATTGCAGTGATTGTATTATAACCAAAAATGTAGATACTATTAAACTATACCAGGAGAGATGAGTGATAAAGAAGCTATGCTTTGTATGTAATGGAACAATATTTAAGTATAAGAAAAGACATAACCTTGCTGCTTGTTACAACCAGGCTGGAACTAGAAGATATCATGTGAAATCAATCAGAAGAGGAAAAAATTTTAGATAAATTCATTCATATATTCTAAATAACTATTTTCAAAATATTCTAAATTTTAGTCTCTTTCCCAATAAGTTACTCTTAAGAATTTATTGTCATAAAATTGTTGAATATTTTAAAACATCTGATAAAAGGCAGGTATCATGGTAATAAGTATGTTCATATCTTTTCAAAGTAAATTTATATGTAAATACCAAATAAATGGATTATAGAATCATGTGCAGACCTTATTTTTAATATTTGCAAAATATCTACACAATTTCGACTGAGGCTGGATTAGGCTCTCTTTCTTTTTCTCCACATCCTACAGTTCCCTCTTCCCCACTCCTTCCTTACATGTATTGTTTCTGGCTTTTGGATAAAACAATTCTTATGGCTGTTGGGTGTTAGCTAATTGTCACTTGATTTTAATTTTTCCCTTTATAATAAGTGATAAATGAGCATTTTTCTATGTATCTGGATGATAAACTATCTCTTCTTTAGTACCAGGGTCAGTTTGTGTTTTCTTCCTTTAAGGGGGCATTTTTACATTTAATTTTTCTTTCATTGTACAGAGCCCTTAAGTTTGATGTATTTCCATTAGATTATTTTTGTCCCTAATTCCCTTATCAACCCATTTAAAAGTAGAGTTTCATGTTTCATATATTTTCATAAATTTCTTTCCTTTATTTTGTGGGGGCACACACAGTGATGCAATGCCCGAACAGGCTGAACCTGGACCCTCAATAACTGTAAGTAAAATACTTTATTGGAAATTTCCTCTGCTGACCCTTAAATGGTTTCTGTGGTTAGTCATGTGGATTCTGCCACTCTTTTGCTTACACATTGGTTCTCTATTACACAAGTGGATTATTCCATTTTGTTTTAAACTAATTGGTTTGGATCTAAGGACAATCACTGCAGTTGGATGGTGTGGTCTATATTTCAAATGAAAATTGCATTGTCTCCAGCTGTCATAGTTTGTGGAATTCTCTGTTGGCTCATGTTGTCACTGTGAGCATAGGTATTGGCTGGTATTTAGGAAACAGAAAGTGTAGAAATGATGAGGCTAAAACCAGTATGGATAATAAGGAAATATTTTCGACAAAAATTCAGACCAAGGGACAGGCTGACGAATCCAGCCCCACCATCAACAACATAGGAATTTTTTCCTGGAAGAAAAACAACTCAGAAAGTTAAGCCTGATTCTAGAGAATCGCATAACAATAGTGACTCAGACAATGATCAACCTCTGGTACTAACTCAAGAAATGAGGCCTCATTCTATTCACAATATTGAATCGCACAACAATGCAGATTCAGACGATGAACCACACGCACAATTTCAGAGCTCTATTCAGAGTAATTTTGTAATCTGGCCTCATTCCCTTTACATGGGGTAAATGTTTCTAACTATGTACCCTATCAGATGGAAGAATTAGATCGGTTTAAAAAAGCATGTAAAGAGTATGGTCCAAAATCACCGTACAGTGTGGAGTTACTAAAACTTTGGAGTCATAACTCATCTTGGACTTCGTATGATTTTAAAAGAATCGCTGATATATGCCTGTCATCTAAACAGTGAACTGAATGGGAAATGTACTATTCAGAAGGCATAAAAGCCAAATTATATAGCCTGGATGGTACGAAAAAACAAGTGGCAGGTGTTACTCTATCATATGAATTATTGATGGCAGAAAATCAATTTGCAAATATTCAGACACAAGCAGCTTTACATAAAGAATTTTAAATTTAATTAGGGATATTGCATTGTCATCATGGGAAAAAATTGATTCTAACAGTATTGGTAGTGGAAACTTTTTAAAAATTATCCAAGGCCCTTCTGAGCCATTTGTAGAGTTTGTGGGTAAGCTTAAAGATGCACTGAAGTTACAAGTTGAAGGTGAAGAGATGAGAAACTTCCTAGTAAAATCTTTAGCTTATCATAATGCAAATTCGGCCTGTAGATTTAGTATTGAATACATTAAATGAAAAGGCAGATTGAATGATTTCCTTTATGCCTGTCAGAATGTCTATGGGGAAATCCAACCCCCACCCCCACTTAGACTCGGGACAAATCTTTGCAGTTACCAAGGGGACAATGCTCTTTCTACCCACGGGAGACAAAACACTTCCCGAAAACCAGGTCTTTGCCCAAAATGCAAAAAGGGTTTCCACTGAGGCAAAAGATTGCAGATCTGGAAACCTCATTGATAATAACTTAAGAGAGGTTTCAACACAATCCCCAGAAGGCAAATCGTTGCTACCATTGTGGAAAACAGGGGCATATCAAAAGGAATTGCTCAAGGACACACATACATGATGCAGGGAAATGCCCACAGGGCCTCCCCCCCTTCCCCCAGCCCTTCCAAATCAGGGGCAAAGTCCACAGACAATAATTCTTCCCAGCCCAGCCCAAGGAAATTCATCACAATTAGGGAATTAATTCACGCTACATCAGGGAGCGCCGGATTAGACATATTATGCCCAGAGGACATTACAATTTACCGAGGAGCATGCCCTTACATGTTAGAAACTGGCATTGTGGGCCCACCACCCCAGATACAATGGGTTTGATTCTTGGCAGAAGTTCCCTCAACATAAAAGGTATGTCAGTAACCACTGGTGTCATTGACTCAGATTTAATGGGAGAAATCATTATAGTTATTACCATACCAGTTATGTTGACCTTTAAAAAAAGGAGAAGCAATTGCCTATGATAGTAATAGTACCTTATGTCAAATTTGGAACTTCAGATAAGACTAGAATTGGAGGTTTTGGAAGCAAAGATCTGGGTGCTGCTCAAAACCCAATCGTGGTTCTGGTTACCAAATTTAAAGATGAAAACCCAATGATCAAACTTCACTTGGAAGGGCAACTCCTTGACGGCATGATAGATATGGGTGCTCAGGTTACCATAATTTCTAATACAGGATGGCCAGAAAATTGGCCTCTTTAGGAAATCCCGTATTTGCTAGAAGAAGTAGGAGGCCTGAGCTCCTGTCTGTTGAGTACGAGGACTATGGTATTTTACGGCCCAGAAAATCAAAAAGTGATAATCAGACCTCAAGTGGGCCGATTTTTACCATCCCTGTGGGGCCGTGACCTACACAAACAGTGGAAGGCAGAATTACACATCCCATTAGCTCCAGAAGAGCCTGAATGTTCTCTCGATTTAAAAACTCAAAATTTTTTGTAGGGGCACTGCCATAAATACCCCAGCACCATTAAAAATAAAATGGAAAACTGACAAACCAATTTGGACAGGTCAGTGGCCTCTTAAAACTGATAAATTAAAGGTACTGACAAAATTAGTGGAGCAACAGCTAAGTTCAGGACATTTTGAACCAGCTCGAACCACGCATCTGTTACCCAGTTCAGCCAGCGGTTCTGAGGTGAATGTGGCTGGAAAAAAGCCAACAGGCAGTCAGGCTTCCAAAGAAAACAGCTCTTTATTCCAGAAAGAGGCCTAAAAATAGGCCCAGGAAAAAAAGTCCCTCACCTTCCACAGACCCTTGCTTTTATGCCCCAGAATCAGGTACCACCCAATGGTGGGAGCAGAATCAGGTACCACCCTAGGGTGGGAGCAGAATGCCAGGTCACATCCTAGGGTAGGGCACAATCACCGATCAGGGTAGGGTCAGTAACATAATAATCCCATAAAAATGTTTACATACAAAACAAATCCTAGCTAGCTATTTGCTCAGATATCGCTCCTAGCTTGGGGGACCATATAGGATGCCGGGGGGGATCAAATCACGGTCTGTTCTAGGTTAGTGCATGCAACACAAACACCCTACCACTTGTGCCATTGCTCCAGCCCCAATCATTCACAAATTTCTTAATCTATTTTAAGTTAAGATATATACATTTTATGAGAGAATGTTCTGGTTACATTATATTGTGTCTATCATGTTTTCTAAGTTCCTATTCATTAAAAACAATTTATTTCAACATTATATACTTTTCTAATATTGTAAATTAATTTCTGCATAAATGAATATTTTTATGCTCTTAAGTCTATTTACATGGATCTCTTCATTTATTTTTATACTGTCATACCTTTTTTGATTATTATATATTTCTGTTATAGCATAAAGTTGGGTGACAATATAGTTCAATATTTATGTTTTTCCTCAGGATTGCTTTAGATATTAAGGATTTGTCTTATAAATTTCAGAAAGATTTGTTCTATTTCATTGAAGTATATCATTAGAATTCTCATAGTGATATAATTGAATCTGTATAATGTTTTTAATTGTATAGTCAGAGTGTCAGAGTGATAATACTATTTTTTTCAAATTTATGATAAAGTAAGTTTTCTATTTCTTTGCATCATTATTCTATTTATTTGAAGTATTTCAATTTTGGAGTGTCAATTCATTTATTTTCCTCGTGAGTTTAATCCTAGATTCAATTTTTTTTGCTATTGTTTTGTTCTGTTTTTGACTGTACCTAATGATGCTTGGAGTTTACTCCTGACTCTATGTTCAGGCATCACTACTGGCAGTGCTTAGATGATCATATGCAGTGCTAGAATTGGATCTGGGGAGAGTGACTAATATAATTGTCCTCGTGCAATCACTTTGGTACCAATGTTCTTAACTATTTTTAATATAATTATGAATGACATTTTTTCTTTATTTCTTTCTTCTTGTTCTTAAATATATAATATGTATAACTAACCATTTTTGAAGTATTAATCTTTGTTTCTAAAAGTTAATTTAGTAAACTCAAGAATTCTCTGCATATAATTTCATGTGATATGTAAATGCCAGGGCATACCTAAGCTTTTAGGTAGGCTCAGCCCATCAGATGTATCCTCAGATTTTCCTTGTGGGTAGAACTAATTTAACCCCCATGGGGTTCCTCAAAAGGACTGCTGTGGACACCTTTTTTGCCTGCGTGTATGGTTGAGGAATTTCCAAAGAAACGCCTGGCATTGCATTTTCAGCCAGTATTTGACTACCTCTCCTTTGTATATATCAGGCAAAATAATGGTCTCTATCAAATAATTTGGCTCAGAAATTCTAGCACCAAAGTTTATTTGAGAATCCCTTTTTCTGGATATAGGCAGCCCTAAAAGCAAAGACATTTTTTCTCTTTGCTACTGCAGCTTCTGGTAATCAAGAGTGTAACCAGAATGCAGATCTTGACCCTCCTGTAGAAATAGGGGACGCTCATTCTGGGGATTTGGTTCTTGCCTTCACTTAACCTCTAAAACTATAGAGTCCAGCCTAGAAAGATCATGTTTCTAGATATTTTCTACTTCCTTCCTAATCCTGATTTTGCATTTAAAGTAAACTTGCAAGGAGTTACCTTGAGTTTGTGACCTTCTCTCTTGTAACTTAGAATATTTACCAGTCACATCCATAGCTTAGGTATTATTATTGTTATACGATGCTTTGTGATTACAATTATTCTTCACCTGTGGCTAATTTTACCCCCTATAAATTCCCCTGCTCAAAAAATTAAACGTGTCGCACTCCTGCCAGAAACGTGTTGACCCCACATTCTCTGTGTGGTTTCATTTATTTCATATTTCATATTTGGCTGCTCGTGCTCCCGCTTTCTTCTCGTGAAGTGCTATGATCCAGATGCAGCACATCTACAGCATGTAAATACTGATAGTTATGCTACTTTCAATTTATCTCCCTTTATTCTTTAATTTGTCTCATTTCCTTTTTTTTATCCTCCCCTTTTCTTCCCCATTCTTTCCCCACCTGGTCTCTCCTCTCACTTCCTCACTTCTCTTCTCTCCTCTTCTTTCCTCTTCTCTTCTTTTCCCTATTCTTCCTTCTTATCTGCCTTCTCTCCACTCCCCTCTCCTCCCGTCTGTTGTTTTTTTCCTTTCCTTTCCTCCCCTCTTCTGTTTTCTTGCCCATTCCCTTCCTTTCCCCTCCCCATTCTTCTCCACTACCCTTCTCCTCCCTACTGTTCTCCTCTCCTCCCCTCTTCTCCCCCCACCCCTCACCTCTCTTCCTTTCTTCAATTCATAGGCTAAGACTACCAAGACTGTTTAAATGAAAGTGTGATTTTTTTCAACTACCTTCACTAAACAATCTACTGAATCATGCCACTTTCGTACTGGGGCAGAGGGAAAAGTATAGAGAATTTCTATGGAGTCATGGATACAAGACAAGACCTTAATTTCAAGGACATTAGATCTTTGATGCACTTTTTTCTTACACCAATAATCTCTTACAGTGTCTTCAAGTTTCTGTGCTCTCTATACCATGGATTAATGATCTGTAAATATAATAATAATACTCATTTTTTTCTTTTTAATTCTTAAGATAATTAAGGATGAGAAGTGTTCTTGAAATTTTTTATTTAAATAGAAATCATGTGTACTGATATTTGTAACATTTTCTGGATTCATTTGTTACTATGTCATATCCTACATTTGTGAATACTAGTAAATATTTCAAGGATTTTTAGGACAATTTTTAATGCTTTACAAATGTAGGGTTAGGTCAAAGTAGTACCCTAGTTTTCACACATTTTTATTTCTGAATGAAAGAAATTCTTTTAGAGTATAAACTTTAGACAAATTTGGTGGTGGGTATTCCCCTGATTCAATGTCAATATGTACCTAAAAATACTAATGTGAAAGATATGTAAGCCACTATGATCAAAATAAAAACTAAAAAAGAAGAAAGAAAAAAAACTTTAGGATTTTTGTCAAATTAGTTGTCTCTTTATAACTATCAGAAAATAAATATAGTGCATGTATGTGTTATTGTTGTGGTTATTATTATTATATAATTGATACTTGTGGAAGAAAAATTAGTAAATTTTGTAATCTGGATTAAATCTGCCCAACAATCCATATAAGAATATTTTATACTGCATGTCCTTGCTTCATTTTTGTCTTCATTTGAGTCATTACATGGAACCCCTTCCACTCTAATTTTAGATTGACTTCATTCATTATTTTTTCATTAAGCAAGGTTTCTAACACAGGATTTGTGTTTTTAATCAAGGAGAAGAAGCAAAGCAATTAGTTGCTTAAAATTATGAACACACTAAACCAGAGTTCTCACTAGACATTGATTCTGTCCTAACTCTTTTACATTTTAAATGAAGAAGGGAACTCACAAAAGACTATGCTGAGCAGAAGAGACAGAGATAACACAGACTCAGACACAGTAAAGCTAATTACCTACAGTAAGTTATTTGAAGCAAGGCCAATAAGATATTGGGAATAAGCATATTAAAGCCACTATAATAAAAGACATTAAATGAGACAAAAGGAAATGAGGGATAGAAATGTAATACATAGAAAAAATTAAATAATGCTACAGTAGAGATTAAAAATCATATTGCCATTGTGTTTTACTGTAGTTAAAGTGAATAACCTTCACTTGCAATTATTTTGAATTTAGTATTTTCCAGAGAACAGAGTTGTATAGAATTTGGTGGTACCAAGATGTTTTTCATTCTCCAGAACAACCCTCTCTTCCTTACCCCTTCCTCTCCTGGTACAAATAATTAAATCCTTGACAAAAAATCATAGGTTTTGTGATCATTCAAAGAAACTATGTTCTGTGCTATGCGATATGATCTCTATCATTAATTACAAAGCCATTATGATTATACATTAATAATAATAATTAAAGGATGTGCTGCCAGAATAGATTTTTCAAATTTTTATTTGACATTTTGCAGACTGAGTGTCTATCTAAAAGCAAAATTTTCAATAACTCATTATCATACATTAATACATGTGTATAATATATCTCGTTATTCTTGTGACAAAATTGCAACAGTTCACACTAGTGAGTGGATGCATGAAACATAAATTAAAGAATATTTAAATCTATATTATATATTAAGAAGATTGTACTGGAACACTCCAGCCCATGAGATGTTTACCATTTTTATTTCTGTTTGTTTATTTGGGGGCCACTTTTGCTGGTCTTCCTAGATCTGCACTCAAAGATCTTTAGATCTTTAGATCAGACTTGCAGGACCATATGTAGTGTTAATACTTGAGCCCAAATCATTTAACAAAATTGCCCTATCTGCTATATTATCTTTTATTAAATATTCACTTCATTAATAAAGGAGAATGGGTAAAGATATATAAAATTTAGCGATATATTTTAATTGCTAAAGGTAAAGAATGAGACAAGAATAATAAATTAGTGTAGAAGGGCCAGAGCCGTGGCACAAGTGGTAGGGCATTTGCCTTGCATGTGCTAACCTAGGAAGGACCGCAGTTTGATTCCCTGGCATCCCGTATGATTGTAATATAGATATGGTTCTCATTTATTTTCATACTTACCAATGCCGTAAGTTATTTATATATATTTATTTAATTAATACATTTGAATGAGTCTTTAACACACATGATATGAAATATACTGAACTATTTAGTAATTGCCCAATAATGGATATCTATTTAATTTCTATTATAAAAAATGCTGTAGAAAATAACTTTAACTCATATTCACATATGCTATTATTTTTATACATGTATAGTACTTTGTTAATTACTTTGATTTTTTTCTTAAATCCAGTGGCATTTATCTATTTCTCATAGCTATAAGTAACTATGGAATTAATCAATATAAACACAATTTTAGAAAATGCCTTGAGAATATGGTTGTGATGTTGGCTTGTGTTGTTTCCCCATTGTCACTCTTATAGTGTGTTTTTTCTAGATGTTGTGGTGGGGTTCACTGATTAGAAGATGCATGCAGCCACTATCCTTTGGCTTCACCCTTTGTGGCCAGACAGCTCACCTCTGAAGAAGCATCACTAGGGAACAATGAGTAGGAAGGACCAAGATCCAGGATATCAGAGAGTTGAAAATGTCGACTTCCATGCTTCAGAGCAAACAGTAGCAACCAGCTCTGTGTTCTCTTATTTTAATGATTTTTCTATTTTATGTTTCTTTATTTTTTTAAATTTTTATTGTGGTCAAAGTGAATTACAAGTCTTTCACAGTATTATTTAAGGCTCATAGTGACAATGAGTGAAGGGTATTCCCACCACCAGTGTTGTCCTCCCTCCACCCCTGTTCCCAACCTGCATCCCACATCTCCCTCCTTTACCCCCTTAATACTAGTGTAACTGTTCCCCCTTTGTACAGTTTGTTGTAGATTGGGTATCGATTCTGTTGTCATTGACTTTGAATTTGATATTCAAGTCTGATCATTTTTTATTTCCACCAAATATTTTAAGACTACTATCCTACTGATACTGTTATATGAAGTTGTTAGACAGCTCATCTTCTAGCTCACTGATTATGCCTTAGTATCTGTCACTGATCATGATGTCTTCCAGTGAGTTTTTATTTTCCTTATCAAGTTCTATGATTTCTGTTTGAAATTTTCTCATTTCTACTTTCATATTCTCTGAGTAATATTGGTTGTCTTTAACGTTTTTGAACATCATCAGCATTCTATATAAAATGCTTATCAGAGCGAGCCCCTTCCCTGCGAACCCGGGAGGCGCGGAAACGGCCTTGTAAGGCCCGTTCCCCCAGCTGCCAGGCCGAATCCCTTCCCTGCGAACCCAGGAGGCGCGGAATCGGCCAGGTAAGGCCCGTTCTCCCGCGGCTGCCAGGCCGAGCCCCTTCCCCTGCGAACCCGGGAGGCGCGGGAAACGGCCCTTGTAAGGCCGTTCCCCCGCGGCTGCCAGGCCGAGCCCCTTCCCTGCGAACCCGGGAGGCGCGGGAAACAGGCCTTGTAGGCCCGTTCCCCCGGCTGCCAGGCCGAATCCCTTCCCTGCGAACCCCAGGAGGCGCGAATCGGCCAGGTAAGGCCCGGTCCCCCCGTGGCTGCCAGGCCGAGCCCCTTCCCCTGCGAACCCGGGCGGCGCGGGAAGTCGGCCAAGGTAAGGCCCCGGTCCCCCCGCGGCTGCCAGGCCGAGCCCCTTCCCCTGCGAACCCGGGAGGCGCGGAATCGGCCAGGTAAGGCCCGGTCCCCCGCGGCTGCCAGGCCGAGCCCCTTCCCTGCGAACCCGGGAGGCGCGGAAACGGCCTTGTAAGGCCCGTTCCCCCGCTGCTGCCAGGCCAAGCCCCTTCCCCAGGAACCACAAGCGCTGAGGAGAGTGGCTTGAGGGAAGCCCTTCCTCTGGGTGGGCACCTGGAAGGGCAACTTGAACAACCCGAATAGACAAGGGAGATAGGGCCAGTCGTCTGGCCCCTCAGGTGACCTAGAACAGTCCATCCCCTAGGGCCCTGGAGTGGACCAGGGACTCCCCAAGGACGAGAGCTCTGGGTTGGGCGGAAGGAACTCCTTCAACAGAGGCTTGGAGGGGACGGAGCTCCATTGACTCTCGGAGAGAGGAGGGGGGGACAGAGAACTAGGCTCAACAGCGCCAGCAAACATTGTGGCCAGGAGCGGAACTGCACCGCTGACAGAACTAAGGAGCAGAAAAGGGACAGGACCCACAGGGAAGGCTGACCCCTAGGCAGCAAAGGGGAGGAGAAAGAGCTAGGTTCAACAAGCTCACCCAACAGGCCCCTCTAGAACCACCTTCAGGAAGGGGAACAAGCAGGCCAAAAAAAGAAGCCACAACACTCCAAAACACACCATTAAATACAAAGAACCATGCGCAAATCAAGGAAGTCCCTAATAACTGGAGACACCATGACAAATCCTAGCAAGTTCCCAAGTCCACCAAATCGCACAGATCCAGGGGAAGAAGACTTAAAAACGGTAATGAGGAAGGAAATGCAGGAATTACTAACAGTAATGAAAGAAACCCTAGCTACCGAATATAAGAAAACCATGGAAGAACGAATCAGCCAAATTAAAGAAGAAATATCAAAGAACATGAGAGAGACCATACAGAAAGAAGTGAAGGACTTAAGAGACAAAGTAACAAGCCTTACGAGCAGAAACACAGAGTTGGAGAAGCACATCGAAGAACTCGAAGGAAAACTACAATCAAAAAAAGATCAAGAAACCAACAAAGAAATAAAAGGCAAAGCACTGGAAGGAAAAATCCAATATCTAATGAATAAAGACAAAAGGAACAATCTAAGAATTGTGGGTATACCAGAAGGGGAGGAAATAGGGAAGGGGGAAGAACAGGTAGTCAGGGAGATAATAACAGAGAACTTCCCCACACTCTGGAAAGACACTTCAGGACAAATCCAGGAAATCAAGAGGGTTCCTAATAAAATAGACCCTAATAAGCCAACACCAAGACACATAATAATCCAAATGGCAAAAAACAAAGAGAAAGAGGAACTCCTGAAAGCAATAAGGGAGAAAAAAAACCTCAAGTACAAAGGAAAGGACATAAGAATCAAACCGGATCTCCCATTTGAAATAATTCAAGCAAGAAGACAGTGGAATGACATATTTACACGACTGAATGAAAGAAATTTCCAACCCAGGGTACAAATACCCAGCAAAACTATCATTCATATGGGAGGGCAGAATAAAAACATTCTCAAACATGAACGAACTTGAACTATTTGTGCAAACCAAGCCGATCCTAAACGACTTACTCAGAGATGAATTACATAATCCAAACCCCCGATTGTAACAACAACCACTCCACACAATACAACGGCACAACAGTCCTCTCTATCAATAATTTCCCTAAATGTGAATGGACTGAACTCTCCAATTAAAAGACACATAGTAGAGAACTGGGTTAGGAAAATAAACCGGACTTCTGCTGTCTGCAAGAAACACACCTACAGTTACAGGATAAGCACAGGCTTAGAATAAAAGGATGGAAAGTAATTATTCAGGCCAATGGAAAACAAAAAAGAGCAGGGACAGCCATTCTTATATCAGACCAAATAGTATTCAACCTCAAGAAAGTGATCAGAGACAAAGAGGGTCACTACTTACTGATCAGGGGAACATTAGATCAAGAAACACTAACCCTGGTCAATATCTATGCACCTAATGTAGAGTCAGCAAAATATGTGAGGCAACTACTGGCAAACCTGGAGAAACACATGAAGGGAAATGTGATAATAGTAGGGGACCTCAATACTCCACTATCACCATTGGACAGAACCACCAAACAGAAAAATAGCAAAGAAATAAGAGCTCTAAATGAAAAATTAGAAGATTTAGGGCTAATAGATTTATATAGAGCCCTCCATCCCCAGAAAGCAGAATACACATTCTTCTCAAACCCACATGGAACCTTCTCCAGAATAGATCATGTCTTAGGATACAAAGCCAACCTATATAAGACCACAAAGGTAAGGATCATAAGAAGTACCCTTTCAGATCACTATGCAACAGAGGTTAAAATTGATGTCAAGAAGAAGCAATGGAGAAAAACTAATACCTGGAGATTAAACAACATGCTGCTCAACAACAGCTGGATCAAAGAACAACTCAAGGAAGAAATAAAAAGATTCCTTGAGACAAATGACAATGAAGAGACAACATGTCAAAACTTATGGGACACAGCAAAAGCAGTAATTAGGGGGAAACTCATAGCAATACAGGCCTATGTCAAGAAACAGGAAAACAACAAAACCAACAGTTTAAAAGATCACCTCAAAGAACTGGAACAACAGCAACAGAGGAATCCAACCACAACCAGAAGGCAAGAAATAATAAAAACCAGAGCAGAAATAAACAACATCGAAACCAAGAAAACAATACAAAAAATCAACGAGACCAGGAGTTGGTTTTTCGAAAAAATAAACAAGATAGACAAACCATTGGCAAAACTCACCAAAAAAAGAGGGAAAACACCCAAATTAGTAGGATCACAAATGAAAGGGGAGAGATTACAACAGAACCCCAAGAAATACAACACATCATGAGATCATATTATGAACAACTATACTCAACTAGGTTAGAGAACCCAGTAGAAATAGACAGATTCTTGGACAAACACCCTATTCCAAGACTGGAAAAGGAGGATCTAGAAAGACTAAACAGACCAATCACCTCAGAGGAAATTGAAGATGTAATTAAAAAACTCCCTAAGAACAAAAGCCCAGGCCCAGATGGATTTACAGGTGAATTCTATCAAACATTTCAAGAAGACTTACTACCACTTTTCCATAGGCTTTTCCAAACCATAGAAAAAACAGGAATCCTCCCCAACTCCTTTTATGAGGCTAATATCACACTCATTCCCAAAGAAGGCAAAGACACCACCAAAAAAGAAAACTACAGACCAATCTCACTAATGAACATAGATGCAAAGATACTTAACAAAATCTTAGCAAACCGAATCCAACACTTCATCAAAAAGATCATACATCATGACCAAGTGGGATTCATACCAGGAATGCAAGGTTGGTTCAACATACGCAAATCAATCAACATTATACACCACATCAACAACATGAAAGACAAAAACCACATGATCATATCAATCGATGCAGAGAAGGCGTTTGACAAAATCCAGCATCCTTTCATGTTAAAGACACTCAGCAAAATAGGGTTAGAAGGAACTTTCCTCAAGATAGTTACAGCTATATATGAAAAGCCTACAGCCAACATTATACTTAATGGCGAGAAACTAGAAGCATTCCCACTAAGTTCAGGAACTAGACAAGGCTGTCCACTCTCTCCACTCTTATTCAATATAACCTTAGAAGTCCTAGCAATAGCAATCCGACAAGAGAAGGGAATCAAAGGAATTCAAATAGGGAAAGAGGAACACAAGCTATCTCTATTTGCCGACGATATGATGATATACATCGAAAACCCTAAAGAGTCCACAGTAAAACTCCTAGAAACAATCAACCAATACAGCAAAGTGGCTGGATACAAAGTCAATACACAAAAGACAGTTGCGTTTCTATATACAAACAATGAAGCTGAGGAGAGAGAGATTAAAAATACAATCCCATTTAAGATAGTATCAAAAAAATATCAAGTATCTAGGAATCAACCTTACAAGAGAAGTGAAAGACCTATACCAGGGAAACTTCAAAACGCTTCTGAAAGAAATTGAAGACGATCTAAAGAAATGGAAGAACATCCCATGCTCATGGATAGGTAGAATTAACATAGTCAAAATGACTATCCTACCCAAACTTCTATATAGATTTAATGCAATCCCTATCCAAATCCAGACACAATTCTTTAAAGAAATAGAACAATCAATCACAAAATTCATCTGGAACCACAAAAGAGCCAGGATAGCCAAACACATACTCAAAAACAAGAAGCTGGGTGGAATCTCCTTACCTAACTTGAAAACTATACTATAAAGCCATAGTAATCAAAACAGCATGGTACTGGAACAGAGACAGGACCTCAGACCAGTGGGTTCGAACAGATTTCCCAGACATAAACCCCCAGATATACAGCCAACTAATATTTGATAAAAGAGGCAAGAATCTGAAATGGAACAAAGAAAGCCTATTCAACAAATGGTGTTGGCACAACTGGAAAACCACATGTACGAAAGTGAAAATCAACCCATACCTCACTCCTTATACAAAAGTCAACTCAAAATGGATCAAAGACCTTGAAATCAGACCCGAATCTATAAAATTTATTGAGAATAAAATAGGGAGAACACTTGAAGACCTATATATCAAAAAGGTCTTTGAGAATGGAACACCAATGGCAAGAACCTTAGCAGCAAACATAAACAAATGGGACTACATCAAACTGAAAAGCTTCTGCATGGCGAAAGAAACCTTACTTTATGCAAGAAGACAGTTAACAGAATGGGAAAAAATCTTTTCACTAGACATATCAGATAAAGGGCTGATATCTAGAACTTACAAAGCACTCAGAAAACTGAGCCCCTCAAAACCAAACAAAGCCATTAAAAAGTGGGGAGAAGAAATGAATAGACACTTCTCTGAGGAAGACAGAAGGATGGCTAACAAACACATGAAAGCATGCTCACCTTCACTCATCATCAGAGAGATCCAAATCAAGACAACAATGAGATACCACCTTACACCAGTAAGGATGGCTCACATCAAAAATACTGAGAACAATCTTTGTTGGCGGGGATGTGGTATGAAGGGAACCCTCATCCACTGCTGGTGGGAATGCCCCCTAGTCCAACATCTATGGAGAACAGTCTGGAGAGTGCTCAAAGAACTCAGAATTGAGCTCCCTTTTGACCCAGCAATTGCACTTCTAGGTATATACCCCCCAAGGTGGAAGAACATTCATCCCAAAATACGTGTGCACCCCACTATTTATCGCAGCACTCAGTATAATAGCCAAATCTTGGAACCAACCACGATGTCCCAACAACAGATGAATGGATCATTAAGATGTGGTATCTATACACAATGGAATATTACATGGCAGTCAGAAACGATACAATCACAGATTTTGCAGCAACGTGGATGGACCTAGATCATGTTATGTTAAACGAAGTAAGTCAGAAGACAAAAGATAAACACAGAATGGTAGCACTATTCTGAAGCACACAGAACATACATCTTAATCACAACTAATACTTAACAATCAAATAGCAGGGTCTAACAGGATAGAAACTCCAAACACTGTAATAGTCAACATATACCTGGGAACAGTGCCCAAAACACATGAAAAACTAAGAACACAAACTTTCGACTACACATTATACCACGAAGAAAACAGCAACACCAGAACAGCAGCATAGAGAGAACAGGTACGTAATCAACCTTCTACAACAAAGACTCATAATAGTCCTGTAGAGATCGTATACAGGAACACAGGTAAAGAATACCAAGGCAAACCACTGACTCCAATGGAAACATCCCATAACACTACGTATTAATGCCTCTATCTTACTATATGTAAAATAACCTCTCAGCTTCTCTGTCCACAGGCGTTCTTGGATACAAAGGGCGGACAAGCTAAGATGGCAGCTCGGGATACCACACGAGATACCATACCTAGTTTGCACTACGAGATGACCCCGAGAAAACTCTTTATTTTTTTTATTTATTTTTTTTTTTTTGAGAAATCTCTTTAACATACACTTTATCTCTAGGTTTACCTTCTTTTAGGGTTTCAAGCACGAGACCAGTCAAACCACCAAAGCAGTAACAGCAACGAACAGACTCAAACTACATACTCTATTCACTGAACACATTCAAGCAAACTAGCATTCCCTTGTTATTCTCTCCTCTCTTCTCACCACTTGCTTTTTGATTTTTTTCTCTTCTATTCTTTTCTTTACTTTCTATCTTTTCTTTTCTCCCTTTCTTTCTAATGTATTTTTCTCTTTTCTCCCTCCCTACCCCTTCCATACACCTTACCCTTTCCCCCCTCTGGAAACCCAACTATCCCTCCACCCCTCAATCCCATCCAGACCTCCCTCTATATTAAAACACTTCACCCTCAGTTCCTAATCTATTAGGCAACAAGATCGACCTCCTACCCCAACGAACCAGTACCCAGCACCCAAGAGAAGGGACACCCAGTCAAACCCACACCTCGTCCCGGACAAGAAAAGACAGCCAACTCCCCTGCGGACTCATGCTGCGAGGCCCTCCCTACCTATTCCCCCTAATGTGGACTGTTACTTGAAACTGGACCTAGGTCCAAAAGTATCCCCAATGCAAGAACTCTTCCAAGACCTCCCTGCCGCAAATTTTTACCAACCTGAAGAAGGTCAGGGGGTGGGATAGGAAGATGCCTGAGAACCCACACATTACAACAAAAACCCAAAAGACAATGGGAAAAACTGTACTTCCAACATAGGCATAGGACCTGTAATACACCACCTCGTTACCTGCTCTCCCCCAAATGTAAGGTAGTCTTTTGCACCACTTTGGCCCTTTAAAACCTTCGCGAACTCATTTTTCTTCTTTTCTTAAATTTATTTATTTTTTTTTAAATGTTGGTCCTACATATACATTTGCGAGCACATACATTTTTATTTATTTCTTCTTTCTTTTTTTTTTTTTTTTTTAATTTTAATTTTTATTTTTATTTTTATCATTTTTGGGTATGTGACCTGTGTCTGTTATACCCTCTCTCCACCCCCAGCTACACCGACAATATAATGTAGCACCACTTCCCCCTGCAAAGACACACTAAATAAAGGGGAAATCTTACATATATATATATAAAAAACAAAAAGAGCTCTTATCTACTAGAGATAGGAACTCATAGTTGTTTACAATACAGGGATATCTCCTACCTTGAAAATATGTCATGTGGAATCAGCTTAGACCTCAGGTGATTAGATACCATTCATCCAGCCTTAAAATCTTGATCCCAGACAAAGGATTGGCACAGCTCTTCACAACAGCTACAGGAAACAAACTCCATCTGAGCCAGCCTTAATACTGCGGGGTCAACAACAAGGGCCAGCTCTAACATGATATCCTGACAATGAGGAAAATGCGAACAACTTGTCCTGAGAGCAGATTAGCATACCTTACCAGATAACGACAAGACAAAACCAGAAGACGCGGCACCATTTGGTAGGCCCAAAAGCCAAGATCGTGACTTACAGATGACTGGCTACTAGAACCACGACCAGACAGTATACACCTTGGGCCCAATATAAAAGCCCTAGTTCAGGGTTTGCACTATGACTTGCACAATAATCATGATCCCTAGTCCCAAAGGTCTGACAGAGACAACTGCAACAGAATGGGGCTTCTGGAAGCACAAAGAAAGATGCTATCCTAGGAGCCATCCTAGGTTCAATGCAAAGACCAAGATCACCAACCACAGAAGATGGATTAAAACGACACTGAGGCAACAGAACCTCTAGAACCACAAAGACTGACTTCATCATAAGTCCCACCTCAGGATCTGTGCAGATACGGAGACCTCTACACACAGAGCTCTGATTGTATCACCCTGGACAGAGCAGAAGTCTTCCACACACACACACACACAAAAAAAAAAACACCACCGGGAGAATAAATGATCCTGAGCAAAGTCTAGAGCTGATCCCATGACAGTATACTCCAAGGACGGAGAAACCCCATATTTCTTAGGCCAAGTGAATTCCTTTTAGAATGACCCCAATATTTACTGTGCCAGGGCAGGAGGGAAAAAAAAACAAAAATACAAAAACCACAAAACCTTGGTTATTTCATATATACATATATTTTTCCCTTCATTTATTATTGTTATTATTATTTTTATATACCTATCTATTTTGGTCGATTTCTCTGTTTGGGTGTGACTACTGAAATCGTGGTCCCCAATTATACTTATTTTTTTTTCTCTCTTCTTTTCTCTTCTTTCGTTATGTGCTATGCCATGTTTCTTATTTCAAGACCATGGCGTGTTTTTGGTTTGTTTGTTTGGTTTTTGGTTGTTTGTTTTGCTTTGTTTTTCATCTGTTTTTTTTTTTGTTTTTGTTTTTGTTTTGTTTTTTTTTTTTTTTTGGTGCTTACCGATATAGATGGAGTCCCCACTGGATATTTGACTCTTTTTTTTTTTGGTACTGGTGGAGTGTTTCAACTTCTTTTTCTCCTTCATCTCCCAAATCGATGATGAGAGCCTCTAGAAGGATTCCATCCATTTTTGGAGTATTAGACTCTTACCCCAGTTTATTTATCTTCTCTTTTTCAGGCAAAATCATGCAACTTGAATTAGCTAGTCCTGCCTACAATTAGAGGGGGAGATAAGGGAGGCATTAAGACCAAACATGGGCAAGACTACTAAGTAGTGGGTTGGATACAGAGGGGACCACATATTCTAGCCGCCCTGGGGGTGAGGGAAGAGGAAATGGGAGGTAGGACAAAAACGGAGGTGTAGGGAGGACAAATTGGTGATGGGAATCCCCCCTGATTTTATGTAAATATGTACCTAAAATGTTATTGTCAACAATATGTAAGACACTATGATCAAAATAAAAATTATATATATTAAAAAAAAAAAAAAAAAAAAATGCTTATCAGAAAGGCTATATAAGTGGTTGATACAAGTTTATTCACAACTACTATCTTCATTCACTAAGACTGTTGGGTTTCTGTGTTGATTTCCCATTGTGACCTTTACAGTGTGATGGTGATTTTTATGTTTTGTGGTGGGACTAGTTTCCTAGAAGCAATGCGTGATCATGGAGTAAAAGTGGCTGTTCTTAGTCAAAGAAGAGCTGGCTCCTGTCTTTTGGTCTGCCTTAATTTCTTTGGACTGTGTGGCTAGGCAGAGTCCTTCTGGGTGTCTGAAAGTTCCTTTCACTTGTATTGGGTCACTTTTCTTTTCTCAGGGTACACAAACCTAAGATAAAATGATATCTTTGTAGTAAAGAGGACCCCACTGCCAATATTTTTGTCTGCCTCAATTTTGGGAGGTTGTCATATTGCTACTGTTTCTTTAAAAATGAGGCTTAAAATATGTTTTTTAATTTGCAGAATTGAATATTAAGTTAAACTTGTTATTAGGAAATTGATGCTTTTTATTTTTTGATATAATAAATTTTATTTATTTTTTATATCTTTATTTAAACATATTGATTACAAATTTGATTGTGATTAGGTTTCAGTCATGAAAAGAACACCCCCCTTCACCAGTGCAACATTCCCACCACCAATGTCACAAATCTCCCTCCATCCCACCCCACCCCTATCTGTACAGGCTTTCCAGTTCCCTCATTCATTCATTCACATGATTATGGTAGTTCTCTGTGTAGTTATTTCTATAACTGCACTCACCACTCTTTGTGGTGAGCTTCATGATTTGAGCTGGAAGTTCCAGCCCTCCTCTCTTTGTCTCTGAGGACTGTTGCAAAAATGACTTTTATTTTTCTTAAAACCCATAGATGAGTGAGACTATTCTGCATCTATCTGTCTCCCTCTGACTTATTTCACTTTGATAAAAAAAAGAAATACAAATGGCCAACAGGCACATGAAAAAATGGTCCTCACCACTAATCATCAGGGAGATGCAAATAAAAACAATGATGAGATACCATCTCACACCATAGAGATTGGGACACATCACAAAGAATGAGAACAAACAGTGTTGGTGGGGATGTGGAGAGAAAGGAACTCTTATCCACTGCTGGTGGGGATGCCGTCTAGTTCAATCTTTATGGAAAGCAATATGGAGATTCCTCCAAAAACTGGAAATTGAGCTCCCATTCGACCCAGCTATACCACTTCTAGGGATATAACTTAGGAATACAAGAATACACTACAAAAATCCCTTCCTCACACCTATATTTATTGTAGCACTATTCACAATAACCAGGATCTGGAAACAACTAAGATGCCTTTCAACAGATGAATGGTTAAAGAAACTGTGCTACGTACACACAATGGAATATTATGAAGCCATCAGGAGAGATGAAGTCATGAAATTTTCCTATACATGGAATCTATCAAATTGACGCTTCTTGTCTTACATACCAAAAATCTATCTTTATAGGTAGTAGTACATTAGGAATTGTTTATATTGGTAAATAAAATGACTCTTATTTTAGATGCTAAAGTAAATTTTGATTATTTTCCCATAGTATCTAAAATTAAATATAAGAATAATATTAGACAATATTTATTTGTACTTTAAAATATAGTTAATTTTATACATTACATTCTTTTTGTAATATTATTGCATAGGCACTTAATATATAATTTTGTTGCTTTATAAGTAGAGATAATGTCATTTATTTTCCTTCTATGTTTTTGCTATACCATTTTTAAGTAGAATAGGAACAAAAGTCCACTAACTACAGAATAATTCAGTACATTTGTCAAAATCCATAAATTTAATATTTGGTATTAATGTTGAATGCATACACTTGCTCAAATTTCTTTTCTCTATATGCTGAAAAATCTATGCCTTTGAAGTATATTACCTTGTAATTGTAGTCAATTGGAACAGAGGCTTCAAATAATTCTCTGTATCATCTCTGAGCTCCACTTTATAGTTTCTGATCCCTCTATTCTCATGATGATTTCTAAAGTACAATTGAATCATTGACTCACTAGACATAGTGAAGATATCTAACTTAATGTTTACATTTTCATACATTTGCTACTTTATCATAATCAGATCACTGTGACACCACTGAATACATTTTTCAAAACCTTTTGAAGATATTTAAATGTTACCTCAATACTTTCATCTGAATCTCGAGCATCAATTATTACTATAGAATTCTAATGTACCATGATGAATATGGTCACATGTCAATATTATTGCAAGGTTTTAAATCTTCCCAAACTTTTTAATAATTATAACACTGCCTTTTCCTTACTGATGCTATGTTTTCTCTCTCTCTATCTATCTATCATCTATCATCTATCTATCTATCTATCTATCTATCTATCTATCTATCTATCTATCTATCTATCTATCTATCTATCTATCTATCTCTCTCTCTCTCTCTATCTATCTATCATCAACCTATCTATGATCTATCTATCTATCTATCTATCTATCTATCTATCTATCTATCTATCTATCTATCTATCTATCTATCTATCTATCTATCTATCTATCTATCCCTGTCCTTTCTAAAGTGTAAATATAAGGGCATTAATCATCTGAATCAAGACTACATTTAGAAACATTTTTCTTCATTGTGTATATATAAAGCAATACTCACATACAATAATGTTACTAAATATAAGTTCAAGTATTTGTTGCTCAAAAGAAAAATTTTCAAGAAACAAGTGCTGATGAAAAGAAACAGTAGTTTTATTTAGATACTAGAAACTTGAAATGATGAACTCATTTCTCAAAACCATATTCTTTTAAACTTGGATTAACAGTTTATATAAGTTTAGTTGGAATGTAAGTTAGTATAAAATTTGTAAATCTGGTCAACAAGAGGAAAAAATCTTATAAGCTTCAGAAATCTTTTCAGAGGGCTTATTGCTAGATTTCTTAGAGTTAAAGGATATTGTGGATGAAAGAAACCTTTCTAGCCTGATAAGTCTCAGGAGTCTTGAGAGGACTAATGTATCTCATTAATATATGCCTTTGGTGACACATGAAACACATTGAGTATGAGAAGCATCTGTTAAGAGTAGGATGTAGAACAAGAAGAAAGGAGAAATGTGATCTTAATGAACACATTTGTGAAGAGCTAGATGGCAACTCTAATGCTTGCTTATTTACCATTGAATACTACTCAGCTAGAAAAAATAAAACACATCTTGCAATTTTCAATATAAATGTAATCTGATTGGATTATGGTAAGTGAAAATATACAAAGAAAAATACTGTACAATTTCAGTAACATATGAATATAAAAGAAAATAAATAAACCTGAAACCAACAACAAAAAGAATGACAAAACAAATTTAGGATTATGACAACAGAATGGTGATTTCAGAAAGAGAAGGAATGAAGTAATAATAGAAACAAGAAGAAAGAGTTTATTGAATGGTTCTGAATCCTAAGTGGAAGATAGTATCCAACTTAGATATCACTTCATAAAGGACTAATACCTTTATCCTGGCTTCCAAGTATTACTGGGTGTGATCCATATCAGTGTTTCTTTAGTTTGCAGCCCCATAAGCCTTGAAGATGCTATGTAGGGCTTTTCTATAAATGAAGGACATAGGTTGAATATCTATTTCAGCAGCCACTGAGGACTTTCTGCTGGTATTTTCTGTCTGTGCCTCTTTGTGACTTCATACCTGCACTTTGAATCATAGTCCTGTCCAAGGTTTTATTTCCAGTACCTTTTCTATGTATACATCAGCTTCATAGTTCTCTATATCAGCATTAATAATGTGAATAACTCTGGCCACCTGGATCCTGATCATCCCAGCAGTTTGATCCAGAATGTTCACATCACCATCTTGCAGAACTATCACACATTTATTCACATCCTTAAAGATGTGATTTTTCTAAGGCAGGATTTTGGATTATTTTAATCCAGTTTGGATTATTTTAGAGTAAATCAATATACCTCTCCATTAAGTGAGTTAAGTATAATTTCATTCTCTGTCTCTTGCTCTCTTTTTTATGTTTTAAAGCTACATCTGTCTCTGTTTAGGAATTATCTCAGACAGGCTCAAGACTCATATTTTTTCATGCAAAGCCAGAGCCCTACCCACTGTACTATCTCTTCATGACCAAAGCACAATGTCTGACCTCAGTGCTAGCAACTGTAGAATTGGCTCATTTGCAAATACTATGAATGGGAGCTTGAAGTGGAATCTGCAGTTGAGCTTGTTCATGAGACATTCTTGCCTTACCATAAGAAAATCTTATGAAACAATAGGGCAATATCCCTATTGTATAAGGCTGTATCCAATAGAGGTGATTTGGCAGATGTAACTAGTATCTAAAGGTCTTTGTTTTGTAGGACAATATGTTTTATATGTGTCATTAGGTTGTACATTAAAATGAACATTGTGTCTTGCAAACTCAATTCAAACATTTATGAGAGGTTCTAAAAAACTTCAATTTCATCCAGAATCATTGAAAATTTTTTGCAGGCATAACTCTAACTCCATCAAGAATAAAGTTTAAATCCTCAAGGAATATTTGGCATGGATCTTAAATATCTTGCAAGTTATTTTCTTAAGAGGAACAAAGCATTCTTGACTTAGAATTGAAAATATTCCTGAATGTAAGTGCTGGTAAAGAGGAGGTAAAATTTATAGTGCATCCTGCAGAGAAGAGTATCAGATATTTTCTCTGATTACTGTTGTAGAATTGAATCCATCCTGCAGATGGAGCAGAGGTCTTGATATTCCTATGAAAGGGGGGTTAGGGGACTTCTTTCCCACTTATTTCATCTAGTTACCAGATAGTATTACCATTTATTGTTTATGGTTTAGCCACACTTTTTGATATTTTAAATTATGTTGTGGCTAGATGTTGATGCAAAAATAGTTGAGATATTTCTTACTCAGAATTAATTGGTCAGTCTTTTCTCAATTTTAAGAGACATTTCAAATTTTCTCACCTGGAACTACTTGACACACAGAAGCTGAGGAAGTATCTTGCTTGCAGGTATCCCACACAGCTTTCTGAGGCCTGATATCTATTGACAACAAGTGGACATAAATGAATGGACCATGTGTCTCGGTGTCCTACGAGTTGACAAGCCATCTGAGTGAGTGGACGTGAATACACCATTCATGTGCCAGCGAGCCTTCATCCTAAACTTGATTTCTTACGGAAGAAGTTCAGAAGACCACTGATTAATAGGTCAAAATTTGGCACAAGCAGAAAAGAAAATAAACATCTTTAGGCATCCTGTATCTTTTTTCTGGGAATGCGGGCACACCTGGTGACGTTCAGGGGTTACTCCTGGCTATGCGCTCAGAATTCGCTCCTGGCTTGGGGGACCATATGAGACACTGGGGGATTGAACAGCACTCCATCATAGGTCAGGCCTGCAAAGCAAACACCCTACTGATTGCACCACCACTCTGGCCCCAGCATCCTGTATCTTCATTTCATACAATGTAGTACCACCTAGCTTTGATTGAGGGAAGCATCCAACTTTAGTTATAAAGTCAGGCATCATAATAGTAATTATTAATTAGATAATGTGGCATTGAGTAAGGATAGACTCCCGGAATCTCCTAGTTTTGACTCATCTGAGAGATGGAGTAAGACTATTAACTACCTAGATAGTTATTTCTGCTGAAATTTTCAGTAAAACTTTAGTAGCAGAAAGGAAGGCATCCTGGGATGAGGTTGTTGTGTTATATCTCTTACTAAAGTGCCAACCACTATCTTGGGGTGGGACCTAAAAGTCAGCCAGTACCCTCATGAACACAGAGTTTAGCTATCCATTTGTATGTGAGGAATGGAATTACACACTAGGGAAAACAGTCTAAGAGTGTGGTCAGTAATTAAGGAAGTCAACAATGCCTGGGGCATAGAGGACCCTGAATTGTTCCTAAGTCTGGGTATGGAGCCTAAAACTATCACTATGAAACTGACCTGAATTAGAAGCCTCCCTGCAGCCTTCCATGCTTCTAGTCCTAAAGTATACCGCTAAGTATCACCAGATAGGTGCCTGCTAGACATTGTTAGTTTGGATTTTTCAGCACACCTGGTGACACTCAACGGTTACTCATGGCTATGTGCTCAGAAATCCCTCCTGGCTTGGGGGACCAAATGGGATGATGGGGATCGAACCGTGGTCCTTCCTAGGCTAGTGTGCACAAGGCAGACACATTACTGCTTGCACCATCGCTCTGCCCTCTCTGATAGACTTTTTAAAAGATATATATTTATTTAAGTACTATGATTACAAACATGTTTGTAATTGGGTTTTATTTATAAAATGTACACTCCTTTTCGCCAGTGCAACCTTCTCTCTTCTAATGTCTCTCATCTCACTCCTCCACATCTCCTGTCTATCTTTGAGACAGGCATTCTATTTCTCTCATTCACTAATTCACTAATCGTTGTTATTGTAGTTATTTATCTAACTGCACTCACCAAATCTGGTAAGATTTATATTATGGAGAGGTCCTTTTAGACCTAATCTCTAGTGTCTCTGGGTATTATTATCATATTTTGCTTTATTTGTCTTAAATCCAACAGATGAGTGAGACTATTCTGTCTGTCTCTCTCTCTGACTTATTTCACTCAGCATAAAAGTTTCTATATCCATCCATATATAGAGAAATTTCACAACTTCATTTTTCTTAATAGCTGCATATTATTACATTGTGTAGATGGAATGCTTCTTTAGCCACTCACAGTTTCTTTAGCCACTTATCTGTTGTTAGGCACCTGAGTTCCTTCGAGATTCTGGCTATTGTAAAGAGTGCTGCAATGAACAGGTATGCAGAGGGCATTGTGTGTGTGTGTGTGTGTGTGTGTGTGTGTGTGTGTTCCAATAGTAAGTCCCTAGAAATGTTATTGCCAGATCATAGGGGAGCTCAGTTTACAATTTTTGAGGAAACTCTATATTATTTTTCAAAAAGACTGGACAAAATGGCATTCCTACCAGCAGTGATTGAGAGTCCTTTCTCCCTGCATCTCTTGCCAGTACTGATTTTTCTTGTTATTGGTGATATGTGCCAGTCTCTGTGGTGTGAAATAGTACATCATTGTTCCTTTGATTTCCATTTTCCTGATGATTAGTGACGTGGGGCGTTTTTTTGTTTGTTTGTTTGTTTTTGGGCCACACCCGTTTAATGCTCAGGGGTTACTCCTGGCTATGTGCTCAGAAATCGCCCCTGGCTTGGGGGGACCATATGGGACGCCAGGGGATCGAACCGCGGTCCTTCCTTGGCTAGCGCTTGCAAGGCAGACACCTTACCTCCAGCGACACCTACCAGGCCCCGACGTGGGGCGTTTTTTAACGTGCCTTTTGACCATCTGTATTTCTTCTTTGAGGAAAAGTCTGTTCATTTCTTCTCCCCCTTTTCTTTATGGGGTTAGATGCTTTATCTTATTAAGTTTTGTCAGTAAATTTATATCTTAGATATCAGCCCCTTATTTGATGGGCATTGGGTAAGTAGTTTCTCCCATTCTGTGGGTGGCCTTTGTGTCCTAATCACAGTTTCCTTTGAGGTGCAGAAACTTCTCAGTTTAATATGATCCCATTTGTTTATCTCTTGTTTAGATAAGTAGATTTTCCACTTGTTTGGACAGTAGTGCTCTCAAGATGCCTTTAGTCTCAATGTCATTTAGTGTTTTACCTATGTATTTTTCTATATATTTTATGATTTGGGTCTGGGTCTGATACCAAGGCCATTAATCCATTTTGATTTTACCTTTGTGCATGGTGTTAGAGTTCTTAATTCTCTTTTGCATTTTGAGTTGACTCAACCTCACTGGTAGAAGAGGTTTTCCTTGATCTATTTGCAATTTTATCCCTTTAACAAATATTAATTGATTGAATATCTGGGGAACATTCTCTGAATAGTTAAGTTCATTCCATTGATCTGAGTGCCTGTCTTAATTTGAATACGATGATGTTTTAATGACTATTTCTTTGTAACAAAATTTAAAGTTGGGGAAAGTGATGCCTTCTATCTTTTTTTTTTTTTAAATAAGGGTTGTTTTAGCTGTTCATAGGAATTTATTGTTCCAAATGAATTTCAGGATTGTTTGATTCACTTCATTGAAGAATATCATGTGTATCCTTAGAGGGATTGCATTAAATCTGTATAATGCTTTAGGGAGTATTTCCATTTTAGTGATGTTAAACATCCAAACTATGAACAGGGTATGTGTTTCCAATACCTTGTTTCTCTTTTATTTCTTAAAGCAATGTTTTTGTTGTTTTATTTGTATAGGTCCTGTATAGGTCCTTCACTTTTTTAGATATGTTGACTCCAAGGTATTTGGGGTTTTGTGGCAGTATTGTGAATGGAATTGATTTTTTTATTATTTATTTATGTAGACCATTATTTGTGTATAAGAAGGTTATTGATTTTTGCACTTTAATGTTATAGCCTGACACTTTGTTATATAAATCTATTGTTTCTAGAATATTTTGCTACAGTATTTAGGGTTTTCTAAACATAATAGCATGTCATCTGTAAGTAATGAGAGCTTGCCTTCTTCTTTCCTATCAGGATGCCCTTGATATGTTTTTCTTGCCTAATTGCCATATCAAGAACATCCAGGACTATGTCAAACAGGAGTGGCAAGAGGGGACATCCTTGTCTTGTACCAGATTTTGTAGGAATGACTTTTAGTTTATCTCCATTGAGTATAATATTTTACATAGACTTGTGGTAAATGGTCTTCACTATATTAAGGAAAGTTGATATTTCTCAACTTGTTTCCTATCTTGTTAAGAGTTTTTACCACGAATGGGTGTTAGACCTTATCGGATGCTTTTTATATATCTATTTTTATGATACAATGATTGTTATTTTAACTTTTGATGATATGGTGTATTGTGTTGAATGATTGCATATTTTAAACCATCCTTGCATCTCTGGAATGAAACCTACTTGGTCATGGTGTATAAACTTTTTGTTGAGGCATTGGGTCTTATTTGCTAGAATTTTGTAGAGATCATTTCATCTATGTTTATCAAGGATATTGAACTGTATTTCTCTCTCTCTGTGTGAGTGTGTGTGTGTGTGTGTCTCTCTCTCTGTGTGTGTGTGTGTGTGGTATCTTTGTCTGCTTTTGGTATCAGGGTAATGTTAGCTTAAAAAGGTGAGATAGGTTCACCTCATCTACCTGGGAAGCATACTTATCCCAAAGAGAAGCCAAGAGACATAGCTTTTCTCTTCTTTCTAGGCCACCATGCCATGTATGGTGCCAGGTTTCACACCTTCCGTCCTACATTATGTGGTTTTATGATGTCTGGATCCCACTTTGCTTATTTGTTAGGTCTCTGCTAGTCTCCAGAATACTATAGTCTGCCAATAAGTGTTGTTTGCCTCACTGGCTGAATTTTTGTTCTTGGCACATGCGTGAAAGTTTCTGTTTATTTCCTACACTTTTAGAGCCATAAGGAGAAGAGAGGGGGAGTATGTGTGTCTGTGTATTTGACTACATGTCCATGCAAGTGAGATTGAGAATGCCCAATTAGATAATCTTGATAATATAAGAATTCTTCCTTCATTTATTAAATAACAAATGATGCCCCCCAAATCTCATATCTCATTAATCTATGCATTGCCTTTGATGTGTCTTTTGATCTATGCTTCATATTTTGTTAGGTTGTGCTATAGTCAAGTCCATTCTTTAGAGAGGGAACATCAAACAAGGCCCATTCATATGGCTGGTAGTAGATGTTGCCTCAGTTTTGGAATTTCAGTTTGTGTAGTCAACCACTGTGCTTTTGTTCTTTACCTGATGTACTTGCCACATAGCTTGATATTTATATTTTGTTTGTTTTTTTCCAAGAAGCCTTTTAAATACTGTCAAAAATATTTGAAATCTTAAAGCACAAACCATAGTCATATTCAAGCCATTTGTACTGTTGGTAATAATTGACAGGATATATAAATAATTTCTGAGATGGGAAATAACTCATCTGTTAATGAGAGAAATGGTGAATATTTTGTAACCATGTTTTATGCTATATCTTCTCATAAGTTTATTTCACAGAACAAAATATATAATAAAATTAAGTTGTGATAAATAATCCTGATATTAAGCAGCAAAATTGACAATTTATTTAACAAAATTGACAATTGCAAAATGTGAAGTATTTTGTAAGATATTTACAAAATATTTTGTAAATCAAGAGGCCTCTTATACATGATTATATTTTATTTTACTCATTGTAAATATGTATTTATGTTTATAAATGATATGTGAGAATGCAGTTTATAGTTAATAGAAGCTTAGATTAGGCAAAATATCCACTTAGTATTATATAAACCTACCTGGCACTTAATACACTCATTTTTTCTTTCGATTTTGTGTTATTCCCAGAGCCTTGTCATTTGAATATGAGTATGGAATCTACTACAATACCAGCTTTGACAGGCATAAAGACTATATAATAATATCATCTAAACTTTTCAGTAGGTAATCAGAAGTAGCTATACTTTGTTGCCTTGGAGTTCTCCAATTCTGTGACTTAGAGTTGAAAGTATTATTGTTATTATTAATCGTTAAAGTTATTGTGGGTGTGTGGTGCATGAACAATGGAGATTGATAGGGAGCAGTGTTAAGTAGTAACTCAGATCATACTGATAATAGAGAGTTGTCACTTCAATCATAGCCATCTATTATCAGAATTAAAAATAATCCTGATATTCTGATGTTAAGTTCAGTTGATTCTAGTTATTCACACTCTATCCATATCAACAAATATGCATAGTGTTTATACAATTGGCAAGAAACTTATATAGAATAAGATAAACTTCCGTGTGTTCAATTTCTCTTCACATGGATGGGTATTTCTTCTACCCAGTATAAATTATGATATAATAATTTTCATGTTAAATGGGACCAGAGGGATAGTACAGCAGGTTGAGCACTTGCCTTGCATCTGTTTACCAAGGTTTAATTCTGTGCACCTCACGGTGATCCCCTTAACCCCACCAGGATTAATCCCCAATTGTAGAACTAAGTGCAAGAGCCCTAAGATGTGCTTGGTATGGACCCACGGCAAAAACTAATAATAGCTTTTCAAATCAATTATTTAAATTGTGATGTCTATTATTAAAGACTTATTCCACAGGATTAAGGTATCATATTTTATTAACATAAGTATATAATTAATACCGCATATTGAATGCTTTTAATCAACATTAATATTATCTTGATATAAATAAAATCATTAGCATTTTTTCTCTGGGGGAATTTTATAAACAATAACTTGATAGAGTGAAAAACTTAGATTCACTTCAATAATTTAAGATTTGAATTAATTGTTATATTTTGTGAAGGTATCTCTATAAATTAAGTAAAGCTTTTCTTGGGAACCAAATCAGCTGACAAAAACATGAATAAGTAGAGATGAGCTCTCAAAATAAACCGTATTAAAAGTATCTTACCCACAAATTGGTAAAATTTGTGGAAATTCAAATAAATAAGTGAAATAAAGTGAATAAAATAAGTAAATGAATAAATAATATTAAAGTAGTAATAAAGTGAAAATTAAAATAAAAATGAGTGTATGTGGTGCCTTTTATTAACATTGTTACAATTCTGCCTTTAGTGTTCTAACTGGTATTATTTTTCATCTATTCATTATTAGTGGGGTCGTATAAAGTATTTAGGACTATTTTTTGGGTATGGTCTGTGTAGACACATACAGAGCCCTAGATAGAACATTTCCATACTTGGAGAATTACCTATGGTTGTCATAATTAAATTATTAAAATATTTTATTCAGAGATGTAATTATTTGGTATTCCATTGAGCTGAAACTTCTGAAGTTCTTTCTACAGCTAATGTTGGGCAACTTATTATGAATAAAAGTGATATCAGTCATCACAAGATCAGGAAATAATTACTCAAAGAAAGATAGTCTAGTTTTCTTCTTCAAAAGCAAAGAATCGACTGATCTGCCTTCAGAATTCCAGAATGAATGCCATTTTGAATATAGGTGCCAATTTAAATAATTGATTTATTATAAACCAAAAGTTAGCTTTTAGTATATTAGCAAATATTGATATAATTCTCACTCTTTTATATATTTGATCTTCCTATTAAGAATTATATTTTTATAATATTTATATCAATATTACTGTCTTTTTACCTTTCAAAGATAAACTTTTTGTTTCACTTTTTAGGCAGTAACATGGCAGAAGGAATACCATGTCTATTCATACATAATCAGATCTCAAGAGACCTTAAAGAGTTTACTTTCTTTTGCAACTCTGGTTGAGTCCACATAAATAGACTGACTTGCAGGAGAGATAACATGTGGAGCAGAATAGAATTGAGAATCCAAATAAATGAGAGCCTGTGTTTCCAAACCTAAGTTAAAATTAAAAACTTAGAAAACAATAACTTGAAACCAATTACTGAATTGGCAAATACTGATATGAAAACAGTTTATTTTTATACTAGCAACTGGTAAAGATGGTGAATTTGTTTTTTTCCCAAATAATCTCACTCCCCAGTGAAGCTAGGGACTAGATTTAGCACTAAACATAGAATGCAAGAGATTGGGAGGCAGAGCAAAGCCCAATAGGAGAGAAGAGTTTTAAAAAGTACTTTAAACTAGATGTAGTTACTTTTGTATGCTCACTTACATCACAATGAGCATAATGTCTTTTCATAATGACATATAGAAGACCACAGACCTATGTCTCTTTAACTTGTAAATTACTGACATATTGTGTTATTTTCCAAGCATAGCTGAAACAAGTATTTGAGAACTTATTGTCATCACAGTTAATTGGATGAAATCTATTTTTTATCTCAGTCTAATATGATTTTATTCTATGTTGAAAACTCGAACTGCTATTTCATATAACCACATTTGAGCTTGTAAAATTATAGTTTCCTGTTATTATCATCATTTTACTAATAAAATAACAAATTGCAGAAGACAGATTACTCACTCAAGGATTGCAATACATGCTACTTTAGAATGCAAGCTATATAATTTCATATTTGGGTCTCTCTTTGTAATAATTGCTTGATTTTTCTCAAGGCCATGAAATTGCTAATGAGAGATCTGTTTGTGTGACAGCACTAAAGCTGAATAACAAGTAGAAAATTTTATATTTAGTAGGTGTAAAGTGAGGTTCTGGAAGTTGCATTACTTGTATCAAGTAATGAGGCAAAACTGATGTTGGATGGTTTATTGTAATATTGAAACTCAGACTTCTGATTTTAGAGTGGTTTAGTGCAGTGTGTTAAAATTCAGAGCATTATCTTGAAATGCATTATATGATTCTTTTAATATTAAGTAATGTGAAACATAGTTTTATATTTCTATGATAGGAAGCATTGTATTGTTTTATTTGTCAGTGGTAAGTGAATGTGGAATTGTTTATTAAAATAATAATGTCTTAGTCAAAATCTTAAAATAGAACTACCAAATAACTACTGGTTATTCTTTTGATTCAGTGATGCTAAGAAAAAAATGGACTTATAAATTATAACATATCCATTTATTACTGCAGTTTTTATTATTCAAACCCACCATATTTTCAGGCTGCTGTTTTAGAAAAGATAGTTTATGTACATCTAGATTGCTCTGATAATTGAAAAGAAAATTGCAACTTAATTTGTTTCCTCAATGGCTTTGTAAAAACAGATATTCCATGATGATGTTAACCACAGGAGAGCATCATGAGGGATAGCCTACTGGCATTTTGATTACCATAATGATTTTGTATAGGCATTACTGATGAATGGTTATAATGTGCATGCACTCACAATTTCATTCAACTTCATTATGAAAGTTTATAGCACAGTTACATCATTTTAAGTAACATGATTAGCCAGTAAACCCCCAGGAAAATATAGTGGATTAATTAGTTTATTTAAATAGAAGAAATAGTATAGTATGGTTCAAAACATGAATAGGTTTTAACTGTGAAAACCGATGGTTTCTTTTAGTTGCATATGAGGTTATCCAACCGGTAAAATCCACAAAAGACCAGCTTTCAGAACCCCCGTAGTTGAAGAAGGAGGAAAAACAAATGCATTACTTTGGTCAATGTCCTCGTGTTATAGATTAGCATTAGAGAATTTTTCCATGGAATGAATGCATTCAGTCACATGACTGCTTATAGCTTTTTTCAAAGTAAAAGGTCAGCTTTTACTTTTATCAAAATAAAATATTCTATCACACAATGATATTAGACACAACGTTAATTGTCTTCAACTCTAATTTTTTATTCATGGCTGCTTGCTGTCTCACTGAAATATATCTTTCTTTATAATTATTATTTTTATTAAACTGTTATACTGGGTCTGGAGTGGTAGCACAGCAGTAGGGTGTTTGCCTTGCATGTGGCTGACCAGGACAGAGGCATGTTCAATCCCCAATGGTACCAGAGCCAGGAGTGATTTCTAAGTGAGAGCCACAAGTAATCCTTGGGAGCCGCTGGATGTGGCAAAAATAAATAAATAAATAAATAAATAAATAAAAATAAAAAATTAAAACTGTTATTCTCCTAGCCTTACATTATCTACATTATCTAACACAACAGTTTATTTGTGGAGGAAACTATAACTAATAGAATGTCGAGGGGATTTTATATATTTTATGTTCTATATAAATAGCATAAAAGAGTTCAAATAAAACCTGGAAATGCCTCCTCGATTCCAACAATGTAAGAGTCTTCAAAATAATTATATTTTGAAGTTGGAAGACTCTCAAAGGTCTGAGATTCTCTTAGGTAAACAAAAATGAAAAGTCCTAATGAGCATTTTCCCAGTACATTGTACAGGATTTTGTCTACAGTGAGTCCTGCTGAATCATGAGATGCTCTCCACCAAGACCAGAGAAATATTTGCTTATCCAAACTTCATATTCCTCTGCTGTGTTACAAATTATTTTGCAGATACCTCTCCCCTTTCCGTTTCTTTCAGCCTGCACATTTTCCTTTGTGACTTTGTGGCAGGGAAAGATAATTAAATATGCTGGTTTTACCAGAGTAGAACATATTTTTTCTTTAATTCAAGAATATATTTCCCATTGTACAAATACTTTTTTTTAAGCCACTGCTTCTGGAAAGTAAATCTAGTAGCTTTCAATAAACAACCCAGCAATGTAGATATATTTTTACAAAAAGCAGGTCCACATTTCTAGAAATGTATATTTCAGAAGACCACCTCATCTGTAATGTAGTTAACTATAATCTAATATTGAATATGCAAATTCATGATATTCATCTGAAATTAGTTTCTTTCTTAGGCAACTCATAAATTTATCAATATCTATAACTTCTTTTAATACTATTTTAGCAATTATTTTATTTTGGAATAGTAAACACATTGTTATGCTATAAACAGTATTTAATAAAGTTGGTCTTAAGTTAGCCACATACTCCTTAGTCTAAATTATTTACCTGCTATTTTCTTTCCATGAGACCTGTATTTTATCACAGCAGGAATTATATTATTGACTAGGAAAATCTAAACATGCATTTTGCTGAATTAAATAACCAGCACTATAACCATCTGGTTATAGAGTTCAATACCTAAATTTTTTTATTTGGTTTCATGTGGTAAATTCATTCTATTTATTAATAATCAGTTAATTAAAATTAATTTCTAGACAATACCCACCTGTACACAGGTGGTACACAGGTACCTATTCCTGGGTGTACGCTCAAGAATCACTGCTATTGGTACTTAAGGGGTTATATAGGATTGTTGAGGGTTGAATATGGGTTGGCTTTATGTATAGCGAGCATCTAACTTGATGCACTATCTCTTTGGAATTCAGTTAAATGAAAAAAATTTATTATTTTTATCATTTAAAAATGTTTTAAATCAAAAGCAGAATGCTGTGTCACATATCTCTGAAATTTACTTATTTGGCATGACTAAATTTTTTGTCTGTTTCTGGGCCACACCTAGCTATACTCATGTCTTACACCTGGGTTTGCTCTCAAGAATCACTCCTTGCAATGCTTGGGGGACCACATGGAATGCCAAGAATTGAACAAATGCAAAACAAGTACCATGCCTGCTTAGTTAGTTAATTTTATAACTAAAAATTTTGAGCATTTGAGATAAAATTTTTATTTTACTTCAGTTAAATTTATTGACAACAATATTTACAACAGTATTGTTTGTATTATTATTACTTTACAAAATCATTTGAATCACCACACCAAAGAGCCACGATCTTCCAACTTTGTCTTTATTGTCAATACGATTCTGCCTTTTATTTCCACTACTTTAATTCAAGAATAGTTTTCCCATTGTACAAATACTTTTTGTGATTGATAATCTAAGACCTGGAATTTATCATCATTATATATAAGAGATGAGTGAATCATCTGGTATTTGTTCTTCTCCCTCTGATCTATTTTGCTAAATTTGATTCTCTACAGTTTCATCCACACTGAAGTAAAATACATAGATTTTTTTATACAGAATCAGTATTCTGTTGTGTATAGGTACCTCAACCTCTTTACCTATTCATTAATTCTTAGATATATATGCTGTCAATATTACCAAGTGCTGTAATAAACATAGGTGTACATATATCTTTTTTAATTCACATTTTTTAAATCTTGGGGTATATTCCAAGAAGTGGAACTGCTTATTATAATATTGGAGCTTTTTAACTCTTTTGACAATATTTATACTGTATGTCACAGGTTGAACTAAAAGACATTTCCAGAATAGGGAATGATAATTCCTTTGCACCACATCTCTCAAAATTATTATTTTCAAGCTTTTTTGAAATATGTCATTTTTACTGGCATGAGATGATATTCCATTGTTGTTTGAACTTGACTTTCCTTAGAATTAAGTATTTTATTTCTATGTATATGCTTTAATATGTTTCCTGCTTATACTTAGATTTTTCTCAGAGAAATGTCTATTCATATTTTACTCTCATTTTTGATGAAATTCTAATGTTTTGCTATTGTTGATTTTGTATTTTACATAACTTGGATACTAGTAATTTATCTATTATATTGTGTGAAAATATCATTTTTAACTCAGTACTCTTGTTTTTTAATTTTAGCCCATTTCAATTGTCATAGAGACCATTTTCATTTGATTTGACTATACTGGTAAAGTAAAAAAATTTACAACTGCATATAACTGAAATTTTACAGATAACATATATAGATATTTATAGATAGATATAGGTATTATTATATTATTATTATAGGTATAGTATAGGTAGATAATACATACAAAAATTTTATAGATAACACCTAAGAGGAATATACATTACTATTGCTTCCGTCACAAGATATTTTCATTTAGTATAATGTCCTTCGCATTTATATTGTTTCACATGGCAATAATTTTGACTTTAGGGCTGAATAATATATTGTATGTGTTAGTTCATTAAAATTCTAGTTATTCTTTAATGAATGTTTAGTTCCTTATTTTTTGAATAATGCTACAAGGAACATTTGAATGCAAATATCTCTTAATTAACTAATTTCAATTATTTTGATTATATAGCTTGAAGTAATATTACTTTATAATAAAAAAAGTTCTATTTTCCAATACTTGAGGAAATTTCATTTTTCCACAGTAATTACAGTCTTATAAAAATATAATGGAGTATATATATTCATGGAAATTTTTCATTTCTAGTAGGTTTTTCAATATTGACAGGAACCAAGTTATATAGCCAAGTTGAGCTTAAAAAGTTGATGTATTTCTTTAAGCCAAGGGAAACATATATATTTAAAAAGGAGAAAAAAGGGACTATGTGCTAAGGTTATAGGGAAGATTTCTTAAAATGGTGTAACAGCAATAAAGGATTTTTTTTATAAACTTGCATATTAGGATAGGTTTAGGCAATGAACTAAGGCACTAAGTTAATGTCTCATCTAATGTATCAAAGAGAATGTAGAATAAAATTTATAAAATTTAAGTTTCAATATAGTTTTCCTGCTCTATTGTGAGGCAGTGGAACCTTCAAGAACTGGAAAAGTTTTTGTTCAACTCATTCCAACTTCTCTGCCTAGTAAACACAACTTAGAAGCTTGAGTTCCATACCAAGTGACTGGATAAAAACTTGTGGCACTAAACCTTGACAAATAATAAGAGATAACTATATATGTATTTATATACATATATGTATAATTATATACATTATTATAATTATATAACTATTATACATATACTTATATATACATATATATTAACCACACACATATATTAACCATTTATATATTAACAGGTACCATGTGGAGGATCACCTCTACAAAGTCAATCAAATCAACAGGTTGGGGTCGGAGAAATAGCACAGTAGTGGGGCATTTGCCTTGCAAGCAGCCTATCCGGGCTGTTGGTGGTTTGAATCCTGGCATCCCATATGGTCCCCATGCCTGCCAGGAATGATTTCTGAGCACAGAGCCAGTAGTTATCCCTGATTGCCACCAGATGTGACCCAAAACAACAACAAAAAAATTAACAGGTTGTCTTAATCTTGCAGAGTGGTTTGCAAAGTATGAAATAGACACAAAGATTTTACAGAGAGTAAGCTAGCCTCTGTAGCACCCTGCTATGGCTCAGTTTGGGCTCATTTATTTAGTTTTGGCATCATCTTTTTTTTAGTCCCACTATTAACATACAAGTAAAATTCAAAGTTAAGTTAATCCAGTTAATATACTTGACAAAGGTTGGGATAATGACTTTACTATTTTGAAGTCAGGGTGATCTTTTGTTAAGTTCTTAGGAAAATATTTTCTGCTTAGGGAGTGTGTCTAGCTTCAGCCCTTATTATCTAAAGGTCATGTGTAAATTTATAAACCGTTCCAGTATGGATAGAATTATGGAGTCAGCTAGGCCTGGACTGAGTGCCACCTCAGGTGGCCTGCTGTTGGCTCCAGGTGGACCCCAGGCTTCCCCCCTTCCCTACTCTAGGGAGGAGGAGCAAAGGGAGGGGCCGGGCAGACAGTTGGCTTCCGGTGCCTTGATCCTGGAGGCCAGCTCTTCCCAGGTATTGGGTTTAGGGGTCACCCCAGGCCGGATGGCATTCTCCTAGTTTGGGGGGTGCTGGGAGGCTTGGCAGGCCTCCATCTGTTCCCCTATTTCCCCCTTGATTCTAGGCTTGGCCTGAGTGCCACCTCAGGTGGCAGCTGTGGGCTCCAGGTGGACTCTATTAGGGGTCCCCAGGCCTCCCCGCTTCCTTACTCTAGGGAGGAGGAGCAAAGGGAGGGGCCAGGTAGATAACTGGCTTCTGGTGCCTTGATCCTGGGGCCAGCTCTTCCCAGGTATTGGGGTTAGGGGACACCCCATGCCGGATGGCATTCTCCCTAGCTATCTCCCCTTTATTCCAGGTATTCCCTGGTTGCCAGCCTAGGTGGACTCTATCGTGGTCCTCAGTCTCTTCACCTTTGTCTCCCGGCCTACACTAAGGGGGGACACATGGGGTGGACGGCGGGCCGATGCAGCACTGGTGTATGTCTTGACATTCACTGGTATTTTTTTTCTCATTTGTTTCCATTTTAAAAACCGCGTGGGTGCTAGAGCCCCCGCACCTACCATATATATTCAAAATATAAGTGGGAGGATGGACTCTCAGTCTGAGAGGAGACCACTTTGCTTGGGGGTACCGTATATATTCAAAATAAAAATGAGAGGATGGACTCTCAGGCTGGGAAGAGGCCATTACTCTTTCTACTTGTTCACTCTCAGAGGCTTCTTGGCCTCTTCCTTTCTTCACTGTGTAACTGTGTTTGCTACCATACTAGGTTTCTGATTAGTTCCCTCATATGGTGACTATTGAGTCCACTGTCTTAAGTTAGATTGTTTATTTTCCCCACTTTTTATCCCTTTGTTATTTGTTAAATAAGGAAGTTAGTAGAAGTGTCCCTCCATTTAAAGTTTATATAAGAACCAAGTCAATTCAATTGTTGGACTTGTTCTAATATCCCCATATGCACCAATTTCGCCATGTGATACTGTTCTTCCTTTGCTTAGGCACAATAAAACGGGAAATTATATTCAAACACGTTCTTATAGAGATGGGAACACACAAATCTTGTAATGCAGTAAGACCTTACACCCTGAACATTGTTTTAAAGACCTGGCTTATTGTTAAACAAGGAAGTTTGTAGAAGTGTCCCTCCATTTAACGTATATATAAGAACCAAGTCAATTAGACTATTGGACTTGTTCTAGCATCCCCATAGGCACCAATCTTGCTGGGAACTGTTCAATAAGAAATTTTGGGGAAAGAGTCCCTCAGTTTAATGCTTATGTTTGAACCAGGTCACGGGGATTGTTGGACTTGTTCTTGCGGCCCCCTTATGAGCTGATAACGACAGGTGGCATTATTTCTTGTTTGCATGGGTACATTAAAATGGAAAATACTATACATACAAATAAGTTCTTATCTAATGGATATGAGAACACACTAATCTTGTAGTGCAATGGAACTTACAAACCCTGAACATTGACATGATGACCTGGCACAGGCCTCAGAGGTTTGGGCATTTTCCAGTCACCCCTGAACCATAGAAGCCATCTATGAAACATCCAAAGTTGTCTATGACATCACCTGGAAGCAATCCTCTACCGGGGAAGACCCTACTGCTGCTCTGACATCGATTTACTCAAAAGAGTCTTCCTTTAACACTGAGAAGATTTAAAAAACAACAACAACAACGACTTGCGTACTGGACAGGGCTTTTTGCATTGCTCATTAATTGTGAGATGAAATTAGACACCGCTCCGCACCATCCTGACTTCAATGTGGGATGTACAGATTCCAGGACCATTAATGCAGAGGTGTGAGATCAACAACAGAGACTGTGAAAGATAAAACTGTATGGGCACTGCAGACAATGACCGGGATTGGACAAACTGGTTTGCCTGGACCCTAGAAATGGTCTTCTGTCAGGAAACTTCAGGGGTAGGGTCTCCTTGTACTTAGGCCAAAGTTTTTCCTTTCCATGACCCCCATACTTTGGTGGGCCCATGCAAACGATAATTGCCACACTAACATTGTTTTTACAGTGCTCCTTTGACTCCAAATCTTAAAAAAAGTTGATGGTCACTATCACTAACTGGTATAAACAGCACAAACCTGAGAACAACAATTCATGTTAATTTATAAGAATTGTGTCCTTGTGGTGTCTTATAAATAATGCACTGTATGCAGTACTGAATAGTTGCATCATGCTGATATATTTAATTTTGTGTGAATGTTATAATGTTTTCAGAGAACTTATTGTAAAGAACAAGATATACCTTTGATGTACTATACTAAGCATTGAATGTGTTTGAGTTTAGAATGATAATACTTCCTTAATAAAAATAAATAAAAAGAAAAAAAAAGAATTAAAAAAAAGAGTTATGAAGTCAGGTGGCTTCTTGCTTTCTGATCTCTATGGGTCTGCCAAATCTGACAACTGTTTTTTTTAATACAAGTTCAAATTTAACCAGGAGGAGGACAGTTGAGTGATAGATAAATGTACCTTATCCAAGTGAACTTTGACAAGTTAAAAGGATTGGTAAATTAAAGAATATGTTGGGGAAGGTCTTTGTTTTGGGTAAAACCAAGTTGTAAATAAACAAATACAAAGAAACCAGGGATATTTGTTTTTGGTAAAACAAGGTGTAAACTAACAATAGGTGATCAAACTTTTGTCCACTGCATGCAAGACAAGCACCCTACCTGGTGTACTGTAGTTCCTGATTAACTTGAAGTAATTTTTTTCAACCTTTATTTATGTATTTATTTATTTATTTATTTATGTCTTTTGGACCACACCCGGTGACAGACACTAAGGGGTTACTCCTGACTATGTGCTCAGATTTTGCCCCTGGCATGGGGGACCATATGGGACACCGGGGATCGAACAGAGCTTCATCCTGGGTCAGCTGCATGCAAGGCCAATGCCCTCCCACTATGCTATCACTTTGGACTGCCAACCTTTATATTTTTATAGCTGTCAACAATATAGTTTTAGTTTATAATTTAAATCTCCTGTAATAAGAAAAACAAATGGATAACATTTCATCAGTGTAATATCTGCTTTTACAGAATAGCATTTTCATGAGAGTGATATTTTTGCATTTAAGTAGTGGTACTGGTTTTAATTTCATGATATTCATTAAGATGTACTAAAAATATTACAAGAACATGTACAGCACATTAATGAAAAAAATTCACTGCTCTTTATTTCCACCATTTTATGGAAAAAAACAGCTCTGTTCCTTGTACATATAGTTTAATGATTTTAATAATAATAAAAACTCTCATATAAAATACAAAATTAGCTGTACTTGCAAAAGGAATGTAGGATCATTAAAATTTGCTAGAGTAAGGGCTTCTTCCTTTTAATGAGCTGAAGCATATTCTGTGTCTACAATTGGATACATTACCATCAGAACAGGAAATGACTATTAAAGCTCAAGAGGCCAAAAGATTAAAAATCTTGAATAAAGTTAAATGTTTAATAAAGTCTTCACAAACATCATGATACTTTTTCACATCATTACTACATTTCACCTATTAATATATTTTTAATTTTTTTCATGGGACAATGAACCTATTTAATATGAGTTTCATTATATATCAAAATTCTTGAAATTTGAGTAATAATATTCAACACCTTATTTTTATTCATAAAATTATATTAAATAGTCTACAGATTCTAAAATGTCAATATTGCTAAATTATAAAACAATAACACACAAGCAAAATGTGTCAAGTGTGATTTCACAGGTTCAGAAGCAGTTTGCTAGAAAAGTTCTCAGCTCATTTTCATTCCCTTTTATTCCAGTCTCTATTCTCTGTCTTGTTTTTAAAATTAATATCTTTATTTAGGCACCGTGCTTACAAACATGTTTGTATTTGGGTTTCAGTTATAAAAAAAAGAACACCCCCTTTACCAGTGCAACCTTTCCACCAACCGTGCCCCCCATCTCCCTCTCCCCTACTCCTGGCCTATATTCAAGAATGGCATTCTATTTCTCTCACTTACTATCATTGTCATGATAGTTGTCAGCATACTTATTTCTCTAACTGAACTCACCACTCTTTGTGACAAGCTTCATACCATGAGCTGGTCCTTTATCTTAGCTCTCTCTATCTTATTGTTTACATTATAAAGTAAAAGTGTGGTTATCAAATCCATAATTGTTACAATCACTAGACAAAGTCATCCTTTAGTACATAACAACAATGGATAATTGAATGGTTTCTTGTAGTACTTACTATTTGTCTCACCAAAGCTGTTTTGAATTTATAGATATAAAATACATTAATAATAATGAGGACTGATATAATGTCTTAACAAGAAATTGGTAGTCTTAGAAGTGGGAAAATGATGATCTTTAATTTGTTTCCCTCCGTCATGGAAATTGATAGTGCAGAGACTAAAAGTAATTCTTCATGTACTATTAACTATGCATTAAAAGGTTGAAAGTAAAGAAAACATAAAATAAAGTTCACAATTTACATTCTAAATACTAAGGTTGAATTGTTTTACAACCAATCCAAGTAGGACTTTTGAAGACAAGTTTTCAAATTCCAGATACATTTAATTATATGGAAGGTGCTTTGTTGTTGTGGTTGTTGCTGTTGTTTGTTTGTTTTTTTGGGTCACAGCCAGCAGTGCTTGGAGGTTACACCTGACTCTACTCTCAGAAATCGCTCCTGGCAGGCTCAGGAAACCATATGGGATGCTGGGATTCCAACCACCGTCCTTCTGCATGCAAGGCAAATGCCTTACCTCCATGCTATCTCTCAGGCCCCCAAGGAAGGTGCTTTTAATTGAAAGTGAGAAGCTAATACAATCACTAAGAAAGGGAGCTCCTGGGTCACCAAGAATTAAATGAATGGTAGGGAACTGTCTCAGAAAGAAGCAAGAACCAGTTGTTCTAGATCAGTTTCTTTTCAATTCTCCTCCTTTTCAAAGCTCTCTATTCAATTGCTGCTGCCATAATTATATCCTCCAGGGTTACATCCTTCCCTCCAACCTACCTAATCATAGAGAACAACAGGCTTCCTTTAGTAATCCTGTGAAGAACTAAAGAGTACTAAGATTTAAAGTGTCGGAGGATAGAGAGCATGGGCTTCTCCAGAGGAAAGTAAAGAAACATAGCGACAAAGAAGCATGACAATGTTCAAGGGAGAACAAGGGCTCGGAGAGCAAGTCTCAGATTTAAAATGCTCTACTGTAAACTTATTCCCTTTTTTTCCCATTTAAATGGCATTCTTCTTTTAGTGGAGAAAAATTTAATAATTGAATTATTCTGATACCATGTATTGACCAAATATGTCTCTGTCTCTTATGCTCTTTCTAGTTTTCAGGCAGACTGAGCAGTGCTCAGGGTTTATTACGCGCTTTGCACTCAGGAATCACTCTTGGCAAGGTTCATGTATCTCCCTCCCCAATCAAATTTAAGCAAAATACATAGGGTAACTATGTAATCATTCCTTCAAAGTGTCAAGGCAACATTGAGAAATCATTGATTTTGTCATTCTACTAAAGCTGAAATACCAATATATATATTTTTAAAGTAGTTTATTTATTTACTTATTAATTAATTGTTTTTTTGGGCCACTTCTGGCTCTGTACACTGATAATGGGGGGATGTTCTGTTTATGACTGAAACCAGCTATAATCATGCTTGCAATCATGTTTCTTAAATAAAGATTGTATATAAATATATATAAATACATATAAATATATTATATATATATATAAAAGAAATCTCTCCTAGAAAGCTTGGGGATCAATTGGGATGCTGGGAAATTGAACCGGGGTCCATCCAGGGTCGACCACATGCAAGACAAATACCCTACTGCTGTACTTTCTCTCCAACCCCATGAAGTACCAATATTTTTATGTTTTGTACTCTTATAATATAAAAGTCTTTTTTTCTTTTTTTGGGCCACACCCAGTGAGGCTCAGGGTTTACTTCTGGCTATGTGCTCAGAAATCGTTCCTGCTTGGGGACCATATGGGACTCTGGGGGATCGAACTGCTGTCTGTCCTGGGTCAGCTGCGTACTTGGCAAACAACCCTACCCCTGTGCTATCACTCTGGTCCTAAAAATATTTTATTTTTTATAACTTAAACCAAACTACAAATTTGTTTGTAATTGTGGTGCTTAATATATTATTTAAATAAATAAATAAGTAAATAATAGAAAATATATAAATGTATTTCCCAGTTTTGCAAAATAATATCTTCAAATGTCTTTTAATAGAGAAATATTTTTGTTCTGTTTTGTTTTGGGGCCACACCCTGTGACGCTCAGGGTTTACTCCTGGCTATGTGCTCAGAAATCGCTCCTGGCTTGTGGGACCATATGGGACGCTGGGGGATCTAATTACAGTTTGTCCTAGGCTAGCTCGGGCAAGGCAGATGCCTTATGGCTTGTGCCACTCTCGAGCCCCAATAGAGAAATAATTTTTGAACCATGCCTATAATATATTAATAAAATGAATTTGGCCATATTACTCCAGGGAATATTTGGGTTTAAATAAAATTCCATAGCAGAGTTATCAGGCATTTAACCCATTTGAATAACTGAAAACAATTATCATTATAAACAGAATGCAATTGTTTATGGATACATAAAAGATGAGGGATTAGTAAGCACAGATAATTAAATGGTAAGGAAAGAGAATCAGGGGCTGGAACCATAACACAGCAGTGTTACTTGCCATGCATGTGTCTGACCCAGAACAGACTTCGGTTTGATTCCCAGAGTCCAAGATGGTTCCCCCAAGCCAGGAGCGATTTCTGAGAGCATAGCCAGGAGTAACCACTGAGCATCACCGAGTGTGACCCAAAAACCAAAAACCAAAATAAAAATAAAAAGGAAATATAATCAATAGATGGCCAGAAATATATTTCAGACCTGAAGAAAAAAAAAGATAATCATAGCAACTAAAGCTTTCTGTGCCCAAACGCCTTGTAATTTTGTCAATAAAATACCGAAAAAGAAAAGCTGAAGCTAGGTCAGTCCTATCTTTGATGTAAACTTGACAAAATAAGTATCAACTATTTGCATTTATTTTATTTGTTGGACTAAAAAATTATTTTGAGAATGTTCTATAGGAAAAATCAGATGTGTACTTTTTCTTCTCCAACTCATTTTTTGTTAGTAAACCTTTAAGGATACATTTAGAATTTGATTTGTGATTGATTTAAATTTTATATCAAGGTCACTGATGATCTAATAACTTCCCTGAAAAGTCAGAATTAGTAGGAGTGACAATAATATTTAAGATATCAGGGTGTGGGCCGGGAAGATGGCGCTAGAGGTAAGGTGTCTGCCTTACAAGCGCTAGCCAAGGAACGGACCGCGGTTCGATCCCCCGGCGTCCCATATGGTCCCCCCAAGCCAGGGGCGATTTCTGAGCACATAGCCAGGAGTAACCCCTGAGCGTCAAATGGGTGTGGCCCAAAAAACCAAAAAAAAAAAAAAAGATATCAGGGTGTTAGGGGACCTTTCCATTCAATTTTATAAAGGAGAAATGAATAGTGATTGATCCAACTGAAAAATTAATAGCTTGACATTCAATCATTTCTGGTTTCAGATTTGATTCATGAGAGTTAAACCATAGTAAGAATCTAATCCAAATGCATGTCATAGATTCTTCAGTAATTCATTAACTAATTACTGGTGCCAGGAACTATTTTGTATCAAGTATTCATGGGAAGATATACAACATAAAAATTCAAAAATATCTACAAAATTGTAGCTTTTATGCATAGAATATTTTGGGGCTTATCAACAAATTTATTTCCAAGTCATAAAGTATTATTTTATTAATAGAAAATATAGAGGTATGTAAAATATATAACTGTAATATATTTATAAATATATACACTGAGTCTTGCATTTTATAAGTGATAATATTTTGGTGCATTTATTATGTGAAGTTTTAATACTCTGGTATTTAATGTGCCATGATTTACAAAGTTACTGATTTTTGAGTTATAGTTATAAAATATTCCAACACCAATCTCATTGCCTGTGTCACAACAACAATGTCCTCAGTTTTTCTCACACTCTCCTTCAGTCTGCTTCATTAACAGGCATGCTAATGGTATATTTAATGGTGGTAATTTGTATATCATATTTGTATATCACATCCATTGGGGATGTGGCCAAAAAGCTGGGGGAGATGTGGAACAACCTGAGTGACAGTGAAAAGCAGCCCTATAACAACAAGGCGGCCAAGCTGAAGGAGAAGTACGAGAAGGATGTCGCCGACTATAAGTCAAAAGGGAAGTTTGATGGTGCCAAGGGCCCTGCAAAAGTTCCCAGGAAAAAGGTGGAAGAAGAAGAGGAGGAGGAGGAGGAAGAGGAAGACAAGGAGGAGGAGGAGGAAGATGACGAATAAACCATCACCCCGTCTCCTTGTGAATACCTTAGTGTAGGGACAAGCGTAGCCAACTGTTGCTCTCCTTAAATTTCATCACTCCGTCATGATCACATTGTAGTCTCAGAAGTGCTCTAGGAATTGTCAGTGGTTTACATGATGTGGCCAGGGGAGTCCAGAGCACCCTGAAACTGTATCATAGCTGTACATAGTTCCCAACATTTTTCAAAAGAAAAGGCTCGTGTTCTCACTGTGCACTTTGCTGTTGGTATGACAAGGCATTTAAAGGTGTTCTCTGTTCTTTGGCATTTTCTTTATTACGGTGGTGTTAACTGTATGGTTCTTGGCTAGAAATCTTGAGTTCTCATCTGTACATATCTATAGTTTGTAAAAAAAAAAAAAAAGCAAAAAGTGAAGACCAACTTGCTGCTTTGCGGTGTGGGGGCAGTGGACAATGCCTTGTCAGGGAGGTAGCTCAGGGTGAAACTGCAGGCTAGACCCTTGGGCCCTTGGAGGGCATCTTTGGAGCAGCCCGCTGTCTGGTTGTGTATATAGTGACCTAGCGTTCTGCTGCCATTCTTAGCTGTGGAAAAAAAGGGGGTCAGCTGGCATGAGAAGTGTTGGGAGTTTTCTTTGTTCTGTGGGGGTAGTTATCAACCTTATTCTACAGCCATCCGTGGAACTCCTTATTGTCAACAGAGCTGAGACTGCTGCACCAATGAGAGTTCAGAACCTTCTGTACTAAACAATTTACAACATTCTGTTATTTTTTGTGTGTTTAGAATGCGGAGATGTTTTTGAAGTTAAATAAACAGTATTACGTTTAAAAAAATATATATATTCCAACACCAATCTCATTGCCTGTGTCACAACAACAATGTCCTCAGTTTTTCTCACACTCTCCTTCAGTCTGCTTCATTAACAGGCATGCTAATGGTATATTTAGTGGTGGTAATTTGTATATCATATTTTCAGTTTTATTGGTCCTGGTGTTCAGTTATATATGTGTACCTCAAATTCATACCATCAAAGTATCTAAGACCCTTGCCCCTGCTCTTTTGACCTTATGTCTATCTCCTTTTATAACTCCCATATCTTTCTCAGTTCTATAATTTAAATACCAATGTAATGTTGGGATCTCCTTTCTCAAATTTTAATTCCTTTGTCCAGTTCTTTTTGTTTGTTTGTTTGTTTGTTTGTTTGGGGGTCACATCTGGCAGCGCTCAGGGGTTACTCCTGGCTCTATGCTCAGAAATCGCTCCTGGCATATGGGGACCATATGGGATGCTGGGATTTGAACCACAGTCCTTCTGCATGCAAGGCAAATGCCCTACCTCCATGCTATGTCTCTGGCCCCCCCTTTGTCTAGTTCTTTAAGTCATAATTTAAAGCTCTTTAAATAATGAATTTGTCTTAACATATCATTATTTACACAGAATTATTGATCTAATAAATAATAGTAAATTATTAAAATTAAGTAAGTTAGTGGAAATTAAGCAATTCATTGCAAAGATTTGGACAGCAAAAAGAGAGCATTGGATAAATATTATGATATAGTGTACTAGGGCTCTTAGTTAAAAACAGAATATTTTCCTTATATAAACAAAATGGATAAGAACATTGACTAAAAGAAATAGTATAACATGCCTATGTACAGGTTGAGAAAGTGATTAAAAAGTACAAAAATACCAAAAATATTGAGTATTGGACCAGGAGTAAGACAAAAAGCTATATCAAACTAATTATAAGAAATAAGAGAAAGCAAAGCAGAAACAGTGAGATGACATAGCAGGTATTCAGAATGTGACTGCCTTTCTAGACTCATTTACTGAGATTTAGTTACTACTTAACTAACTTAGCCATTTACTTACGTTATGCCTTTTCATGAAAATATTTTTAAGAATCACACATTAAGTAAAAACAAATTTCCAATGGTGATAATTAAAGTCTAGGAAGCAGACTTTTTTTGTTTGTTTTTTTTTTGTTTGTTTGGTTTTTGTTTCTTCGGGCCACACCCATTTGATGCTCAGGGGTTCCTCCTGGCTAAGCGCTCAGAAATTGCCCCTGGCTTGGGGGGACCATATGGGACACCGGGGGATCGAACCCTGGTCCTGATCCTTGGCTAGCGCTTGCAAGGCAGACACCTTGCCTCTAGCGCCACCTCGCCGGCCCCTAGGAAGCAGACTTTTAAAAAACTTTTTCTCTATCAAGATTTTTTTTCCCTTTTATTATACCTCCTTTAGCTTTCAATTCTTTGGTGCTTTTTGTTTTTACCAATTCTTTGATTACTCTTAACCTTACCATGCATTTAATTTTTGACAGATTATATTTTCCTAGTGAAGCAAGATAGCTTTGATTAAAACTTACTTAGAACAATATGAGTGGAGATGAGGAAGCACAAATTTAAGAGAGAACAGTCTTGCCTGGAGTGGAAAAAGCTAAATTTCATAGAGATAAGCAAGTCAGATAATGTGTTTAAGAGAAAGCACTGGCTGGAAGAGCAAGCAATGGATTTTTTGTAAGAACATTAATATTATTTTTTGGTTAAAAATTTTAGTTTGGCGTGGCAGTTTGGTACAGCTAACAATTGTACATTAGAACATGTGCTACTGTTACTTGAGTTCTTCAATATTCCTGTGGTAAACCAGTTTCCAAACATAAGACAGTTAATTTAAGAGTAACATAATACAATTGTCCCAAGGACTGTAACTCAGCTTTCTAATTTTCTAAATCGTGCACCATATAAATGGCATCTGCTTTTGAAACTATAAGTTAGGTATAATTTTATTCTTAGAATAGAGTTTTAGGGATTAATTGGTATTTAAACCACATTACTTTTAGAAAGACACTTTGTTGAAGTCTTACATCACTTAATAAAACAAACTAACTTAGCGAAGACTAAAGAGGAACTTTTGATTGTAAGAGTATGAAGAGCAACATCAATGCTGAATGATAATAAAGCCATATTTTGTGTGTTATTAGCTGAGTGTTCTTGTTTGGAAGAAATTTTTTTGCAAGCTGTCTTTTCTGTTTTTAGTAAGTACAATGAAAGGACATCTTTAAGAAGCAAAAGAAATGCAACTAAAGTTTTCTTGTTTGAATATTTAATATATTTCATCCAATTTCAAAATATATTACAAATGTAAATTTGCTTGCTTCCTCTTCCTCTCGATTCTTCTTCCACTTTCTTTCCAGGTCAGAGGGTACAAGCTCCAATGGACTGGGGAAAGCAACCCCAGAAGAAGCTTTCCTTCTTTTCCCAAAACCAGGTGAGGTATTTCTAGTCACCATTCATGTCCATCCTCGAAGTACACCAATAACTCATGAGGCTAGTCCGAGGAGACCTTGTGTATTTATGTATATAAGAAATTGACATATAAATAATTACACACAATGGATCCTTACAGACAGAGTCAAGATGAAGGACCAGATTCACATCATAAAGTAGGAGATACTATTTTTTAAAGGAAATTTTGGTGACAAAAATAAAGGACGAATAAAAATAGTGAAATTTTGCTGTAAGAAAATAAGAACAAAAGCTGAAAAAATAACAGACTTTGTGCCTAATCATGATTGTTTGAGTTTTGTTAGCAAAAACGGTGAATATCTGGTTGCTGGAATTTGTTGCGATGATCCAGATGTTGGTTACATTCTTGGGATCTCTTTATGGCTGTCAAAGTATTTAGCGGTTCTCTTTTGGCCTTATATTAAGTTTAGAAAGAACGAGAAAATTAATCAATATTTTGATGGTGAAGTAAAAGTAAAATATTTTTGAGTAGCTGGAGAAAGGTGAGGAAGGAAAGAGAAATATGGGGAAGGAGAAAATGGTGGAAGGAGGGAGAGGAGAAGGAGAAACGAGAAAGAAGACATAAAGAGAGAGAGGTGAAACTAGGGAGAAAAAGAAAATAAATAGAATCCGTCAACAACTTATTCTCCTTGTAGATACAATCATTATAAATGCTGTATTCACACTAATGAGGATCTCTTTATAAATGCAGACATATATGGGCTAGAGTGACAGCACAGCAGGGGGGCCTTTGCCTTGCATACTGCAGACAATGGTTAGATCCTCTGCATCCTCTAGCCTGCCAGGAGTGATATCTGAACTCAGAGTGTGGAGTTATTCCTGTGCTCAGCAGGTGTGGCACCCCAAAAACAAATGAATTAATATAAATAAATAAATAAGTGCAGACATGTGATTTTAGATTGAATTAGAACCTGAATAGTTAAAATATCCCCCTGTGATTTGTATGCATATTTAAAATTTTAAAAATAGATTGACACTTTCATAGAGGATAACATCCTTAATCAGTCACTGCATCCTGGCATTCTGCTACTTCATATCTCTCATCTTTTTTTCTTAATTTCCAAGATTTTTAGTCATTATTTAGTGATATTGAAAGCTCCAGAATGTCTGGTACTTGCCTCTTAAAGTTCTATCTTATCACAAAAAAAAAAAAAAAAAAAAAAAAAAAAAAAAGATCTAATACAAAGTGACGGTAAATGGCATGTTAAGACTTGCTCATAGGATTGATTCTGGATCAATTTATTTACCTAGATGCATTTTAGTTTACCTGCTTTCCATTTTTTTCCTAGTGGCAGTTCATTTGCTTTTTGTTAATTATTTTGTAGTTGACACACATAAATTTCAACTTGTTTGATACACTTTTAGTCACAAACTTTGCTCATCCTTGTATGAATAGCCTGATTGACAGTTGTTTTCTGTTATTGTGTAGGTGATCCCAAATACTCAGACTGCGGTTGTCAAAAACTTCACTGTTTGCTGTCTTTGTTGCTATGCTGCTGTGATTTCTTTATGGTAATGTGATTTTTACTGTCATAAAGTTTTCATTTTTTACCATCACCAGAAGTTTCATTTTCATTATTTAGAACAACTCTGTAAAATGCCCAGGAGTGCCGTTACTCATTTGAATCTTGAAGTGAGGATAACTTCTCCATGGCCCAATTTACCAAAATTCATCAAAGTTTCTCAGACTCTTATCAAACTCCAAGTGGCCAACATTGCCTTAAACAAGACATACACTTAACCTTAACTTTATATGCAGGATTAAAAAAAATCATGCTGCATATTTATGTTTCTATAACTTCATATCTTCTCTCATTAGTTACTAATGTCCTTGTGTCCTAATGTCTGTATTAAGGCACATATTAGTAAATATGAATTTCATTGTAACAAAAATAAGCTTCTTTTCAAGGCATAATGTATCTATCACTATAGTGCTCCTAAAACAAAAAGAGAAGCCTTCATTTACAATTCCTTACCTGTGTTTTCCTACCACTCAGACAGCTCTAGAGCAACTCGAATGGCTACTTGGAAACAATCACACTTTTTGAAATATGCAGAAATAGAATATTGAATGGTTTAAAACTTAAAATGACTCTTATGCATTTTAATTCCTCTCTGTTTAAAAAACAAAAATGTTTTATGTATTTATTAGATCACTATCTTATTTTCTTTCTATTGTATAAATCATTCTTTTCTGCCCCCATTTTATGGTTAGTTTAAGTACAATGAAATAATTTACAGACTGAGTAAATATGCTCAAACATATGCAGAAGACTATGAAATAATTCATTTCTCTGGAATTTTATTTATTAAGGGGGTTCAATGTCAGGTAGAGAGGGTAAATAAATGACATGTTTTTTTTTCAGTCAAGTATGTCATTTATCACCAGATTTTTATAGGCCTAATAGTATTTATTTTAATTTCATTTAACAGACACAAATAGTATGATATATAAGCAGTGTTCCAAATTATACCATCATTTGAATTTCAGAGAGATAAGAACAAGATCAAAAAGGAATTTAAAATGCTTATAATGTTTTTTTTCTTTTTTCTTTTGGCAGGTATTTTTTATTTAAACAACTTTATTACATACATGATTGTGTTTGGGTTTCAGTCATGTAAAGAACACCACCCATCACCAGTGCAACATTCCCATCACCAATATCCCAAATCTCCCTCCTCCCCACCCAACCCCCACCTATACTCTAGACAGGCTTTCTATTTCCCTCGTACATTCTCATTATTAGGATAGTTCAAAATGTAGTTATTTCTCTAACTAAACTCATCCCTGTTTGTGGTGAGCTTCATGAGGTGAGCTGTAACTTCCAGCTCTTTTCTCTTTTGTGTCTGAAAGTTATTATTGCAAGAATGTCTTTCATTTTTCTTAAAACCTATAGATGAGTGAGACCATTCTGCGTCTTTCTCTCTCTCTCTCTGACTTATTTCACTCAGCATAATAGATTCTATGTACAACCATGTATGGGACAATTTCATGACTTCATCTCTCCTGACAGCTGCATAGTATTCCATTGTGTATATGTATCACAGTTTCTTTAGCCATTTATCTGTTGAAGGGTTTCTTCACTGTTTCCAGAGTCTTGCTATGGTAAATAGTGCTGCAATGATTATAGGTATAAGGAAGGGATTTTTGTATTGTATTTTTGCGTTCCTAGGGTATATTCCTAGGAGTGGTATAGCTGGGTTATATGAGAGCTTGATTTCCAGTTTTTGGAGGAATCTCCATATTGCTTTCCATAAAGGTTGAACTAGATGGCATTCCCACCAGCAGTGGATGAAAGTTCCTTTCTCTCCACATCCCCGCCAACACTGTTTGTTCTCATTCTTTGTGATGTGTGCCAATCTCTGGGGTGTGAGGTGTACCTCATAGTTGTTTTGATTTGCATCTCCCTGGTGATTAGTGATATGGAGCATTTTTCATGTTTCTTTTGTATTTCTTCTTTGTCAAAGTGTCTGTTCATTTCTTCTCCCCATTTTTTGATGGGATTAGATGTTTTTTTTCTTGTAAAGTTCTGTCAGTGTCTTGTATATTTTGGAGATTAGCTCCTTGTCTGATGGGTATTGGGTGAATAGTTTCTCCCACTCAGTGGGGGGCTCTTGTATCCTGGGCACTATTTCTTTTGAGGTGCAGAAGCTTCTCCGTTTAATATATTCCCATCTGTTAATCTCTGCTTTCACTTGCTTGGAGAGTGCAGTTTCCTCTTTGAAGATGCATTTAGTCTCAATGTCCTGGAGTGTTTTACCTACATGTTGTTCTATATATCTTATGGTTTTGGGTCTGATATCGAGGTCTTTCATCCATTTGGATTTAACCTTCATACATGATGTTAGCTGGGGTTCTAAGTTCAATTTTTTGCAAGTGGCTAACCAGTTGTGTCAACACCACTTGTAGAGGCTTTCTTTGCTCCATTTAAGATTCTTGCTCCTTTATCAAAAATTAGGTAATTTTATGTCTGGGAAATAGTCTCTGAGTATTCAATCCTATTCCACTGATCTGAGGGTCTGTCTTTATTCCAATACCATCTTTATATCGAAGTTTGGTGTGTCTGTTGGTCAGTCTTGTCTTAAAATAGGCCATTCAGTTTTTTTTTTTAAGAATGGTTTTGAGTTTGTAAAGGTTTTGAGCTCTTGTTTGTCTGTGAAACCATGTATTGTTCCTTCAAACCTAAAAGTGAGTTTTGCTGGGTGCAGTATTCTAGCGAAGCATTTATTTCATTGAATTTTGTCACTAAGTCCCACCACTGCCTTCTGGTCTTGTGTGTTTCCGGTGACAGGTCTGCAGTAAATCTCAAGGACGTTCCCTTGAATGTAATTTCTCTTTTCGATCTTGCTGCTTTCAGAATTCTGTCTCTATCTGTGGGATTCATCATTGTGACTAGGATGTATCTTGGGGTGTTTTTTCTGGGGTCTCTTTTAGTTGGTACTCTTCGGGCATGTAGTATTTGATGGCATGTATTCATTATCTCTGGTAGTTTCTCTTTAATGATGTTCTTGACTGTTGATTCTTCCTGGAGATTTTCTTCCTGGGTCTCTGGGACTCCACTGATTCTTAAGTTGTTTCTGTTGAGCTTATGTTAGACTTCTATTTTTATCTGTTCCCATTCTTTGAGTAATTTTTCCATTGTTTGATCATTTGCCTTAAGGCTTTTTTTCCAATTTCTTCTGCTGTATGGAGTTGTTATTCATCTCATCTTCCAGTGTACTAATTCTATCCTCAGCTGCTGTTAACCCGTGGGAAAGCTCAACCATGTTTTTCTTCAATTCATCTACTGAGTTTTTCAGACCTGTTATTTGACCTGAAATTTCAGTTTGGAGTTTTCTGATTTATATCTTCAGATTCTCTTGATTCTTATTAATGTTCTCTTCTATACTTTCTTTAAGTTCTTTGAAAATCTCCCATTTTGCGACTCTAAATTCCTTATCTAAGAGACTGACTAGTTGGTTGGTCATGCTCAAGTCATCAGAGTTGCCATCGTCATTCTCTATGTCTGGCATTGGCCTGCGTTGTTTCCCCATTGTCACACTTGTATTATGGGTTTTTCTACATGTTGTGGTTGTATTCATTGGCTAAATGATGTGCACGGCTGGGAAGCAAAGTGGAGCGGCTGTGCTCCTCTGGCTCCACTCTTTCTGGGCTTGTAAACTCACCTCCAGAGAAGGCTCCAGGGAAGGCAAGCCATCCGCAAATGAGCCACACACAGGATGAAATCAGGCTGAAAATGGAGAACAACTCAGAAGACAGGCAGATAGGGGTGTTGGCATCTGAGTTCCAGCTGAGCTCAGCGGCTTCCCCTTTCTGGGCTTGTAAACTCAACTCCAGGGAAGGCTCCAGGGAAGGCGAGCCATCCTCAGATGAGCCACACACAGGATAAAATCAGGCCAAAAATGGAGCACAGCACAGAAGACAGGCAGATAGGGGTGCTGGCATCTGAGTTCATGAGCTATTTTCAGTCATATCGATATGACAATGGCACATGGGTGAGCAATGATGTGTGTCATCTTAATAACTCTGTTTGAGGCTTCACAGCAAGATCCTTTCTTAATTCCATTCCTTCCGCATGGTGCCAGTGGTGGGACTGCTTATAATATTTGGAAATAAATTATGCATAGATGAAGAAATAATTCTTACACATAAAATAATTTGGAATATTCTACTTATAAACTGTGGATTCACATAAACTTGAATAAATAACTATAAAATAACTCTTAAAAAGTCCAAATAGTGCTTTAAAGAAGACAGAGATACAGTATTGCAAGTAATACACTTGTCTGGTATAGAAAGTAGGACACTTGCTTTGCACATGGCAGACCCAGGTTTGAAACTGGCAATTCATTTGTCCCTATAGCTCACCTAGGAGTGATCCCTGAGTAGAGGGTGAAGAGTAAACTCTGAACTTTGCCAAATGTAACCCTACTCATAAAACAAAAACAAAAAAATAATAAAGCAAAACAAAAGATGCTTTATTTGAGAATTCTTACATAGAATGCATTTTCCCTTAATCACTTAGTTCTTTAAATATTAAGTTTTGCAAATGTTTTTAAAATTTTTTGAGCTCGCACATGTTGTCCTAAGTTAATGAATCGTTTTAAGTTAGGTCCAGGAAGATAGCTCAAATCATAACACAACACATACATGACTTGCATTTTCAAAACTGGGTCAATCCCTGTACCCTGTCACATGTATCCTCCTCCCTCAACATTACAGGTGTATTTCTGTTGGCCACCAAGTGCACCAGGAGTAGTCTCAGAACACTAGATCTGTGAGATCTGTCCTTGCACCCCATACAAAAGGCTTTTTTACTGTAGAACTTTAAAAACACAGTGTCAAATCATGGAGCTGGAATGGTGGTGCATGCGGTAAGGCATGTGCTTTGCATGCGCTAGCTTAGGAAAGACCTCGGTTCCATCCCCTCACATTGCATATGATCCCCCAAAGCCAGGGGCGATTTCTGAGCACATAGCCATGAGTAACCCTTGAGTGTCACTGGTTGTGGTTCCCAAAACAAAAAAAACTAAAAAAAAATTAATTTTAACCATTGTTTTGTGAAGTTAAGTTTAGTTTATAAAGTTATATATGGCAGAGTCCAATCATGGCTCACTTTACATTTCTACTGTATTTCCTTTATATATTCCTTATTGTTTCAGAAAAGAATTTAACATTTACCTTATACAATTGCTTAATAATACACTCTAAGTTTCCTAATGAGACATTTCTATCTTTAGTGTTTCTAGTGAGAGTTAATAGGAGCATGTATATGCATGTTTGATGTGCTTTGTGATTAGAACATATAATACAATGTACTTGATTTCTCAGTGACTTTCATTTACTATTCAAGCTGTCAGTAAGTGAAATATAAAGGCATACAAATGAGTTAATGTTTAAAAGAGAAAGAGATATTATTCCTCTTAGTACTCTGGGAATATCAATGACCTTGATGTTTTATTACTACACTGTGGTTTGAAAAATTTATTCTCAAAAAATATTAATCTTTCAAAAAGAATATTAAAAATAAAGGTATTTTTGGAACTAGAATGATAGAACAGCTGGTGAGAAGCTTGCCTGTAATGTGGCTGGGGCAGGTTTATACCATGGCATCCATATGGTCCCCTGAGCCATGCCAAGAGTGATTCCTGACTGTGTTTCTCGAAACCAACTTGCCTAGAAAGTTGACAATGAAATATTGATACTGAGTCTTGCACTGTGAAGTGGATTTGTTCAGAAATTTCATCAATATGATTTTGATGCATTTTTCTATTAGAAAACCAATTTTCACTTCAGTGGTGAAATCAAGCTCCAGCTTGATTTTTGTGCTGAAAGAATTATAGTTTCAAATCAATGGATCCCTGTGAAAGCAATGTTCCAGTTTATAGCCATACATTCAAATTTTTGAGTGCAAAAGGTCATCATAGAAATAAATTCCCAAGGTCACTGAGTAAACTTAAGGATAATTTGTTTCTTTTTTCATAAATGAGAATCTAATAAGGATACCAGGAAATGTCACTGAAATAAACTTTACCTTAAATCTTGAACTTTTATATTTATTTTAAATTTTTTGCTAATTACCAAAAAATCCGAAATATTTTAAATTATATTAATTATTTTAGTTGATATTAATATTTATACATTTTCATTACATAAACTTGTATTCTATTGTTTTAATTGGTATATTTATATATTTATTAAAGTATAAAAAAACTAACAAAAATTAAAATAGGATAGGTTTCTGTCTATCTTCAGTTTCCTCTAGGATTCCAATTTTAATTTCACGACACAGATACTGAGCTCAAACTTGTGATTCTATTTCTACTTTGTCAACTTTGGATTTTTTTTAGAATACTTACTATATTTTTTGGTCAATTACACTTTTGTATAATACTTGACTTGTAGGCAATCTAAATAAGTAAAGCAAATAATTATTTAAAAATTGAATGGGCATCTTAATCTGCCTTTATAAAATGGTTATTAATGTGATATATTCAGCTCTATTTTCTGAATATATTGTCCAATGATGAAGATGTCACTATTTAACTAATTATATTCTGAATAATTTGATTCCTATTGATAGAGATGATAGCAATATGGATGTTTTTAATTTCTTTCCCATGAATATAAATCAGACCTATGCAGTTATGAATTTACATATTATGTGAATGAGCATGAAAAGTAGCTAACATCTGTAATGCAATATTTCATGCATTGAATGATGGGTCAAAATTATGCTAAAGTATCTTGAAAAAATCGTATTTTACAGATTAGGGGATTTCAGTCTATCACTAGCATTATAATCCTGGGGCCCAAGTTTATTTATGTAAAGTGAAATATTAAGTTTCCTAAATTTCTTTTATTAAACACTGCAAGGTAATATGTTCTTAGGCTATGTTCCACTATTGGAAGCTTTAGACCACTTTAAAATGTAAAACAGAATTTTACTTGCTTTACTACACACATTGTGCTATTTTATTTATTTTGAATGAGAAAAAAATATGTTCAGCTTTTGGTAGTCAGTGAGCTTTACATCAAGTAACTTTTGATAGTTCAATACCTAAAAAGCAAAATACATTATACGAATGATCCATTCTGTAATTCTTAGCATAATTTCCATTGTCACATGAATGAGTATATTTCCTACTACATATGCCACTGCTTAGGATATATTCAAAGTCTTAAAGTATATTTATATTTCCAAAAAAAAAGTTTTGTACCAAGTATTAAGTATCTGAGAACAATGATGTATATATTATATACATATCCATATGTACAAATATGAATATGAGTATGCATAAATTTGATTGACTATATTCACAATAGCAGATGGTGAATCAAAATAATAAATTCTCAGTATAACAATTCCTTAGAATTTATTTGTTTTATTAGAAAGACAGAAGTTCTGTGAATTAGCTCAGTCTACTTCAGTAGCTCAAAACAGAAGTTTCCAAGAAATGTGATGCCACATTTCCCAGAAAAGCGTTACCTGGAAAGTCCAATGAAAACGTACCAAAAAAAAAATGTTAAAAGAAGGACTGTTATCGTCCTATTAATTCCATTTTTTACCAAAATAAGTCTCTGATTTTGTAAAAATCTATTCAGAATGACTTTTATGCCTCAGTCACATAGAATGACTACTTTTTCTGAACAAGTCACAGGACTTGTTTCTCTGTGAATATCAAGACAAAATTCTACCTACTATAAATTAAATAAGTTAGCCTAAAAGCTATTAACTAAAATCAAGTTATTATCTTCTCATCTTTTAAAATTTCTCTTTGAAATTTTGTTTCTGAGTGCTCTGGCAATTTTTTTTAACCAAGTACTTTTCAGAAGCATTTGTAAAAATCTGCTGTTACAACTGGGCACAAGAAAATGCATTTTCTTCTTATCCTAATTGAAAATGCATGAAAATATAGTTGATATTAGTAGAGTTAAATTATCATGGTTGACTCACACAGTCCAAACTACCAGCCAAGATTCTGCTTTTGCACATTTGATTAAAAATTTCAACCGGGACCGGAGAGATAGCATGGAGATAAGGTGTTTGCCTTACATGCAGAAGGTTGGTGGTTCAAATTCCGGCATCCCATATGGTTCCCCGAGCCTGCCTGGGTGATTTCTGAGTGTAGAGCCAGGAGTGGCCCCTGAGCACTGCCGGGTGTGACCCAAAAAACAACAAAAAAATTTTTCTTCAACCGGAGAATGAGGGAATATTAAGACCTTTTATTATAAAGTTTTTTTCTTCTCCAAAGATGCAGTGAAGCGACATCAGTATGGGAGCACTGTCTTTGTGGGAGTGGAGGAAGAGGGAGATTTTTCAGATTAACATCCTCACAAGGAAAAGCAAAATAAAGAAGAGGGAATGAAGCTAGGACATTTCCACCAAGGAACACTATTTGAATAATGAGGTCCAAAATGGAAGTACAAGAGAAGTTTGAACATCCTCCTGGGATAAAAGAGAATAGACTTTTGCCAGGTGCCTTAGAACTAGGGGCTACCTCAGAAAAGGATAAATAATCATTCAGGTATGGGGAGAAAGGGAGCTATTTTCTGAGTAGAGAAAGAAAGGGAGCAGAATTCATTGAGGATGGTAGTGACCTAAGTCAAGAATGTATTTGATGTGGGCCAAAGAGATTGAACAGTGGTTAGGATTTGGCCTAAAACTAAAAACAAAAAAAGAAGAGAAATTAAATGTACATTTTAGAACCAGGACTTCAATAGAGCAGCAAGAAAGAAATGAAGACTTAGAATTCACTAAGCGTTATTTTGGTCTTTCCTGTGGCTGTAAAGTGCTTTCTTTCTTTGTTATGACACATAGAAGCTTTCAGTCAGGACTCTTTTTTGTTTTGTTTTCTTTTTTACAGATTATAAATGAAGACTATAGCATGATAATGTATGGCAGGTAAGCAAATCCATTAAGGAGAAGTCAGAGATCACACATCTTTAGTGTTATCCTTCAACTACCTCCTCGGATTCTGGTAAGTCCGTGTCTCCTGGGATAATGCTAAGAAGTAGATTGCAGGCAAAGCTTTTGCCCAGGGCCTGTCTTAAGCCATGATCAGTGATCCAAGATAGACACAAACCCTATCCCCACCCCAAATCTGGATTCATGGGACATCTAAGCAGCTTGTTTGTCACAAATAATGAAAACTTGAACAACTCTTGCTGCTTCTTTGCTCTAATATGAGCTAAGGGAGTAAACTGCAAAAATCATTGAGATCAGGTTTCTACTGCAGTTGAGGGGTTAGTAGTTTGTGACTTCCAAAATTATTTGCTAGTATAATCAATCTTGACTCAAGAATGACTGGGGCTGCTTTATCTCCAATAGTTCCAGTACATAGAATAGAGTCTCTTACTTTTGGTGTTGCAGAGCATCAAACTATTTCTTTCTGCCTCCTTGACTTCCATGTTGAAGAAAAAGAAGAAAGGAGAAGAAAAGAACAAAAGGATAAAAAAGAAGAGGAGAAAAGGGGGAGGAAGAGGAAAGAAAAAGGAAAAAAATAAAAGAAAGAATAAAAAGAAAAAATGAAAAAGAAAAAATGAAAGAAAGAAAAGAAAAGAAAGAAAGAAGAAAGAAGAAAGAAAGAAAAAGAAAGAAAGAAAGAAAGAAAGAAAGAAAGAAAGAAAGAAAGAAAGAAAGAAAGAAAGAAAGAAAGAAAGAAAGAAAGAAAGAAAGAAAGAAAGAAAGAAAAAGGAAGAAAAAAGAAGAAAGAAGAAATAAAGAAAAAAGGAAGAAAGAAAGAAGAAAGAAAGAAGAAAGGCAGACAAGGGAGAGCACAAGAAAGATGTAAGAGGGAAACGGGATATTGGAGGGGTGGGGATATAAACTGGTGAATGGTATTGATACATTGTATGACTGAAACTCAGTCATGAACAGTTTTGTAACTGTGCATCCTATGGTAATTCAATTAAAAATTATAAATAAATAATACATAAGTGAAAATGCAGATTGAAGGAGAAATAGTGAGGTTTGAAACTCCAAACTTTAGCACTGCTTTTAGGACAGAAACATTTATTAAAGTCTAGGTAATATGTTTAGCAAAACTCCAGATTAACTATATTATAGTGAAATATTAGTAAATAGTAAGCAACTTGCAATAATGTCAATTACTGTATTGATAACATAGTAAACTGTAACTCTGCCTAATTGCCAAATAACTACCTACTTAAGTTACTTATATACCAGCTTAATTACCAGCTCCCCTGCATCCTTTGGAGTGATAGTCTGAGTTTTGTAACCTAAATTTATTGTTCTATATGCTCTACTTATTTTGTTTCTCTATATCTCACAACTGTATAAGATCATCTGGGTTTATATTTCTTCTGCTGCTTAAAGTAATACTCTATACTTCTCTCTACTTTGCAGCTAACTTCAGAATTTTATATTTCCTTCTAGCTGTATAGTATTTCATTGTATGTACTTGTATGTGTTTATGGCTGTTATTGTGAAAACTTTGTCTCCAGTTTTATCAAATGGACTCAGGGAGAGAAATTATTTCCAATTGACAGGAATTTCCTTTACATATGTGCCAAGAATTTTATTTATAGAATGCTTAATATCAAAACAAAACAAACAAAAAAGGGGACTGGAGCAATAGCAGAGTGATAGGGCATGTCTTGCATGTGGCCAACCTGGGACAAACCTGGGTTTGATCCCCAGCATCCCATATGGTCCCAGAGCCTGTCAGTAGCAATTTCTGAGCACAGAGTGCAGAGCCAGTAGCACACCCCTGAGGACTGCTGGGTGTGCCTCAAAACCAAAAATAAATACATAATAAATAAAATAAAATGCTTAACATTTGGAAATAAACCGTAAACAACTAACTGTCTCTAGATTATCATTTATAGATGTCCTTAGAGATAATATTTAAATGTTGAGAATAAAACCATACAATGATATATATGTATATATATATGCTATATAGGAGTCCAGATTCTATTAAAAATAATTATGACTTTAAGAGGTTATTGAGATAAAGCAGTAAAGTATAGTAAATCTATAGAATACATGTAGAGTAACACGAATTTTCATGGTATTCATAGATGATTATTTGAGCTACCTGTGTTTCCACTGTCCTCTATTACTTAAAGGGTCATAAAGTAATTACACCTCTTAAAAGGGGAATAAAATATTTAATTTAGGAGGACAAGGATTAATTCGGGCATCGATTATCAGTTAATAGTAATGCTCAGGCTTTCTAAGAGTAACAACAACCAAATAAACCTATTAATCCAGAACTATAGATGAGATAGTCATCTTGAAACAAATAATTATTATAATTTATGTTCTGTTATTATTTAAATAAGATCTTTAAAATGTTTCCCAAGAAAAGATTTTGGTTTTCAATGGTCTCTTCTCTGTTGTTGTTTTATTGTGTATCATGTAATATTTGAACATGATTTGCAATGTGGTATATAAATTATCAGTTGAAAATTTCAGAAATTTGTGCCCATATTCTGCTATGCAGCTATAAATATTTCCTTGGAAACATTTTTTGGCAATATGCTATGCACTTTGGGTATTGCTCTATGTAGTTTGGACAGTTCTATAAATTATCTTGAAATAAAAGTGAAAAAATGTGAGCCATGGCATCTCATGCTGCTATAAACAAACTTGGGTGGAACCAGTGACACTTTGATGTCTTTCAGAAGTGTTTTGTGAGGTCACTTGTCCCATAAGATGCATATTCTTATAAAGGATCTTTCTTCTTTCTTCTCTCTCTCAGAAATTAGGAAGTAGGGGAGGATAATATTGGATGTGAGTGTAAAAATGTGAGCACTGGCAATTAAATTTATTAACTCAATTACCTGGGGTACCAATAAAAGCTGTAATCATGAGGCCATCTAAAAGACATTAACTGTTTTACTGCTAATGGGACCCTTGCCAATGCAAAATGAAACCAGATGTTCTTGGAGGGTGTCAGCAGCTGTTTGGCATCACAGAATCAAATAGAGTGGACTGTGGTAGGGCATATGGACTAGTGCTTGGTATTTATACTAATAATGCTTCAGAGCTAGAAATAGCCTTTTTTCCAAGGGTTGCTAATACATTTTTTGCCAACATTAATTTATGAATCCTTTTAGGGTTTTCCCTGGGGTGATAGCCATTAGAAATGGATGATCATTTTATGGACAGGATGAACTATAAGCAGAAGCAAATAGAGCTGCACAGAGAAGCCCTTACAAGCCATCTGTAACAGAACAAGCTGTAAAATCTCAACTGATGTAGATGCTAAATTTCTGTTCTCCAGCTTAGCTCTGCAAGGTAGGCTGCCCTAGATGTTTTAGTGCTCACTTTAAATCTGTCAACCCAAGTATCCAGTGAACTGCTCAGTCTTAGACATCTATTCTGTATATTGAGACATGAATTGCTTAATATTTTATGATTAAAGGGTGGTCCTCAGACTGCAAACTTGTCATGGCTGACATATGACTGCTTAGATACCTTGTACCTATACTAGATAATTATTAAATACACTAAAATTGATCAAGACTGAGTTAAAAAATTGAACCAAAGAAAAAATTCTTGCCCAACACAGATCTCTCAGGAGAGTGAAAAGAGACCATTATCATATTGTGATGGGCATGAAGTTTGACACATTAGTGTGTGCTTAGAAAATGTTTGAAAATAAAAGATTTATGTCAAAAATAGATTAAGAAGAGGAACAGATAACTAGGTAATGGTTGGAGAAACTAGTTTAATGTAGATGACTGAGTATATCAAAAATTTAGTGACAAAAATAAATTTGAAACATATCAAGAACAAATTATTCCATAACTTAAGAAGCAGAAAAAAAATCTAGGTAAGGGAATGGTTTGTATGCATTGGTGTTGTGATAACACTGGTTAATGGATAAAGTATTTTAATTGCTCTGACATGACAATTTAAATTTAACCACATAGCCTGTAATCGATAATAAACACAAGAGATAGATTATAAAAATCTAGGTATGTCAGGATGCCAAACCCAAATTAAAGGTAATGAGGTTAATGTTTCTCTCCAAGCAATATCAACATAAGAGTCAAAATACATCAAGATGAGACATTTTATCCCCTATTTGGGGATACTGCAAATTCATATTTAAATTTGAAATCTCACCCCGATCTCTATATGGAGAAGCTTCTCTGTAGAGCTAAGGTTGCAAGGAAAGTTACACTGAATGCTACATCTTCCCCTTGGGCCTTCCAAACCTTATCATAGTTGTTTGTATTTCATGTCAATTGAATGGTGTCTTATCTAACATTGGGGATGTCCCAGAATGAGTCATATAGTAATTGTATGTGATTAGCTTGAATCACAAGAAATAATTCACTAACTAGGTGAGAGTCAAAACATTATCACACAAACTGTATGTTAAAGAAATGACAGAGTTTGATTGAATAATTATTCGTAGCATCAGATCAGTTAGAGCAGGAGTTTACATTGTGTGCTGAGATCAGCGGGGAGAACTCCAAAATTTTAAAACACTAAGGAGCTCCTCATTTTAAAGAAAATCATGGCATTCTGGGGGTTAGCAAAATTATAGGCAAGGTCAGCATACTTTAGATTTATTAATTCAGAATTGGAATTATAATATTATAAGAATGCAGGAAAGAATGGAATAGTGAGGCTGGAGAGATAGCATAGAGGTAGGGCGTCTGCCTTGCATGCAGAAGGACGGTGGTTTGAATCCTGACATCTCATATGGTCCCCTGAGCCTGCCAGGAGTGATTTCTGACAATAGAGCCAGGAGTAACCCCTGAGCACTGCCGGGTGTGACGACCCCTCCCCCCAAAAAAAAAGAATAACATGGTTACAAGTATGAAAAAATAGGATCCTCAAAACTTTGAATGAGGGTGCTAAATTATTTAAATTGCATATAGTTTCAACTATCTAGTCTGAGACCACATTGTTATCTCATCAATCAAGGGCATAAACACCCAAGTTCAATCCTCTACCTTGTGTGACCAGTGAGTACAGCAGGAAAGTCCCTATTGATTCCTGCACCACTGGGCTTCCTGAGTCTTTGCATTAAACCGTCTAGCATCACTTGGTCCCTAGATTGTGTGAGTCTTGCTCGGAAATCCCTCCCTCCAATTTTGTTAAAAATTTTGTTTCTCTGGGGGTGGGGGGTAAGAAAAAAAATGTTTCTCTCTTATTCTCTTTCTGTCAGTATTCAATACAAGATAATGAATGCACCAGTCTTAGGCATTTCATAAGACTTCCTGCCCAATATTTCCTTTAGATTCTGTTACATTTAAAATGTTAGGAAAAGCATTAACCCTTTATTGCTTGGAGATGAAAATATGTTTGATCATTATTAATACAACTTTGAAAGGTATTCACTCATATTTTCTACTTATAGAAATGTTGCAATAATTCTGACAAAGAAAGATAAAGTCACTGATTTTTCCTTTGTTCCATTTTGTCTCTGTTTTCCATAAAGAAGATATGTCTACAAAAAGAAAAGGGGAGAATTCTTGCTATTTTTCTTCTGATTTATTTACAGTTGTGTTGTGTTACACTACAATTGAAATTAAGTATAAAATACCAATTTAGAAGATGATGCAGTTTAATTTATTGATAACAAATTGAATCTGAATATTTTAGGTATTTGTAATAACCAGGTTAATATTTTGGGTTTGGATATTTTCTTTTTTATTCTTTTTTTTTCTTTTTGGTTTTGAGTCACACCCAGCTTCTCTAAGGGGTTACTCCTGGCTGTGTGCTCAGAAATCACTCCTGGCAGGCCCTTGATGGGGGAACATATGAGATGTCAGGATTCAAACTGGGGTCTGTCCTGTGTTGGCACGTGCAAGAAAAATTCCTTACCAATGTGTTATTGTTCAAACCCCATGGCTATTTTCTATTATTATTGCTTATATTTTTATTTGTGTTGATTTTTACTTGTGTAATTCTTATTTTAGTTTTTGTGAACACAAAATTCAGTCATGTTTAAATTATGTCTTTCTAACAGAATATTACAAAAATGATGAGTTTATATTGCATTATATGACTATATAAGTAAATTGGAGTGAAATTTACTGTCCTAAAAAATAAGCTAACATGCTGTGGAAGTATGAGAATAAGGGCTGGAGAGAAAGTACAGTGGAAAAGGTGTATGCTCTCATACACCTGATTTGGGCTTTATCTCCTCCCCCTCCTCCTCCTTCTTCTACCTCCTCCTTTTTTTCTCCTCCTCCTTCTTCTTCATTTTTTCTCTTCCCTCCTTTTTCTTCTTTGAAATTGATATTGATAGATTTCTCCCAGCTTTTTCCCCTTTTTTACCCCAACAGAACAACAGAACTTGAATCATTTTTTTTTGCCTCATAAATTAACGGGGGAATAAAGAAAGTGGATGGTACCAGAAGCAAATAGTCACATGAATATAGAGTGGAAATAAATAATGATTAAGATCTACAACAAGTTATATACAAAAGGGTCTGGTTACACTAGCAGTCCAGGGGGCAATGGGGGAGGTATGGTATGCTTGCTGGGAATAGGTGCGAAGTGAGGTGAACACTGGTGATGGAGAATTGCCTAAATTCACTGTCACTATGTACCTTAAATATAATTGTGAATGATCCCTTAATACAAGGAGTAATCCTTGAACACTGCTATATATGACCTGAAAACAAATCAACACAACATGCTAAAATACATTGTCAAATAGGGTTCTTCATGACCAGAATTGCTTAATTATGTAATTTACATTTTCTTTTTTTTTTTTTTAATATATATAATTTTTATTTTGATCATAGTGTCTTACATATTGTTGACAATAACATTTTAGGTACATATTTACATAAAATCAGGGGGGATTCCCATCACCAATTTGTCCTCCCTACACCTCCGTTTTTGTCCTACCTCCCATTTCCTCTTCCCTCACCCCCAGGGCGGCTAGAATATGTGGTCCCCTCTGTATCCAACCCACTACTTAGTAGTCTTGCCCCTGTTTGGTCTTAATGCCTCCCCTATCTCCCCCTCTAATTGTAGGCAGGACTAGCTAATTCAAGTTGCATGATTTTGCCTGAAAAAGAGAAGATAAATAAACTGGGGTAAGAGTCTAATACTCCAAAAATGGATGGAATCCTTCTAGAGGCTCTCATCATCGATTTGGGAGATGAAGGAGAAAAAGAAGTTGAAACACTCCACCAGTACAAAAAAAAAAGAGTCAATTATCCAGTGGGGACTCCATCTATATCGGTAAGCACCACAAAAAAAAAAAAAAAAACCAGATGAAAAACAAAGCAAAACAAAACAAAACAAACAACCAAAAACCAAACAAACAAACCAAAAACACGCCATGGTCTTGAAATAAGAAACATGGCATAGCACATAACGAAAGAAGAGAAAAGAAGAGAGAAAAAAAATAGGTATAATTGGGGACCACGATTTCAGTAGTCACACCCAAACAGAGAAATCGACCAAAATAGATAGGTATATAAAAATAATAATAACAATAATAAATGAAGGGAAAAATATATGTATATATGAAATAACCAAGGTTTTGTGGTTTTTGTATTTTTGTTTTTTCCCCTCCTGCCCTGGCACAGTAAATATTGGGGTCATTCTAAAAGGAATTCACTTGGCCTAAGAAATATGGGATTTCTCCGTCCTTGGAGTATACTGTCATGGGATCAGCTCTAGACTTTGCTCAGGATCATTTATTCTCCCGGTGGTGTTTTTTTTTGTGTGTGTGGAAGACTTCTGCTCTGTCCAGGGTGATACAATCAGAGCTCTGTGTGTAGAGGTCTCCGTATCTGCACAGATCCTGAGGTGGGACTTATGATGAAGTCAGTCTTTGTGGTTCTAGAGGTTCTGTTGCCTCAGTGTCGTTTTAATCCATCTTCTGTGGTTGGTGATCTTGGTCTTTGCACTGAACCTAGGATGGCTCCTAGGATAGCATCTTTGTGCTTCCAGAAGCCCCATTCTGTTGCAGTTGTCTCTGTCAGACCTTTGGGACTAGGGATCATGATTATTGTGCAAGTCATAGTGCAAACCCTGAACTAGGGCTTTTATATTGGGCCCAAGGTGTATACTGTCTGGTCGTGGTTCTAGTAGCCAGTCATCTGTAAGTCACGATCTTGGCTTTTGGGCCTACCAAATGGTGCCGCGTCTTCTGGTTTTGTCTTGTCGTTAGCTGGTAAGGTATGCTAATCTGCTCTCAGGACAAGTTGTTCGCATTTTCCTCATTGTCAGGATATCATGTTAGAGCTGGCCCTTGTTGTTGACCCCGCAGTATTAAGGCTGGCTCAGATGGAGTTTGTTTCCTGTAGCTGTTGTGAAGAGCTGTGCCAATCCTTTGTCTGGGATCCAGATTTCAAGGCTGGATGAATGGTATCTAATCACCTGAGGTCTAAGCTGATTCCACATGACATATTTTCAAGGTAGGAGATATCCCTGTATTGTAAACAACTATGAGTTCCTATCTCTAGTAGATAAGAGCTCTTTTTGTTTTATATATATATATATATATATATATATATATATATATATATATATATATATATATATATATATATATATATATATATATATATATGTAAGATTTCCCCTTTATTTAGTGTGTCTTTGCAGGGGGAAGTGGTGCTACATTATATTGTCGGTGTAGCTGGGGGTGGACAGAGGGTATAACAGACACAGGTCACATACCCAAAAATGATAAAAATAAAAATTAAAATTAAAATTAAAAAAAAAAGAAAGAAGAAATAAATAAAAATGTATGTGCTCGCAAATGTATATGTAGGACCAACATTTAAAAAAAATAAATAAATTTAAGAAAAGAAGAAAAATGAGTTCGCGAAGGTTTTAAAGGGCCAAAGTGGTGCAAAAGACTACCTTACATTTGGGGGAGAGCAGGTAACGAGGTGGTTATTACAGGTCCTATGCCTATGTTGGAAGTACAGTTTTTCCCATTGTCTTTTGGGTTTTTGTTGTAATGTGTGGGTTCTCAGGCATCTTCCTATCCCACCCCCTGACCTTCTTCAGGTTGGTAAAAATTTGCGGCACGGAGGTCTTGGAAGAGTTCTTGCATTGGGGATACTTTTGGACCTAGGTCCGGATTCAAGTAACAGTCCACATTAGGGGGAGTAGGTAGGGAGGGCCTCGCAGCATGAGTCCGCAGGGGAGTTGGCTGTCTTTTCTTGTCCGGGACGAGGTGTGGGTTTGACTGGGTGTCCCTTCTCTTGGGTGCTGGGTACTGGTTCGTTGGGGTAGGAGGTCGATCTTGTTGCCTAATAGATTAGGAACTGAGGGTGAAGTGTTTTAATATAGAGGGAGGTCTGGATGGGATTGAGGGATGGAGGGATAGTTGGGTTTCCAGAGGGGGGAAAGGGTAAGGTGTATGGAAGGGGTAGGGAGGGAGAAAAGAGAAAAATACATTAGAAAGAAAGGGAGAAAAGAAAAGATAGAAAGTAAAGAAAAGAATAGAAGAGAAAAAAATCAAAAAGCAAGTGGTGAGAAGAGAGGAGAGAATAACAAGGGAATGCTAGTTTGCTTGAATGTGTTCAGTGAATAGAGTATGTAGTTTGAGTCTGTTCGTTGCTGTTACTGCTTTGGTGGTTTGACTGGTCACGTGCTTGAAACCCTAAAAGAAGGTAAACCTAGAGATAAAGTGTATGTTAAAGAGATTTCTCAAAAAAAAATAAATAAAAAAAATAAAGAGTTTTCTCGGGGTCATCTCGTAGTGCAAACTAGGTATGGTATCTCGTGTGGTATCCCGAGCTGCCATCTTAGCTTGTCCGCCCTTTGTATCCAAGAACGCCTGTGGACAGAGAAGCTGAGAGGTTATTTTACATATAGTAAGATAGAGGCATTAATACGTAGTGTTATGGGATGTTTCCATTGGAGTCAGTGGTTTGCCTTGGTATTCTTTACCTGTGTTCCTGTATACGATCTCTACAGGACTATTATGAGTCCTTGTTGTAGAAGGTTGATTACATACCTGTTCTCTCTATGCTGCTGTTCTGGTGTTGCTGTTTTCTTCGTGGTATAATGTGTAGTCGAAAGTTTGTGTTGTTAGTTTTTCATGTGTTTTGGGCACTGTTCCCAGGTATATGTTGACTATTACAGTGTTTGGAGTTTCTATCCTGTTAGACCCTGTTATTTGATTGTTAAGTATTAGTTGTGATTAAGATGTATGTTCTGTGTGCTTCAGAATAGTGCTACCATTCTGTGTTTATCTTTTGTCTTCTGACTTACTTCGTTTAACATAACATGATCTAGGTCCATCCACGTTGCTGCAAAATCTGTGATTGTATCGTTTCTGACTGCCATGTAATATTCCATTGTGTATAGATACCACATCTTAATGATCCATTCATCTGTTGTTGGACATCGTGGTTGGTTCCAAGATTTGGCTATTATACTGAGTGCTGCGATAAATAGTGGGGTGCACACGTATTTTGGGATGAATGTTCTTCCACCTTGGGGGTATATACCTAGAAGTGCAATTGCTGGGTCAAAAGGGAGCTCAATTCTGAGTTCTTTGAGCACTCTCCAGACTGTTCTCCATAGATGTTGGACTAGGGGGCATTCCCACCAGCAGTGGATGAGGGTTCCCTTCATACCACATCCCCGCCAACAAAGATTGTTCTCAGTATTTTTGATGTGAGCCATCCTTACTGGTGTAAGGTGGTATCTCATTGTTGTCTTGATTTGGATCTCTCTGATGATGAGTGAAGGTGAGCATGTTTTCATGTGTTTGTTAGCCATCCTTCTGTCTTCCTCAGAGAAGTGTCTATTCATTTCTTCTCCCCACTTTTTAATGGCTTTGTTTGGTTTTGAGGGGCTCAGTTTTCTGAGTGCTTTGTAAGTTCTAGATATCAGTCCTTTATCTGATATGTCTAGTGAAAAGATTTTTTCCCATTCTGTTAACTGTCTTCTTGCATAAAGTAAGGTTTCTTTCGCCATGCAGAAGCTTTTTAGTTTGATGTAGTCCCATTTGTTTATGTTTGCTGCTAAGGTTCTTGCCATTGGTGTTCCATTCTCGAAGACCTTTTTGATATATAGGTCTTCAAGTGTTCTCCCTATTTTATTCTCAATAAATTTTATAGATTCGGGTCTGATTTCAAGGTCTTTGATCCATTTTGAGTTGACTTTTGTATAAGGAGTGAGGTATGGGTTGATTTTCACTTTCGTACATGTGGTTTTCCAGTTGTGCCAACACCATTTGTTGAATAGGCTTTCTTTGTTCCATTTCAGATTCTTGCCTCTTTTATCAAATATTAGTTGGCTGTATATCTGGGGGTTTATGTCTGGGAAATCTGTTCGAACCCACTGGTCTGAGGTCCTGTCTCTGTTCCAGTACCATGCTGTTTTGATTACTATGGCTTTATAGTATAGTTTCAAGTTAGGTAAGGAGATTCCACCCAGCTTCTTGTTTTTGAGTATGTGTTTGGCTATCCTGGCTCTTTTGTGGTTCCAGATGAATTTTGTGATTGATTGTTCTATTTCTTTAAAGAATTGTGTCTGGATTTGGATAGGGATTGCATTAAATCTATATAGAAGTTTGGGTAGGATAGTCATTTTGACTATGTTAATTCTACCTATCCATGAGCATGGGATGTTCTTCCATTTCTTTAGATCGTCTTCAATTTCTTTCTGAAGCGTTTTGAAGTTTCCCTGGTATAGGTCTTTCACTTCTCTTGTAAGGTTGATTCCTAGATACTTGATATTTTTTGATACTATCTTAAATGGGATTGTATTTTTAATCTCTCTCTCCTCAGCTTCATTGTTTGTATATAGAAACGCAACTGTCTTTTGTGTATTGACTTTGTATCCAGCCACTTTGCTGTATTGGTTGATTGTTTCTAGGAGTTTTACTGTGGACTCTTTAGGGTTTTCGATGTATATCATCATATCGTCGGCAAATAGAGATAGCTTGTGTTCCTCTTTCCCTATTTGAATTCCTTTGATTCCCTTCTCTTGTCGGATTGCTATTGCTAGGACTTCTAAGGTTATATTGAATAAGAGTGGAGAGAGTGGACAGCCTTGTCTAGTTCCTGAACTTAGTGGGAATGCTTCTAGTTTCTCACCATTAAGTATAATGTTGGCTGTAGGCTTTTCATATATAGCTGTAACTATCTTGAGGAAAGTTCCTTCTAACCCTATTTTGCTGAGTGTCTTTAACATGAAAGGATGCTGGATTTTGTCAAACGCCTTCTCTGCATCGATTGATATGATCATGTGGTTTTTGTCTTTCATGTTGTTGATGTGGTGTATCAGATTGATTGATTTGCGTATGTTGAACCAACCTTGCATTCCTGGTATGAATCCTACTTGGTCGTGATGTATGATCTTTTTGATGAAGTGTTGGATTCGGTTTGCTAAGATTTTGTTAAGTATCTTTGTATCTATGTTCATTAGTGAGATTGGTCTGTAGTTTTCTTTTTTGGTGGTGTCTTTGCCTTCTTTGGGAATGAGTGTGATATTAGCCTCATAAAAGGAGTTGGGGAGGATTCCTGTTTTTTCTATGGTTTGGAAAAGCCTATGGAAAAGTGGTAGTAAGTCTTCTTGAAATGTTTGATAGAATTCACCTGTAAATCCATCTGGGCCTGGGCTTTTGTTCTTAGGGAGTTTTTTAATTACATCTTCAATTTCCTCTGAGGTGATTGGTCTGTTTAGTCTTTCTAGATCCTCCTTTTCCAGTCTTGGAATAGGGTGTTTGTCCAAGAATCTGTCTATTTCTACTGGGTTCTCTAACCTAGTTGAGTATAGTTGTTCATAATATGATCTCATGATGTGTTGTATTTCTTGGGGTTCTGTTGTAATCTCTCCCCTTTCATTTGTGATCCTACTGATTTGGGTGTTTTCCCTCTTTTTTTTGGTGAGTTTTGCCAATGGTTTGTCTATCTTGTTTATTTTTTCGAAAAACCAACTCCTGGTCTCATTGATTTTTTGTATTGTTTTCTTGGTTTCGATGTTGTTTATTTCTGCTCTGGTTTTTATTATTTCTTGCTTTCTGGTTGTGGTTGGATTCCTCTGTTGCTGTTGTTCCAGTTCTTTGAGGTGATCTTTTAAACTGTTGGTTTTGTTGTTTTCCTGTTTCTTGACATAGGCCTGTATTGCTATGAGTTTCCCCCTAATTACTGCTTTTGCTGTGTCCCATAAGTTTTGACATGTTGTCTCTTCATTGTCATTTGTCTCAAGGAATCTTTTTATTTCTTCCTTGAGTTGTTCTTTGATCCAGCTGTTGTTGAGCAGCATGTTGTTTAATCTCCAGGTATTAGTTTTTCTCCATTGCTTCTTCTTGACATCAATTTTAACCTCTGTTGCATAGTGATCTGAAAGGGTACTTCTTATGATCCTTACCTTTGTGGTCTTATATAGGTTGGCTTTGTATCCTAAGACATGATCTATTCTGGAGAAGGTTCCATGTGGGTTTGAGAAGAATGTGTATTCTGCTTTCTGGGGATGGTGGGCTCTATATAAATCTATTAGCCCTAAATCTTCTAATTTTTCATTTAGAGCTCTTATTTCTTTGCTATTTTTCTGTTTGGTGGTTCTGTCCAGTGGTGATAGTGGAGTATTGAGGTCCCCTACTATTATCACATTTCCCTTCATGTGTTTCTCCAGGTTTGCTAGTAGTTGCCTCACATATTTTGCTGACTCTACATTAGGTGCATAGATATTGACCAGGGTTAGTGTTTCTTGATCTAATGTTCCCCTGATCAGTAAGTAGTGACCCTCTTTGTCTCTGATCACTTTCTTGAGGTTGAATACAATTTGGTCTGATATAAGAATGGCTGTCCCTGCTCTTTTTTGTTTTCCATTGGCCTGAATAATTACTTTCCATCCTTTTATTCTAAGCCTGTGCTTATCCTGTAACTGTAGGTGTGTTTCTTGCAGACAGCAGAAGTCCGGTTTATTTTTTCTAACCCAGTTCTCTACTATGTGTCTTTTAATTGGAGAGTTCAGTCCATTCACATTTAGGGAAATTATTGATAGAGAGGACTGTTGTGCCGTTGTATTGTGTGGAGTGGTTGTTGTTACAATCGGGGGTTTGGATTATGTAATTCATCTCTGAGTAAGTCGTTTAGGATCGGCTTGGTTTGCACAAATAGTTCAAGTTCGTTCATGTTTGAGAATGTTTTTATTCTGCCCTCCCATATGAATGATAGTTTTGCTGGGTATTGTACCCTGGGTTGGAAATTTCTTTCATTCAGTCGTGTAAATATGTCATTCCACTGTCTTCTTGCTTGAATTATTTCAAATGGGAGATCCGGTTTGATTCTTATGTCCTTTCCTTTGTACTTGAGGTTTTTTTTCTCCCTTATTGCTTTCAGGAGTTCCTCTTTCTCTTTGTTTTTTGCCATTTGGATTATTATGTGTCTTGGTGTTGGCTTATTAGGGTCTATTTTATTAGGAACCCTCTTGATTTCCTGGATTTGTCCTGAAGTGTCTTTCCAGAGTGTGGGGAAGTTCTCTGTTATTATCTCCCTGACTACCTGTTCTTCCCCCTTCCCTATTTCCTCCCCTTCTGGTATACCCACAATTCTTAGATTGTTCCTTTTGTCTTTGTTCATTAGATATTGAATTTTTCCTTCCAGTGCTTTGCCTTTTATTTCTTTGTTGGTTTCTTGATCTTTTTTTGATTGTAGTTTTCCTTCGAGTTCTTCGATGTGCTTCTCCAACTCTGTGTTTCTGCTCGTAAGGCTTGTTACTTTGTCTCTTAAGTCCTTCACTTCTTTTTGTATGGTCTCTCTCATGTTCTTTGACATTTCTTCTTTAATTTGGCTGATTCGTTCTTCCATGGTTTTCTTATATTCGGTAGCTAGGGTTTCTTTCATTACTGTTAGTAATTCCTGCATTTCCTTCCTCATTACCGTTTTTAAGTCTTCTTCCCCTGGATCTGTGCGATTTGGTGGACTTGGGAACTTGCTAGGATTTGTCATGGTGTCTCCAGTTATTAGGGATTTCCTTGATTTGCGCATGGTTCTTTGTATTTAATGGTGTGTTTTGGAGTGCTGTGGCTTCTTTTTTTGGCCTGCTTGTTCCCCTTCCTGAAGGTGGTTCTAGAGGGGCCTGTTGGGTGAGCTTGTTGAACCTAGCTCTTTCTCCTCCCCTTTGCTGCCTAGGGGTCAGCCTTCCCTGTGGGTCCTGTCCCTTTTCTGCTCCTTAGTTCTGTCAGCGGTGCAGTTCCGCTCCTGGCCACAATGTTTGCTGGCGCTGTTGAGCCTAGTTCTCTGTCCCCCCTCTCTCCGAGAGTCAATGGAGCTCCGTCCCCTCCAAGCCTCCGTTGAAGGAGTTCCTTCCGCCCAACCCAGAGCTCTCGTCCTTGGGGAGTCCCTGGTCCACTCCAGGGCCCTAGGGGATGGACTGTTCTAGGTCACCTGAGGGGCCAGACGACTGGCCCTATCTCCCTTGTCTATTCGGGTTGTTCAAGTTGCCCTTCCAGGTGCCCACCCAGAGGAAGGGCTTCCCTCAAGCCACTCTCCTCAGCGCTTGTGGTTCCTGGGGAAGGGGCTTGGCCTGGCAGCAGCGGGGGAACAGGCCTTACAAGGCCGTTTCCGTGCCTCCCGGGGTCGCAGGGAAGGGATTCGGTTTGGCAGCCGCGGGGGAACGGGCCTTACAAGGCCGTTTCCGCGCCTCCCGGGCTCGCAGGGAAGGGGCTCGGCCTGGCAGCCGCGGGGGACCGGGCCTTACCTGGCCGATTCCGCGCCTCCCGGGTTCGCAGGGGAAGGGGCTCGGCCTGGCAGCCGAGGCGGACCGGGCCTTACCTGGCCGATCCCGCGCCTCCCGGGTTCGCAGGGGAAGGGGCTCGGCCTGGCAGCCGCGGGGGAACGGGCCTTACAAGGCCGTTTCCACGCCTCCCGGTTTCGCAGGGAAGGGGCTAGGCCTGGCAGCCGCGGGGGACCAGGCCTTACCTGGCCGATCCCGCGCCTCCCGGGTTCGCAGGGGAAGGGGCTCGGCCTGGGAGCCGCGGGGGACCGGGCCTTACCTGGCCGATTCCGCGCCTCCCGGGTTCGCAGGGGAAGGGGCTCGGCCTGGGAGCCGCGGGGGACCGGGCCTTACCTGGCCGATCCCGCGCCTCCCGGGTTCGCAGGGGAAGGGGCTCGGCCTGGCAGCCGTGGGGGAACCGTAATTTACATTTTCTAAACTCTAAAATTTGACTCAATGAACACATATTTTTCGTAGCTTTGAATAGATCTTGCTGAACTGATATAAAAAAACTGAATGATTAGTTATATAGTCCTTTGACATAATAGGAAGCACCTGGTCCTCAGTATTTAACAGGGAAAATAAAATCTATTTGCATTTTCATTATGGAAGGTATTTTTACATTGCCAAAAATTAAATTTTCATTAAAAATTAAATGAATTTGAAGTTAGCATATGCATGTTTATAAAGTGCCAAGTTATGGGAGACAGAGATATAAAATAGAAGTTAAGTTGTATGGTTGGCATGCAGTTAAACTCTGTTACCTTGGACATTTGAACATCTGTGATGCCACTTTGGAGGCTATCAAGTACCACTTGGAATTATCATGGTATTTCCCAAGAACTGTTGACCTTTACCAGTACCCCAAGATCTGAATGAGCAGCATGCAAATTCTAGTGTAGTTGGTCAGAATTTTTCCTTTTTGAAAGATGTCGACGTACAATCTGTGCTTCATTTTAACACTCTTAGCAAGCGATATTTGTAATAGTGTCTCATTCTTCAATGAAATTTGTTTCCATTTGTGAAAGGGGATAAATATACTTATTTTTCTATATTGATTTTGTTAAATACTTTAGTTCTGAGTTACTCAAAGTTAACTCAGCATTTGACAGTCTTTCAGACAGTAGTGTTCTGTCTCCTTGCTATCCAATTCTAGTCTTAAATTGAGGTAGTCTGGCTTATAGTTATAGTACCATTTCCACTTTAAGGATACAATATAACTGTATCATGCCTACCTCTTATTAACATAAAAGCAAGTATCCTTCAACTTTTTTCCATAGATTCAATTTCTTTCCACATACTTACTGTCAACATTGCCCACATTAATCACACACAGTTTCTGATTCCATAGTATTTTTTTTCATTGTATATTTGCTATCTCCAATTCAACTCATGGACTTTCCATTATTTGAACAATTCACAACTAGTTAAATGCATTATTATGAAGATTTCTGCTTATAGTTTTAGAAAAGTTATTTGGACAAGGAATTCTGGAAATCAGAGAAATACATGTGCAATGAATGATATGAAAGATAGCAAAGTTCATGGTTCATAAAAATTACATAAATAATTACTAGTATAAATATACTCATAAGCACAGATACAAACACAAGCATTTAAAACTGTCATGACTTCTAAGTTGTTTATGCTTTTGTTTTTGCAGCTAATCACTGTTTTTGTTATTTTCTTTCATTGTCTAGTAAATAAATTGTAAGTATTAAAAACTCAAAAAGGTACATAAATTGAAAAAATAAATATATTAAAACCAAATGTGTGTAGGGGCTGGAGAGATAGCATGGAGGTAAGGTGTTTGCCTTGCAAGCAGAAGGACGGTGGTTCGAATCCCAGCATCCCATATGGTCCCCAGAGCTGCCAGGATTTCTGAGCATAGAGCCAGGAGTAACCCCTGACACTGTCAGGTGTGACCCAAAACCAAACCAAAGCAAAACAAACAAACAAAAAACAAATGTGATACACTCTTCATTGTTTATCCTAAAGAATATTGAGCTTTATCTATTGTATTATTTACATTAGTCATGGTTTACCTCAGTTCAGGTGCAACTGTTTGTGTGTGACAAATCGATTGCTCTAATTTGAAGGACTATGATGAATTTAATTAGCATACCAGGTGAACAGTGACAACTCATATTTAATCAAAATGAGAATATATTCCAAGAAGAGACATTTAATACTCAAGATAGTTAAAACTATAAATGTTATTCAATATAATTACATATATTATCAACTAAATAACTTAAAAGCGTGAAACACAATATACATTATTCATCTGAATGAAGGAATATTGTTAAGTATAAAGAGTAAAATTAAAAACACAGAATTTGCATAAATATATCTAAGTATTTAAGGATAAATGTTCTTTTTGCAGGGGAGGAAATGGTATTTGAGTCCAAACTGACTGTTCTCAGAGCTTACTTTTGCTTTTGTGTCCAGAGATTCCTCTTGATGTTTGGGGACTGTATGTTGGTTTGAAGATTAAGCTTGAATCAGGAACACATAAGGCGGCTCCTTATTCAGTATGGTATGTCTCCAACCCAACTAAACTTTATTACATAAAAGGCCTACAACATCATTACAGTATCTGGTATCAAATGTAACGTAGAAATTTACAATAATTGTGTGAATGAATAAAACATAAAAGATGGCATAAATACATTTCACTTAAATCATATTGACATATATTTGATCCTTCCTCTCTTTTTAGACTTATTTATCTTTAGCTAAATTGCTTCTTATTGTTACTATAAACCAGAACATTAATGCTTGGCTAACTATGAATCATGAGCCTGCTTATCTTATGAGTCTGTTTAATTCAAATATCCTCTAGTAGGCTCCTGAAGATGTGAACACCTTGAGATATTTACTATAAGATCATCTTAACTAGAATTAGAATTTCCAATACAAATGGATAATTGAGTTAAGTTAATTTACATATTGCTTTTTATATGACTAATTTGCCACACGTATGGATTCTCTGTTGTCAATAACTACTTGGTGCATTAGTAGTGGTTAAATCTAAGATTACAATTACATCCATTAATTCTTCTTTGGAATTTCAGTTCAAAGCATTACTATAGAATTCATATCAAATATGAATTTTAGAGACTGGGGAGTAAGGTACAAAGGATAAGGTGATCTTAGTGGAAAGTCTGTCCCAGGTTCAATCCTCAGCACACCATATAGTCATTTGAACCCTCCAGGAGTGATGTCCGACAATGAGGCTAGGAATAAGCTCTGAACGCAGTGACTATGTTTCCAAAAGAACAAAAAAATGCATTTTATTAATAAGCACGTTAACCTTCGCTGTGACAAAATTAAAAATATATTAAAATTATTCAGCTTTTTATTTAAAATTTTTAAATTAAAGATGTTGAAGTTTTGAGTTTTATTGGGGTCTAAAATAATTGCTGTATTTTTAGAAATATTAAAAACGTCAACATATTCTTTTTCATACCCCACCATGCATTATATAATTTTATGCATTTTAATGTTTTAATCACACTTTTCTTTGATAAAAATCAGCAAATGATATCAGTATATAGCTCTGTTTTTACATATTATATGTCATAAAGAAAAGCAGTGCTAGAGAGACTAAAAAGGTTAAAGCACTTATCTTCCCTTCACTCAACTTTAATTTTATCTCCATTATCATATATGGTCCTCTGAGCATCAACAGAAATGATTATGAGCATAGATCCAGGAGTAAACCCTGAGACTGCTGGGTGTGGTTCCAAAGCAACAGTAAAAAATAAAAATAAGCAGAATTTCAATCTTAGTTTCTCTCCTCAAAAAATGTAAGTAACAAATAAACAAACAAGATGGTAGACCTGGGTCAGAACTTCTGAAATGGTGATGTAAATACAGGTTTTAAATATATTGACATCTTTTTTCTAGGTATATAACAATAGAGATTGTAGTCTGATTTCCACTTCCTAGCGGTGTAGGACAGGGTCCAGATCTAAAGAATAAGCCTGCATTATGAAACAAATCTCTCTTCAAAATAACTTGAAAATCACAAGATTTGTTTTTATTTTGCATTGTTGTAGTATAATTTGATTATGCCATGGTTTCATATATATAATACATATTTATACTATTAAATTTTATAATATATTCATAGATTTTTATTAAGAATTGATCAAATAAAAACATTCCAGTATTTATAAGGAACTACTTATATTATTAAAGGAACTAATAGAATGTCTAATAGTTTCTATTTTTACTAATAAAATCATTTTTAAACTCAAAGACCTATGGTTGCACTAATTTAAGTATATTGGATTCCAGAAATAAATTTATATAGTATTTGTCTTCTGTAACTCATTTTATTTAGTATAATGTTGTCCTCTAAGTTCATTGCTATTCACACAAATGGTAGATTTTCCTTTCTTGTGTGTGTATAAACATACATACATTTATATATGGATTAATATATTTATGTATGTATTAAAATAGACATGTTGCGTATGGAGAGATAGTGTTGTAGGTTAAGAACTTTTCTTGCATCCAGGCAACTAGATTTGATCCCTGGCACTGTATTTGGCCCTTTATTTTTGAGATATGTGTATCAGCCCTTGGGTAGATAATCTCATCATTGAGCTCTCTCTCTGAGTCAGGCCTTTTTCTGATCTACAGAAAAACAAGTATGTCGCAATGAATTCATATGACTTCTTTATTCCCTTTTTAGCTGGATGAATTTTTATTATCCTATTTTTATCTCATTCTGGGCACTAAATGTGAGCAGGGCAGATAACTGTATCCTCTGAATTAAGAAAAAAAAACTATGCTAAAGACTTTTCACATAATTATATGTTCTTGGATTTAGATATTTCTAACCGTTATGCAATCATAAGTCTGAGTAACACAGCAAGAAATAAACTTACTTCATATTCTTATGGAAGTGAATTATTTGGGATTCAGGGCACAGAATTCACATAGTTTACTTAAGTAGGAATAGAGTGTTAGAGTGACTCATAAAAGAATGGCTTTGAATAATGCATAATTTTATAGAAAAGAAATGAAAGAGACATTCACAGAAATAGAATACTGGATTACATTTACTGTTCTAGGGTTCTAGTTTTTATTTCTTGATTAAATGAAAGGGTGAAATTATGATTAAGTTATAAATTGTAAGTGGTGGTTCCCAAGGAAAAAAATATCAACCTTTCTACCTGACATTGTGCTTCCCAAAATACTATCTTGTTATGGTAAACCTGGAACTGATGTTGTGGATTCATTTTATTGTGTATAAGGGAATTTGAGTTATCAGCTTCACAAAAGAGAAAACCTGGGATTTGTCTCAGTAGCCTTCCTCATGGCTGGTAGTTTTTTCAAATTAGTGATGCAGAAGGGTCTATGGCAGTAGGTGCTCATTAGAGGCTTATGGATGTTTAAGTATTTTTAAGGATCAAAATACCAGGTAGAAAATATGCACAGACAAATTAAATAGAAAAAATGACAGAGAGGATCACCTATATTAGCAGCTTGGGGGTAAAAGAGGGGGATATGTACGAAGGTAAAATCCAAATGGATTAAAGACCTTGATATCAGACCTGATACCATAAGGTATATAGAACACCACGCCCGTAAAACACTCCATGACATTGAGACTAAAGGCATCTTCAAGGAGGAAACTGCACTTTCCAAACAAGTGGAAGCAGAGATCAACAGATGGGAATACATTAAACTGAGAAGCTTCTGCACCTCAAAAGAAATAGTGCCCAGGATACAAGAGTCACTCACCAAGTGGGAGAAACTATTCACCCAACACCCTTCAGCTTGGGGGTAAAAGAGGGGGATATGTACGAAGGTAAAATCCAAATGGATTAAAGACCTTTATATCAGACCTGATACCATAAGGTATATAGAACACCACGCCCGTAAAACACTCCATGACATTGAGACTAAAGGCATCTTCAAGGAGGAAACTGCACTTTCCAAACAAGTGGAAGCAGAGATCAACAGATGGGAATACATTAAACTGAGAAGCTTCTGCACCTCAAAAGAAATAGTGCCCAGGATACAAGAGTCACTCACCGAGTGGGAGAAACTATTCACCCAACACCCTTCAGATAAGGGGCTACTATCCAAAATATACAGGGCACTGACAGAACTTTACAAGAAAAAAACATCTAATCCCAGCAAAAAATGGGGAGAAGAAATGAACCGATGCTTTGATAAAAAAAAGAAATACAAATGGCCAAAAGGCACATGAAAAAATGCTCCTCGTCATTAATCATCAGGGAGATGCAAAACAAAACAAAGATGAGATACCACCCCACACCACAGAGAATGGCACACATCACAAAGAATGAGAACAATCAGTGCTGGCGATGTGGAGACAAAGGAACTCTTATCCACTGCTGGTGGGAATGCCGCCTAGTCCAACCTCTATGGAAAGCGATATGGAGATTCCTCCAAAATCTGGAAATTGAGCTCCCATTCGATCCAGCTATTCCACTCTTAGGAATATACCCTAAGAACACACGAATACAATACAAAAACCCCTTCCTCACACCTATATTTATTGCAGCACTATTCACAATAGCCAGGCTCTGGAAACAACCAAGATGCCTTCAATAGACGAATGGCTAAAAAAACTGTGGTTCTTAAACACAATGGAATATTATGCAGCCGTCAGGAGAGATGAAGTCATGACATTTTCCTATACATGGATGTACATGGAATCTATCATTCTGAGTGAAAGAAGTCAGAGAGAGAGAGAGAGAGAGAGAGAGAGAGAGAGAGAGAGACAGACAGACAGACAGACAGACAGACAGACAGACAGACAGACACGCAGAATAGTCTCACTTATCTATGGGTTTTAAGAAAAATAAAAGTCATTTTTGTAACAATCCTCAGATTGTAACAATCCTCAGAATGAGAGGAGGGCTGGAACAGCAGCTCACTTCATGAAGCTCACCACAAAGAGTGATGAGTACAGCTATAGAAATAACAGAGAACTACCATAAACATATGAATGAATGAGGGAACTGGAAAGCCTGTCTGCAGTACAGGTGGGGGTGAGGGTGGGATGGAGGGAGATTTGGGACATTGGTGGTGGGAATGTGGCACTGGTGAAGGGGGTGTTCTTTACATGACTGAAACCTAAACACAATCATTTATGTAATCAAGATGTTTATATAAAGAAAAAAATGAAAAAAAAGGGGGATATGGGATGCATGCTGAGATCAGGGGTGAAGGGAGAACAATATTGGTGGTGGGAATGCCCCTGATTCTCTATCACTATGTACCTAAAATATTACTGTGAAAGATTTGTAATCCACTCTGATTAAAATAAAGAAAGAAAAAATTAAGCAAAAGAAGAAGAAATTTCCATGTTAAGGAAGATTTCAGCACAGGCTAAATCAAATAAGATTATCTGTGGGTGAGTTTTGCAGGAAAGTTGGTCTTTTGTTACACATTCAAGTTATCAGTCAGTAGATTTCCATTAATTTTTAAGACATTTTTTATTAATTCATGTCACTACTATGTTGGAATATAAAAGGAATATGCTATTCCTGCTTAGATTTGTGCAGACTGTCTATTTAAGACCTTTTAAACAGTATATTTATTTGACCATTGGCTTAGGAACAATCTGTTATTTTAGACCCAAGGCATTGTGCATCATTTTTGCATTAGAATTCCAGGGAGATTGCAGGAATATTTAGAATGTAGGATGGTAATAACCAAAATAAAATCACTCTGCATTTGGTTAAGGGGACACTGAAGCTGCCTCTTCTTCTTTTGATAGAAGAGAATATGAGCCTCTCTATGTAGATAAAAGTTTGTTGCTTTTTTGTTTTTATTTTGTTTGTTTTGCGAGTTAAAAACAGGCCATGCTTTCCCTGGCCAGGAGGTCATTTTCTGACTGAGAGTTATGGTTTCTCCTCTGTCCATGCCTTGCAAATCTGTACCCTTCAGTCCACTAAATAGAGAGCAAAATAGAGAAATACCAATATTTTATTAACATATCTTGGTCTATTCAATTAATTTATTGTGCACACTGATACCTGATCTTCTAGATAATTAAAAAGCTTAACTATTGGAAAATATATTCTATGATGCTCTTTGGCTCTTAGTTCCATTTTGTAGAGATGCCTAGATTAATGCAGATTTGCCTTGGTCACCTTCATCATCTCAGATAACAAGTACTCTCCTAGAAGCAGGAGTAATAGGAATTACTGTGATAGTTATGAGTAGCCTGATGAGTAAATCTGCACAAGACTGGCAGATGATCATCCTAACTGAAACCCTGTGAAAAAACTATTGTAAACACAATATTTAGAAAATTAGTAGTCACCAAATTGTAGGGTAATATAGTTGTGAAATAATTATATTTTTAATCTTTTCACTGTGATTCACTGAAAATACTACAGTGAAGTTACATTTTCATATACTACATAGTTTTCTTTATATTTCTTGCAAAAGGCAAGGTCAATTTATATATTAATGTATATGCAAAATATAGTTATATGTTATACATTAGTGGTTATATGATATATTGATATTGAAATTTTAATTATAAGTTTTTGTCATTTGAAATTATATTTTACCTTTAGTCCTATTAACAATTAATAGTAGTTTTAATTTAATTTAATTTCAAATGATTAAATCTCTTTTGTCAAAGTCAAGACAGGAGCTGTGCACAGCGGTAAGGCATTTGCCTTGCACATGTCTGACCTAGGACAGACCGCAGGCATCCCATATGGTACCTCGAGACAAGAGTGATTTCTGAGTGCATAGTCAGGGGTAAACCCTGAGTCACCAGGTGTGGCCGAAAAACCAAAAATAAATTTTGTGAAAGACCTCACAAAATAAGATCAATATGATAAAATATAGACATTTGTTAGTTTCCTCATAAAATATATAATTGTAGTTAGCTGCTTGTTAATGATTATAGAATGATTAGAGAGATATAGGTCTTTTACAAACTAAAAGACATTTCCAAAAGGCAACTAACTATTCCTCTTCACATGTGGAGGAACATTGAAGTAGTAATATGTTCAATAGACCATTTTCACAGTCTAATCACAGAGCTCTGCATGTATCTCTATTAATTTCCATATAAATAGCTGCTATTTAAATATATCTCTGAATAAATCTCCACAGAAGACACATCAGCTAGATAATTCAATTAATGAGATGGCATTGCATAATATTATAGAAAATGTGTGTCTCGTTTAGGACAGTTAGAATTGGAGTAAATGGTGGCATGTAGCCTATGTCTGCACAGACAGAGAGTTATTGGGCAGTCACTCCAGGCAGAATCATTCTAAGAGCTTTGGGGAGGAGAAAGAAATTAACTGGTAAAGTGTAAAGGATAGAATTGTGTGTATATTACCTATTACAAAAAATTTTTAAGTTACTACTCTTTTATAGTTTGTGGTATTTGTTCTTAGTGGTGCCATTTGAATTGTAAATAGAACGATGTTTGACAGAATAGACTAGACATAGTGCATATTTTCAAAATATTTAGACTAACACTAGTACTTCCTAATGAAAAACAGTTTGTTGGACATTGTTTTTGTTCTATAAAATATAATAACTCTTGTAATATAGTTTTTGAAATAAATATACATAGAATATTCTTTATGTATCTATGCATAAGATACTTTATACTATGGTGTATATATGCATAACACAATTTATTTATGTATGTATAGTCAAATAATATAATAAAAAGATAAAACCAATGAAAGTAATTTGCCTCATCAACAGAAAAATATAATATCTGGCAAAATTTCTGTTTGAAAATGAAAAAATTCAAAATGGAAAATTAACCTGATATGCTTATTTTTTTCTTTCCAGAGTCTAGAGAGTTAGTTTAGGAATAGGGTGTCTGTATTTAAATACAGTTTTATCCCTGGTGCTACAATTTCCACCTTCTTGCTTGCAGTATTGTTCTGTGTAGTCCAAGGAAACCCAGAACATGGCTAGGTGTGGTCCTGGGGGTGTCCTTGACACTGAAGAGCCAAAGCAGGACTATCTTCTTGATCCTGAGCTTTCATTCAGCAGGTATAGTTGACCAAGAAATTCTGGCATAGCTCCAAGTTCTGAGTATCTATTGAGAGTATCAATGTACCCAATCCCCATATTTCCTCAAATAAAAAAATAATTTCTCCAAAACACTTTATTTATTTATTTATTTATTTAATTTATTTATTTATTTATTTATTTATTTATTTATTTATTTATTTATTTATTTATTTATTTTACTTTTTCACCACACCTGAAATTATTGCTCTGCACTCAGTAATGCTTGGAAGACCATATGAATGCCGGAGATTGCATCCTAATTGACCCTGTGCAAGGCAAGCCCCCTACGAACAATACTATTGCTCTGGCCTCTACAAGACCACTACTGTTATAACTATTTTGATTGTCAGTATATAATGGTATGTAGTTTCATTATATAAATTAAATACCCTGAGATTCTTTATGAGTTTATATACATTTATATTTAACTTTAAAGGAAAACTTGTATGTAGATATTTTATTTTCATGTAAATGAAATGCATCTTTGTTTTTAGTAAGCAGTATTTCAAATAATGTGTCTTGTAATTTTCAATAAATCATTAAGTCTAGAATTTTCTAAAGGCTGTCTAATTTTTATTCTCTTTTTACTTTATGAATTTGGAATCCAAATTATTTTTTATTATTTTTGTCTCAAGGGAATTAAAGGTATGGTATATATTTTATCCAATTATATACTGTAACATTACATACAGTAACAAATAGATTTCCCTCTAAGGTTTCAAAAGCCATTCAGTTTTCTCTTTGAATTGTCAGAAATTAGTTTGTTTGGAAGTGAGCATATTACCATTTTTTATTCTTTTGATTTTCCTTTTGTTTTGGGGTCTTATTGGGCGGTGTCCAGGGATATCGCCTAGCTCTCCAGTTATTACTCCTGGAGAATCAGGGCCCATAAGGAATGCTGAGGAACTCCATAGGCTTCATGCATGATGAACATCCTACCTTCTGTACTATCTCTCCAACACCTACATTTTATTTTTAAAATGAAAAGTGAAATCTGAAAATTTTTGAAAGACTGTAAAATGACAAAAGAATTGGTAAATTCTGGAAAAAATATCTTACTTATAGAGAGTAAAAAATATTGTCTCTTTGAAAAGCTGATATATATCATGGGATCTATATATAATATATACATATATAATATAATCTATCAGTGAAATATCTAAGGCCACAGAAGCCAGTTTAAATAATCTATAGATTAGAGATGAAAATAAAATCCTTTTATCTCATATGTGAACTCAGAACTTAGACTGAATATGGATAATGAATGGGCTCATCTTTCTCAGATACTCACTTTGAATGTCTATTAAAATGTTAGGTTATTGGTGGCATATAATGAAATTATCAAACTGATATTATCAGTTGACTGGATTTATCAAAAAAACCAATGTTCAAGTAAAAATAACATAGAATGAATATAATTGCACTTCTGATGTCTGCAATATTTGTTGGAATTACAAGTTAGCTTGTAATACTCAGTGACAGTATTCAAGAATGTTGCTCTAAATCAGCCTTCAGTATCTTTCACAAAATTGAACACCAACTTTTAGTGAATGATTTATAAAAGATAAACAATAGCGATAGTGCCCATTAAAAGCTGTAACATTAATGTATTCGATTAGTACTCACTATGTTCTATAAATACTATATCATAAAGAATCTTCAACCTCAAAATAACCCTGCTATTTCTTTAAAACCATTACTCTTTCTTACCCACTAGCTTTCTTCTCCTTAAGTCAGCAAAGTTCTATTATCCGTGTCCACGAGTTTGCATTTTATATTTTGTCTATTTATTATATATCATATATGTCAATATTTCATATATATTCATATGTTATAATATATCTCTAATATAATAATATGACATAAAATAAATACAGTATGAGTATTATATATTTTATATTGCACACAAAGATGAAATCAAATGTACTTTTTCCCATCTAACTTATTTCAAGTCACATAATTTCTTTGAGTTTCTTTCATTTGATTAAGAATAAAGAAATGTAGCTGAATAGTAGTATTCTTATAAATAAATGCATCCTTTTATCCAATCTTCAATAGATGGACCTTTTGTTCCTTCCACATTTAAGCTATTGTACATGAAGATGATCTTGGACTAATAGATTATTGCATCAGACATCTAAAACTGTCACACCTAATTTTGTGAGAAGTAGGTTTTATTGCTGCTTAGAGTAAATGAAGGCAGGACCAATGCTCAAATATAGCAGACTGCCCCTTTTCTTTAGAGATTATTGCTACAGATAGAAAGGAGGCTTATAAATGTTAGTTTGTCCATTTCTTTAAAAAATCAGGAGATGTGTTTTAAACATAAGGGGGACCTAGAGATAATCAGAAAGTATTTCATACTTTTTATCGTAAAACAAATTGCAATTGGAATGAGATATTTCTGGTTCTGTGGTACTCAGAAAGTAAACAGATGAAGGGGACTTTCTGAAAAAGTTTATACCTTTTTCTTTTTCCTGCATAACAGTTAAAACATTTTTAAAGCTTCTGAGAAGCAATTCCTCCCAGAAAGCAGGGCAGACTGTAAAAATTATTACTTATTATCTAACGACATGATTTACCCATATGAGATATTTTTGTCTTTCAGTCCACAATTCCACAAACACTATAATCAATATTTCTAAAGATATTAACATTTTGTGAGTTAGTGTTTAAGCTGTCAGAGATGCTTAGGACACAATTTGATGAGTTAGTAGTCCATCAAAATTCAATAGATACATTAAGAAAAGAGACTTGAATATTTCACAATACCAAACAGCAAACATTTTAAAGCACAGATTATGGTCATGACAGTTTCGCATTCAATTTTTGATCATGTGATTAAAACAAAGCAAAACAAAAAAAAACAAGCTAAATTAAACTATCTTATTCTCAACTATTTATTCTAAAATATTCTAAATTATTTTATTCTATTCAAGGGCACATTTTCATGTTCAGGTTTGTATTCTAATACCTAAACTGCTTTTGCTTTGGGGAATATTAGTCCCAACCTTGGGGTTATATTTAAGGGAAATTTCCCACAACAATTTTTTAAAATAATTTTTACTGTGTCCAAAGTGAATTACAAATCTTTCACATTAATATATAAGGTACATAGTGACATTGAATCAGGACCATTCCCACCATCAGTGTTGTCCTCCCTACACCCCTGTTCCCAGCATGCAGCACATATCTCCCCCTTTGTCCCCTGGACTATTAATGTAACAGGTCATCTCTGTTTATACTTGTTGTAGGTTGGGTATTCTGATTCTGTTGCCATTGACTTTGGGTTTGATGTTTAAGTCTTCTGGTCATTTTTTATTTCCACTCAATGTTTGCCCTTGGTACCATCCATTTCTCCCCTCAATTTATGAGGCAGAGCAAGATGATTCAAGTTCTATGGTTCTGTTAAAGAGAGAATAAAAAAGATAAAAGCTTGGAAGAGTCCATCTAGAGGCTATAAATATCAAATTAAAAGAAGAGAAAAAGAAGAAAGAAAAATAAAAACAACAGGCAAACAAAGACACAGAAGCACAACAGCAACAAAACAACCACAAGAAAGAAAAAAAGAAAGGAGCGTTGGTGTGGTAAGGTTTTGTGGGTTTTGTTTGTTTATTTTTTGCATAGGCACATTAAATATTGGGGAAATCATAAAGGGAATTCCCTTGGCCTAAGAGATACAAGATTTCCCCACCCTTGAAACATACTGTCATGGGGAGAACTACCAGCTCCGTGCACGCTCATTATCAAATTTCAATATATGGTTCTTATCCCTACTAGATAAGAGCTTGTTTCTATACATAAAATTTTCCCCTTTTTAGTATGCCTTTGCAAAAAGGAACAATGCCATATTATATTCTTAGTGCATTTGGGGATAAGAATGACAGGCTACACAATTTCTGTGTCCTGGTTTTGACCTGCACTTTTATCCCAAGCAAGGCTTTTACTTCTAGGAGTTTGTACCAAGCAGAATTAAAGCAGGTGAAGTTAAAGGAAAAATATATAAAAAATAAAAATACATTTAAAAAGAGGATGGAGGAGGCTACCTTTAAATTTGGGAACAAACACACAAAGAGTTTTTACTGTAGAGGTATTAAATATACAAAGGAAATATAAGTAGCCCCATTAAGTCTTTTGAGATATTCTTGTGGGGGTGAGATCCAGGGCACATTTTCATCCCACACCCTGGTCTTGTTGAGTAGGATAAATGATTTGCAGCAGTAAGGGATCAGGTAGTGTCCTTAAACTGGGGGTCCTGATGGAGCTGAATTTGGGCATGCAACAGTCCAGATTTGGGGGGAGGTGTGAGAAGAAGAGCCACATAGAATGAGTCAGCAGGAATGATGGTTGCAGTTTCTTGCCAGGGCACAAGATGTGGGACTGAGAGTGTGTCCTTTTGCTTTGGGAGCTGGGTGGTAGCTTATTGGGGCAGGAGGTCCCTTTCAGTACTTAATGAGTTAAGAACTGAGGGTAAAGAGGATTAATGGCACTAGAGGTAAGGTGTCTGCCTTGCAAGCGCTAACCAAGGAAGGACCACGGTTCGATCCCTCAGAGTCCCATATGCCCCCTCAAGCCAGGGACGATTTCTGAGCGCTTAGCCAGGAGTAACCCCTGAGCATCAAACGGATATGGCCCGAAAAACAAAAAACAAACAAAAAAACAAAACAAAAAAAAAAGAGGGTTAAATAGGGAGGGAAAACAGATCAAGATTGGGAAGATGAGAGGATAGAAGGAGTTCTGAAATGGGGAGGAGGGCTAATATATAAAAGGAGCTTTATACACCGTAGGCATAAATTGCTTACAATATAGGTTTGGCAGGCAAAGAGGAGTCTACTGCATACAAACTCAAGCCCATATACAGACAGACATTAGGGATCTATTCATAAGTTGTTGGAGGCCTGACTCTCAGGATGTGTCAGAGAGCTTAAGAAATAAATGAATTAAGAAAAGATAAATAAGAAACTAAAATATAGATTTAGAGAGAAAAAAAGAAAAGAAAAAATAAGAGGGAAAATAAATGAATAAAAATATATGTTAAAATATTTGGGCCAATGCTTCGGAGTTGTAACGTTTTCCATTTCTAGGCACTTCACCAATGATGGGGTGAACTTTGCTAAATGAAGTTTTCAGGGTTGGATAGTGACTGGAGCATTTTGAGATAAGCATAATTTTCATGTCTAAAGTACTAAGTAATGTGGTAGTGAGGAATATAAGAGGTGTTTACCCTATGTAGTATAGTCTGCCGTATCTTATGCATCAAGGTTCCTTTTCTAAAGAGAAGTTAACAGTGTGGGCTTTATGTAATATATGTTGAATTGAAAAGGAAGAAGGAGGTGGAGGAGGAAGTAAAGAAGAATTAGGAAAAAAGAGAAGAAAAAAAGTAAATGGGATAAAGGTAATTTGCAAAAAACCTATTAGATGAGTGAGATCTGTAACATAAGACTGGTCCAGGGCCCGGAGACATAGCACAGCTGCGTTTGCCTTGCAAGCGGCTGATCCAGGACCAAAGTTGGTTGGTTCGAATCCCGGTGTCCCATATGGTCCCCAGTGCCTACCAGGAGCTGTTTCTGAGCAGACAGCCAGGAGTAACTCCTGAGCACTGCCGGGTGTGACCCAAAAACAACAAAACAAAAAACAAAGACTGGTCCACAGTTGTCTGTTTCCATGGTCTCAATGATCATATGCTTTAAGTCTTAGTAGAACACATAATCTAAAGGAACTGAGTAAATTTCAGTATTTTATCAAGACATTGTCATAATGAGCAGTGTATATAGTATCAAGAAGGATTGAGCACCGAGTTGTAAAATTAGGGTGTCCACCTTATAAGTCCAAGAGCCACTGTGGACAAAGAAGCTGAAGTGTTATTTTATATCTAATAAATTTAAGGAATTAAAACATCCTGGCATCCCATATGGTCCCCCGTGTCTGCCAGGAGCAATTTCTGAGCATGGAGCCAGGAATAACCCCTGAGCACTGCCGGATGTGACCCAAAAACCACACAAAAAACCAAACATATTGTTACTAGTCACTGCAGCAGGAGTTCATGGCTTCCAATTATATCTGCAATTCTGTGGATAAATACATTAGAACATTATTATAGGCCTTTGTAGTGAGACGTTGATTGACCACCTCTTCAAACTAAACAGCCTTTTCCTTTGTGGCAGGTTTCTTTGTGGTAGAAAAGAGAGTAAAGACTATGTGTTTGTCTGCCGCTTGATTTGATCACTTCTCACTATTGCTGATACCTATGGTATTTGGATTTTTTACAATTTAGACTGTTGTGTTTCCTCATGGAGTAATATTATTCTTCTTCTAGATTACTTAATTTAACATAATATTTTCTGGTTGGACCAGGCAGAATTTTCACCAGCAGTGAATGAGAGTTCCTTTTTTACCCGTCAACAGAGATTGATCCCATTGTTTTTGATGTGTCCATCTGCACTGATGTAAGATGGTACCTCATTGCTGTCTTAATTTGGATTTCCCTAATGATGAGTGATGGTGAACATGTTTTCATATATCTATTTGCCATTTGTTAATCTTCCTCAGAGAAGTGAATATTCTTTTTTCCCATTTCTCAATGGTTTTATTAGATTTTATGAAGCTAACCTTTCTTTCTTTTATTTTTCTTTTTTGGTTTTTGGACCACACTCAGTGACACTCAGGGGTTACTCCTGGCTATGAGCTCAGAAATTCCTCCTGGCTTGGGATCAAATGGGATGCAGGGGTATCGAAACTCGGTCAGTCCTAGAACAGCTGCATGCAAGACAAATGCCCTACCTCTGTGCCAGCACTCTGCCCTAGAACAAACCTTTCTGAATGCTTTTTATATCCTAGATATCATTATTTTATCTAATGAGTTTAGTGAAAATTTTTCCCCTTTCTGTTAGCTGTCTTCTAGTTTTAACCTTTTTTTTTGCCATGCAGAAACTTTTTAGTTTGATGTAGTCCCATTTATTTAGTTTTGATGCTATAGCTCTTGCCATTGGTATTCTGTCATCAAAGACTTTTTTGATATATAAGTCTTGAAGTGTTTTGCCTACATATTTCTCAATGAACTTTAGAGATTCGGTCTGATTTCAAGGTCTTTAATTCATTTTGAGTTGACTTTTGTATAAGGTGTGAAGTATGGATTAATCTTTAATTTCTTTCAGGTGGTTATGCAGTTGTTCCCACACCATTTGTTGAAGAGACTATCTTTGGTCCATTTCAGGTTCTTGGCTTCTTTGTCCTGTTGACCATATATTTGGGGTATGGCACTAGATATTCTTTTCTGACCCATTGGTCTGAGACTCTGTCTTTGTTCCAGTACCATGCTGTTTTGATCACTCTGGCTTTATATTAAAGCTTCAGGTTCGGTAAAGAGATACTCAGTTTTTTGTTTTTTGGGGGGGATTTTTGTTTGTTTCTATTTTTTAAATATGTATTTGGCTAACCTATATTTTTGTAGCCCCTTACAATTTTATAATTTATTGTTCTAAATTATAATTTATTGTTCTAAATCCTTAAAAAATTATGTCTGACATGAATACCAAATCCAAAGTCAATGACAACAGAATCAATACCCAATATACAACAAGCTGTACAAGGGAAAAACAGTTGCACTAGCATTACGGGGATAAAGAAGGGAGATGTGGGATGCATTCTGGGAACAGAGGTGGAGGGAGGAAAACACTGGTGGTAGAAATGCCTCTCACTCATTCTTACTATGTGCCTCAAATATTACTGTGAAAGAATTGTAATTCACTTTGACCACAGTAAAAATTAAAAAAAAATTATGTCTGAATTTTTATAGGGATCACATTCAATCTATATAGTACTTTAGGTAAGATAGTTAATTTGATGATGTTGATCCTACCTACCATTGAGCATGGGATGTTCTTCCAATTCCTTAGATTCTTTTCAATTTTTTTCTGAAGTGTTTTGAAGTTTTCATGGTATAGGTCATTCACTTCTCCTCTCAAGTTGATCCTGGGTACTTGATATTTCTAGATACTATTTTAAATGGGATCAACTCTTTAATCTCTTTCTCCTCTGCTTCATTATTTGTATATAGGAATGCTACTGTCTTTTGTGTATTGACTTTGTAGTTGGTCACTTTGATGTATTGGTTAATTGTTTCTAGAAGTTTTTTTGTGGACTCTAGAGTTTTCGATGTATATCATCATATCATTTTCAATAGAGATAGTTTTACTTCGTTTTCCCCTATTTGGACTCCTTTGGTTCTCTTCTCTTGTCTCTTGTCTGATTTTTATTGCTAGGACTTCTAAAACTATGTTGAATGAGAATAGAGACAGTGGACAGCCTTGCCAAGTTCCTGGCCTTAGAATAAATGCTTTCAGTTACCAGGAGTTTTTGTTTTTGTTTTTGAATGAATATTATATTTTTAAGCAGGATTCAGAATCCAGAGAAAAAAGCACAAGTAAAAAGTTGAGTCTACAAAATTACATTTCCTTGCTTGCTTCCTTGCTTCCTTGCTTCCTTGCTTCCTTGCTTCCTTGCTTCCTTCCTTCCTTCCTTTCTTCCTTCCTTCCTTCCTTCCTTCCTTCCTTCCTTCCTTCCTTCCTTCCTTCCTTCCTTCCTTCCTTCCTTCCTTCCTTCCTTCCTTCCTTCCTTCCTTCCTTCCTTCCTTCCTTCCTTCCTTCCTTCCTTCCTTCCTTCTCTTTCTTTTCTCTTTTTCTCAAATAGGCAACTAAGAGGTACTTGAAAACTATTCCTAATTCATTGTTTATGGCTTGTTCCTTGGTAGTATTTGAGGGAACCTTGAAATTCTGAGATCAAATTTATGCAAATCATGTAATCTAGCCATTTGAGCTATTTCTCTGACCTAAAAATTTAGGTTTTATTTTTATTTATTTTGGTTTGTGGGCCACACCTTGTGATGCTCAGGTTTACTCCTGGCTATGCACTCAAAATATTGCTCCTGGATTGGGGGACCATAAGAGGGGGATGAATTTTTATCTCATGTTCTCATTCAGATTTCAACTAACAAGTTACCATATTTCATAAGGCATTTCATTCAGAATATTCTAAAATTTTTATTCTTTTTATCTGACTTAGAGAATATATAACTAATTGATATTTTGAGTCTCTATGGGATAAGTATTATCACAAGCAACTGTTTATTTTTTAAGTTCTTTAAATATTTGTATGAAGTCTTTCTTTCCTAAGCTTGCTTTCTTAATTTTTTGAATGTGTCAAATACATACAAATACATACCCAAAGCTCCACAACTGAGAGGTATAAGAAAATCATAAACATTATAAAAGTTACCTATAAAGAAATTTATAGTAATGTGTCCTTTTAATGATCTCAATGATATTTATAACAGTAGTAAAGTGATTTTATTAGTTGTATAATCACTTACATTTAAAGTTGTATACAGTGAAAGTTTAAAATAAAACAAAAATTCTGAACTCATACAAAATTCATGTGACAAGTTTCAATTCATAATATCTAAATATATCTTACCAATTGTACTTTTCAAGTCAAGAAATTTATTTTTAAGGTATTATTTTGAAGTATATCACAATTTACAGTTCTCTGACTCCTTCAACAGTAATATATAAATACTTCATAAAATAGTAAATTGAGAATATTAGCATTTTGATATATAGTAGAAATTATTCAAATGTCTTTTTTTTAGCAAACTATTTTTGTCAGGTATTTCTTGAAATTTACCATAAATCAATTTTGTGCCTGGTGAGATTCTACTGTCTCTATTGCAATATCTTTTAATATGCGTAACTAGTATCATTAAAAAAAAAAGCTGCCTAATTTGCAATTTAAGTTGTTTTAGGTATCTTATGAAAATATTCAGATTTTAGAAGTTTTAATCAATTCTCAGGGGCTATAAACACATTTTCTCTTTTTTCCTTTACCAAGAACTACTACCAGGGAAGTAGTTCAAAGGGCTCTAGCACATGCTCTGTGTGTAGGAAAGCCCCAGGATTGATCATCAATCACTGGCACTATATAATCTCACAAGCCTACTGGATAGTGATGGTGGATCTCAGTATCGCTAAATTTGAGAAGTATGAAATTACTGTGCCTAAATATTGAAACTTTTGAGTCAGTGGTTTAAAATTGATAGGAGTGATTCCCGGGACTCCTAATACACATACACACAACACACACATACACAAACACACACAAAAGAAAATAGATTGGAATAAAAGTTAAAACCCCATTTCAAATAAATATAAGCATTACAGCAAAATAATTTAATTTTAATAACCAACCACAAAGTAAGCAAAGTAAAACAGTTTTGAATTGTTTGCAAACCAAGTAAAATAATTTAGGTTTATCAACTTCTCTAATTTTTTAAGTATGTCAAATTCATTTTATTTGTTTATGTATGTATGCATTTATTTATTTTTTGGTTTGGGAATCACATCCAGCAATGATCAGGGATTATTCCTGTTTCTGAACTCAAAGATAATTCCAGAATAGAGACTGGTTTGGCTGCATGCAAGGAAAGTGCCCTACCAATGTACTATAATTTCTGCCCCAAGTATATTACATTTTGTAATTGACACACATTTAAAAAATAAAATGAAATACAATTAAAAATAAATTTCTTCAAACATATAATATATTTCAGGTTTAATTTATACTGTAACTTCATTCATGTTTATAATAAGAAGCACTCAGCAGTTCCAGGGTAAGCAATTTTCATCTAAAAATCAAATGGAGATATTAAATAAATTTGCTACTTGGTTTTAGATGGAAACAAGTTCAGATCTCCAAGCAAGGTAATTAATATTGTCATAATACTTATATTCGAGTTAACATCAAACTTAAGTACTATATTTTTGATGACTTTATGAAGAATAAGAAGAAATGATTTGGTTTCTTAAATCATAATTTCACAAGTGTTTGTTCTTGTCCAAACAACAGACAATTATCTGAGCTTATATGTATTGCTCTTTAGCTGTTATTGTTTTCTCATTGGTTCTCATTACTTCATATAAATGAGGATAATAATCAATAAATCTCTGGACTCTTTGTGCCCTCTTGCTCCGTCACAAAATGACAAAATAAATTTTGTATTAATAGCATAACATTTATACTAAAAGAACTTATCTAGGATAATTATTGTATTTTTATTTTGTATAATTTAATGTTTTATAGATAAATATATTGAAGATAGCTTATAAATACTTTTAAATACTATATTTGTGTTTATCAAAGATTTCATATCATGATTTATTTACTTTAATAGGAAGAGTTACAGAGAAAGATCTCTCAGAAGTCTCCATGAAACATAAATTATCTTTTTAAAATGAAAGATTTATAAACAGATTAAAACTTTCAATTTGTACTGATGATTAATTTTGTAAAGTGGAGATCCCAGCATGTACGAACTTTAGCAGAATTATTACTTAAAATATTATAGATACACCTGTATAGAAAACTTGAATAGTGCCTACAATTTTTCAGTGTCCTCATTAAGAAATGAGTGATACCAGCAGCCATGTCTGCAACTGGTCAGCCACATCAAGGCACACTACTTTCAAAAGAGATATAAACCAAGTTGAGAAACATTATGGGTATACTGGCCATGCAAATGGAAATTGGCAATCTTGGGAGAATAGGGAAGGTTAGTTCTCCACTCTGCCAAAGCCAGCCTGCTACATCCAATACCCACAATTGCCATTTTCCCAATAGTTTCACTTCAGCAGTCCTCTAAGGGTCTTTGCAGAGACAGGTCTGACCAAAACTTCAAGTATACCAGTATTTGAGCTTATATCACCAGGAATTTTTTTTGTAGTGACTGTGGGTATCCTTCCCCTACCTTCTCCTACTTCTTTCTGAAACCCCTGGAAGCCCAAAACACAACCTGCAAAAGCTGCAATATCAGCAATAGTGCTAGGACACTCCAGTTTTGTTTAATACTGTCATCATGAAGGAACACATCAATTTAAATGTCAATGTATATCTGAAGGTGCCTAATGTTCAGAAACAAAAGAAGTAACGAGGGGCCTGAGCTTTGGCACAAGCGGTAAGGCTTCTGCCTTACATGCTCTAACCTAGGACAAACCAAAATAAGAGTTTACAAAATCTTCTAATAATGACTTAATAACTTAATTGAAGATACAATAATGTTCACAAATTTACTTTTTGCTATATTCCTTTTTCCTTTATTTTTGTTTTCTTTCTCTCTCTCTTAAATATTTTTCCAATTACTTGGAAACAAATGTATTTTGTTCAACTATGTCAACTATATGACACATATTTTTAATAAATTAAATTAAATTAAAATAATTATGGGTAGTGATCATGTTCAGTTCAATCTCAAGGAAATTTGACTACCATTTATATTTGGTTAGAAATTGATATATACTTGTTTTTGTCTATTTGGTATAGAATGAAGATATTGGTAAGACTATGTTCTAGTGGTTAGGAAATTGAGAATCCTATCAAGAAGTAATAATGGATAGTGGAATAAAAATAATTTTAAATAATTCTATTCAGTCAGCTATGCTTATATGATTTATGTAGTAGTCTTATTTTACCAAATAAAAATTCTCAGGCACAAAATTCATCTAACCCTTTATATAGCTATAATGTTCTTTTAAGATCATAAATACAAACCATGCTAAACATAGCTTCAAGACTCGGTACTAAAATCTGTGATTTAGGAAACAATCAGCATTCAAATGTAGAAAATTAGAACATAATGTAACTTCTTGTCATATAAATTATTTTGATGATATACTATGTAGCTATGCTACATAGAGCTGTAGTCTCATTTAAAATTGGGTTGTATAAATATCTATGCCATGATGATTTGCATGTATTTTTTCTATAAAATATTTAAAATGACTTTTGAATATTCTGTAAACTTATTTTTTTTGGTTTTTGGGCCACTCCCAATGTCTTTCTGGAGTTACTCCTGGCTATGCACTCAGAAATCACTCCTGGCTTGGGGGACCATATGGGATTCCCGGGGGATTGAAACATGGTTCATCCTAGGCTAGTGTTATCAAGGCAAATGCCTTACCACGTGCCACCACTCTGGTCCCTTATTCTGTAAACTTTTGCTACAAAATTTTCAGTAATAAAACACTAATTTCAAGGTTTGAAATTTACTGCAGATTTGTAATATGAGCTTCTCTTCTTTCTCAATCTCAAGGCACTTAATTTGTTAGGACAAATCATGTGGCATGGCAGAAGGTTATCTGTTTCATACATTCTTTAACACAATATTGCAATGCTGGTTCATGTTAATGTTATTGCTATATATCAAGGAACTTTCTCCTTGTATTTTTCATTTTACAATGGGATCTAAAATAGGAATTAGCTATTTACAAACATCCCTATGACAGATAAAAACTAAGGATTTTGTATTGCATATAGATGCATGTTGATATTGAGACTTACATTGCTTAGAGGGTGGAAAGAATAAATCTACAACCCTATCCAGTAAGTAATTTGATGTGTTTGGAATCGCTGATATATGGTTCATCACACTCACCCAATGAATGTATAATTGTGTAATGAGGCTTAGAACTGTAGAAATATGTATATACCATATACTCATATATATATATACGAATTTATACATATATATCTCTATACACATAAACATGCAGCAATATATAAACATATATTCATACAGTACATATATACATAAAGACAAATATTTTTCCTCCTTTGAGAAAGGTAGAACAATGTGCTTTCATATGGAATTAATTGGTATATTTCTTGTTCACCAGAAAGTTTATATATTATGTGTGTTTTCAAAGTTTTTAAAAATGCTATTTCTGCCCTGCTCTGGTGATCAGTGACCATGTCTGTCATTGACACAAATGTGGTAAGTTAGATTGCTAAGCCCTGAGTCTTAGAACAGTCTACTCTCTTTGTACTGTCTCAGCTGTAGAACATGTGACTCTGGACTCAGAACTGCCTGAGATGCTCTGAGTCCCCTTCAATACCTCCCCAAGTTAGAAACAAACTTGTTTTTAATTCTGTATTACAAAACAGTTGTGAATCTCTCAGGGATATTGCTCCCTCTCACATCTGCTTTTTCATTTTAAAAGAGATAAGTCATTTTAGAAGTATAAATGAAAATACACATGAGCAAAACACAACATTTCCTGAGGTGAAGAAAATATTATTTTACTAAGATTAGATTCCCTTTGATAGAAATTGAGGATCAAAAGATTAGGAAAAAATCAGGGCTATAGACACTCTGATGTTCAGTCATTGAATTTTCTGTGAGCAAATTATATCCCTTCAATTTCCTATTTCATTTTCCTTTGCACATCTTAGATGTTTTGAAAGATTTAGTGTAACTCTGTAGATTTGTAAAAAATAAAAATTGATGGCTATTTGTATAAACAAGTCCACATTACTGCAAAGGTAGAAATATGTTTTAAATGAGTTTGATCCTCAAATTTGCTTTCTGAGATGTGATTGGTAATTTGTCTTAAGGAATAACTTGCTATTTTCTTTTTCAAGAGCCTTTGACAGTTGAAAAGCAGTAAATAGTAAGTAAACTAAGGTGGTGAGCAATCTTACATAATCCAACAAAAAATAATTGCAATGTTCTATTTAAAACTCTGCAACTAAGCCTTTGAACAGCTACTCTTAAACTCTATTTCAACATACACTATTCTTTGAAGTTTATGAAGATTATGTCCTAGTTTGTCTAAATTCAATACAGACTTCAAACTTTTAAGTATATTAACAGCCTTGATTATAAAATCAATATAAAACAACATAAAAATAATGTTTAAGAAAATGTTACATATTGGGCTGAACGACAGGTTGAGTGCTTGCCTTCCATGTAGCTGACCCAGGTTTGATCCCCCAAACCCCATATAGTCCTCTGTGCAATGCTAGGCATGATCTCTGAAAGAGGAGCTAGGAGAAAACTCTGAGCAATACTCCCCCTCCAATATTACATATGTCCATGAAACATGCAGCAGCTATTAATATGCCAATAAATAATTGCCTTTTAATTATATTATTTTGTGAAGCATGTTAACTTTTCCAAATTAGATTTTTTATATATCTTCTCTTTTATGTTCTCAATTGATTCTCAAAATAAATTGAAAAATACATGGAGCAATAGAAAAGCAGTATATGCACAATTAAGGTATTCATTATTTATTGATTTGTGCATCAGATATAAAAAGAGAAATATGTGACTTTAGAGTTCATGAAATTATTTCATCATCACAAACAACAGATAGTAAAAGCTATTTTATGTACGGCATTGATTTTTCAAAAATTCTGAATTTTGTAGCGTGACAGAAAATACCTCAAAAACGAGGCTGGAAAGATAGCATAATGGATAGGGTATTTGCCTTGCACACATGGGTTCAATCCCCCTTCCTGCATTCTTTATGGCCCCATGAGCCTGCCAGGAGTAATTTCTGAGTGCAGAGCCAGGAGTAACTCCTGAGAGCTGCCTGGTGTGGCTCAAAATCACAATAGCAACAAAAACCCCAAAATCTAAAAACAAACCTTAAATTGTAATACAATTTAAAAACAAACTGGTAGTCTACAAAAAAGATGTCAAATTGTGACAAGATACAAAATTTAACTTATATCAAAGTATTAATAATTAGGACGCTTATTATGGACATGCTACAACAGTGGTCATATCTTTTGCCTTGGTTTGTTTGGTTTAGTTTTGTTATTGTGGCCACACCCACTGTGCTCAGGAATTTTTCCTCACTCAATTCAAGGATTACTTGTGGAATGACTGCTGGGAACATATGGGGTGTCAGGGATCACTGTTATTCCACTGCATCAAGGCAAGAGCCAAATTCACAGTACTATTGTTTTGGTCCTTCCTGAGTTACAAATAAAAATAACTCAGGGAAATATTTACATGTGCACTTGTGTTTACTGGATAATCTAACAGAAAGTGTATTTTAAACCAGCAGTGCATAAACTTTTTCTACTTGTGAGCCCTTTCAACCCAATACATTTTTATAGAAATCTGATATTTATAAACATACATATAAATACAGATTAACAGACATGCATAGTAAACAGTTCATAAAATATTGTAGAGAAATAAATATGATTTGTTTTGTTTTGTTTTTGGGCCATAGTGAGTGAAGCTCAGGGGTTACTTCTGGCTATGCGCTCAGAAATCCTCCCTGGCTTGGGGGACCATATGGGATGCCGGGGATTGAGCCCAGGTCCGTGCTGGGTCAGCTGCATACCAGGCAAATGCCCTACTGCTGTGCTATCACTTTGGCCCCAAGAAAAGTAACATAATTTAAAACAAAATTTTGAACTCTAGATCTTGGGTTGATTTTATTGTTGTTTTTTTTTTTGTTTTAGGAACATGCTTGGTGGTGCTCAGGGGTTAGTCCTGGCTCTGCACTTTTTGAGGACTCCAGGCCATATGCCTTTTGTTGTTGCTGTTGTTTTCATTTTTGTTTTGTTTTGGGCCATCGCTTGTGACGCTCAGGGGTTACTCCTGGCTATGGGCTCAAAAATCGCTCCTGGCTTGGGGGACCATATGGGACACTGGGGGTTGAACCGAGGTCCATCCTGGATTAGCTGCTTGCAAAGCACACTCTCTACCACTAGGCTATCTCTCGGGGACATATGTGATACCAAAGATCAAAGCTGAATTAGTTGTGTGCTAGGTAAGTGCCTTACCCGTCTTAATATTGATTTGGCCCCCATTTGGGGTTTTTTGAGGGGAATATCCCAGGATGTACTCAGTGTTTTAGAGTAAACTCTCAAGTGCTATTAACTTGAATGTTCCTTGGAGATTAGAGACCTTGGTACTTGGTGAAGGGAGGATCGAACAACACAGTAACTCTGAGTCTGAAAGGGAGTGGTTACATACAATGCCTTTATGGCCCAGAGAGATATTATAGTGTGTAGGGTGCTAACTTGTACACTGCTAACAGGAGGCTAACAAGAGATCCAACTCTGGCACCATAGATGGTCTCCACAACTCCATTAAAAGTGATCCTTAAAAAATAGAGCTAGGGAATACTCCTTAAGCTCATCTGGATGTGGCCAAAAATAAAAACAAATACAGTGCAAAAAATAAAACTTGTAAAGCTTTTACATACTAGACACCCATTCCAGACCTTTATATTATCTCAACTGAGCTTGTTTTGGGGATCTTTATGGAGGTTTCATCACATTGACATAAATTTTCATCAAGTAACTTGTTTAATCTTTTCTCCCTTCCATGGTGGGATAGGGACAAAATTCCAAACTTCTAATTTTTTTTTTAAAGAACCAGTTTCAGATATATAATTTTACTGATTCACCTCATTAGATAAAAAAAATGCTTAAAGCACCTTGAAAATTTCCAGAGGTGTGTGTGAAATTCAATACCCAGTATTAATCATTTGATTCAGTCACTCCTCTGCATAATATGCTTTGTTCGATCCATGATTTCATGGTTTGTCCTAACCTAAATTTTTTAACCAACTATATTTTCTATATGCCCTCACTTCACTTAGATATTTTGACATATCACATTTCTGGTCTTTCTTGAACACATTCAAATGCACCCTATCTACATCCACTTTTGTCTACTTATGTGTCCAGAGCAGTCTGTAACTCTTAATTATTCATTAGGGCCAAGGTTAGCCATCTTTTTAAGGCAACTTTGTATTCTCGTTTGCAAATTCTTATGGCCTTACAATGATAAATTAGTTATCTTCACATGCACATCATTTTCCTAGACTTAATTTCCTTGAAAGTAGAAAACAATGTTTGTGCTTATAAGCACAAAATCATCGTGATGATTGCAACCTCTCACACAATAGATACTTTAAAAATATAATCCTTAGCACACATACTACTAAAAATGTACTTAAGTCTGCAAGCGAGAATCTAATATATTTTAATTTATTTATTTATTTTTGGTTTTGGGGTCACACCCAGCAGTGATCAGGGGTTACTCCTTGCTCTATGCTCAGAAATCGCTCCTGAAGTATTTAAATTTATTTACAGTTTTTGGCCACACCCGGTGACGCTCAGGGGTTACTTCTGGCTATGAGTTCAGAAATCACTCCTGGCTTGGGAGACTATATGGGACACCAGGGATTGAACCGAGGTCTGTCTTCGATCAGCTGCGTGCAAGGCAAGCACCCTAGGGTGTGCCATCACTCCGGCCACTAATATATTTTTAGAGAAGGCCAGATTTGATCACAACAATCACATATTGGGGAGTCACATTTGCTGTGAACTAGTAACTCATTCGAATCAAAATTTTATTCTGGCCAGTGAGTGAGTGAGAAATGGCTGCATGTGGGGGTTTTCAGGCAGAGTGCTGATTGCTCTACCTGCAGAGTCTCCACCGGGCTGTGCTTCTTCTGAGGAACTGAGCACCGGAAGGGAGCCCTGTCCTACCCTTCTCTGTCTTTCCTGAACTCTGGAAGCTCTCCTCAGAGCCCTGGGAAGCGAACCCCAAAGAAACTATATTCGGAAGCTACCCAGCGAGCCAGTGAGTGAGTGAGAAATGGCTGCATGTGGGGGTTTCCAGGCAGAGTGCTGATTGCTCTACCTGCAGAGTCTCCACCGGGCTGTGCTTCTTCTGAGGAACTGAGCACCGGAAGGGAGCCCTGTCCTACCCTTCTCTTCTTTCCTGAACTCTGGAAGCTCTCCTCAGAGCCCTGGGAAGTGAACCCCAAAGAAACTACATTTGGAAGCTACCCAGTGAGCCAGAAACTGAGCACCTGAAGGGAGCCCTGTCCTACTCTTCTCTGTCTTTCCTGAACTCTGGAAGCTCTCCTCAGAGCCCTGGGAAGCGAACCCCAAAGAAACTACATTCGGGAGCTACCCAGGGAGCCAGTGAGTGAGTAAGAAATGGCTGGATGTGGGGGTTTCCAGGCAGAGTGCTGATTGCTCTACCTGCAGAGTCTCCACCGGGCTGTGCTTCTTCTGAGGAAACTGAGCACCGGAAGGGAGCCCTGTCCTACCCTTCTCTGTCTTTCCTGAACTCTGGAAGCTCTCCTCAGAGCCCTGGGAAGCGAACCCCAAAGAAACTACATTCGGAAGCTACCCAGCGAGCCAGTGACTCTCCTCAGAGTCCTGGGAAGTGAACCCCAAAAATACAGCATTCTGAAGCTGCCCAGCGAGCGAGTGAAAACTACGCCTGACCAGTGGGGCCCGACTGTGAAAAACTGTGAGTGCTGCCTGTGTGTGTCTCTCTGCTATCCTGTTGCGGGAACCTCCTGAGAGTGGGCTGAAAAGAGGCTCCAGAAGGCACTTAGCTCCACTTCGCTACGCAGCCATGCGCTCTTTCTAAAAAAAAGAACACCATCACAAGAAGAAAAAAACCACACTAAGAACTGTGCTGGATCACAGAAGCAAGAATTTCTCTCCAGACTGTCTTCTCTGCTGCGTGCTTGGGCCTAAGATTTGATCCTGTGTGAGGCTTCATCCACGGAGAACTCCCCCACCTTGGAGGCAAGTCGGCCCATACAGAAAGGGCGGAGCCAGAGAAGTGTGTTGCCTGCATCATATAACCAATGAATACCACCACAACACGTAGAAAAACCCACAATACAAGTGTGACAATGGGGAAACAACGCAGGCCAGCATCAGACATAGAGAATGAAGATGACAATTCTGATGACCAGTTAACGACCAACCAACTAATCAATCTCTCAGATATGGATTTTAGAGTAGCAATATGGAATATACTCAAAGAACTCAAAGAAACCATGAATAGAATAGAACAGAACACTAATAAGAATCAAGAAAATATGAAGACAGAAATCACAAAACTCCAAACTGAAATAACATGTCAAATAACAGGCCTGAAAAAATCAGTAAACGAAGTGAATGACAAAATGGATAAGCTCTGGGACAGGGTATCAGAAGCTGAGAATAGACTTGGTGCTGTGGAAGATGAGATACATAACAATTCCATACAACAGGAGAGATTGGGAAAAAAACTTAAAACAAATGAACAGATAATGGAAAAATTAGTCAAAGAATGGGAACAGATGAAAATAGAGGTCTATGATAAGATCAACAGAAACAACTTAAGAATCATTGGAGTCCCAGAGACCCAGGAAGAAAATTTCAAGGAAGAATCAACGGTCAAGAACATCATTAAAGAGAAACTCCCAGAGCTAAAGAATATATGTGATCAAATCCTGCATGCTCGAAGAGTACCAACCAAAAGAGACCCAAGAAAAACCACCCCAAGACACATCCTAGTCACAATGACAAATCCCACAGATAGACAGAATTCTGAAAACAGCAAGATCAAAAGGGGAAATTACATTCAAGCAAGCATCCTTGAGATTTACAGCAGACCTGTCACCAGAAACACTCAATGCCAGAAAGCAGTGGTGGGATATTGTGACAAGACTGAATGAAATGAATGCTTCACCTAGAATACTGTACCCAGCAAAACTCACTTTTCGGTTTGACAGAAGAATACATGGTTTCACAGACAAAAAACAGCTCAGAAACTTTACAGACTCAAAACCAGTCTTAAGAGAAAAACTGAAAGACCTAATCTAAGACAAGACTGACCCTAAGACACACCAAATTTCGATATAAAGATGGCATTAAATCCCAGGACAATTCTTTCTCTCAACGTCAATGGACTAAATGCACCAGTTAAGAGACACAGAGTGGCTAAATGGATCAAAAAACTCAATCCAACCTTCTGCTGCCTACAAGAAACACACCTGAATAGTCAGAACAAACATAGACTCAAAATAAAAGGCTGGAGAAAAGTTATCCAAGCAAACAACACCCATAAAAAAGCTGGAGTGGCCATACTAATATCAGATAATGCAAACTTTATACTCAGGAAGGTTGTAAGGGACAAAGATGGACATTTTATATTAATCAAGGGGTATGTAGAGCAGGAAGAAATAACTCTCCTAAACATATATGCACCAAATGAGGGGCCAGCAAAATATTTAAAACAACTGTTGACAAATCTGAAAAACAATATCAATAACAACACAATAATTGTGGGGGACCTCAACACTGCTTTGTCAACACTAGATAGGTCAACCAGACTGAAACCCAACAAGAATATACTAGACCTGAGGAGAGAAATGGAAGAAAGAGGCCTAGTGGATATATATAGGACACTCCATCCCCAGAAACCTGGATACACATTCTTCTCCAATGTACATGGGACATTCTCCAGGATAGACTACATGCTGGCACATAAAACATACCTCCAGAATATCAAAAGGATAGAAATTTTGCAGACTACCTTCGCTGACCACAAGGCTCTGAAATTATTTGTGAATTCCAAAGGGACTCAGAAGAAAAACTTTAACACCTGGAAGTTAAACAGCCTCATACTCAATAACCAGTGGGTCCGAGATGAAATCAAGAAGGAAATCAAAAGGTTCCTGGAAACAAATGACAATAAAGACAAAAACTATCAGAACTTATGGGACACAGCAAAAGCAGTACTGAGAGGAAAATTTTTTTTTCTTTTTTTTTTTGGTTTTTGGGTCACACCCGGTAACGCTCAGGGGTTACTCCTGGCTATGTGCTCAGAAGTTGCTCCTGGCTCGGGGGACCATATGGGACACCGGGGGATTGAACCGTGGTTCGTACAAGGCTAGCGCAGGCAAGGCAGGCACCTTACCTTTAGCGCCACCGCCCGGCCCCCTGAGAGGAAAATTTATAGCTTTGCAAGCACACATCAGGAAGGAAGAAGGAGCTTACCTGAGTAACTTAATGACACAGCTAATAGAACTAGAAAGTACTCAACAAAAAAACCCAAAAATAGGAAGACAGAAGGAAATAACAAAGCTGAGAGCAGAAATCAACGAAGTGGAAGCCCAAAAAACAATCCGAAAGATCAACGAAAGCAGAAGTTGGTTCTTCGAAAAAATAAACAAGATTGATAGACCACTGGCAAACCTAACAAAGAAAGAGAGAGAGAGAAACTTGATAACTCGTATTAGGAATGAAAAAGGAGAGATCACTACTGATATGACAGAGATTCAAAGGGTAATCAGAAACTACTTTGAAAAACTCTATGCCACTAAAAATGAGAACCTGGAAGAAATGGATAAATTCTTGGACTCTTATAATTTTCCACGGTTGAAAGAAGAGGATGTAGCATATCTAAACACCCCCATCACCATTGATGAAATAAAAATGGTAATCAAAAGTCTGCCCAAAAACAAAAGCCCAGGCCCAGATGGATTCACTAATGAATTCTATCAAACTTTCCAAGAGGAACTACTACCAATCCTGGCAAGACTCTTTCATGAAATTGAACAAGTGGAAACACTCCCAAATAGCTTTTATGAAGCCAACATCACCTTGATACCTAAACCAGACAGAGATGCTACGAAAAAAGAAAATTATAGACCAATATCGCTGATGAATGCAGATGCAAATATCCTCAACAAAATCCTGGCAAATAGGATTCAATACCTCCTTAAGAAGATCATCCACTACGATCAAGTAGGTTTCATCCCAGGAATGCAAGGATGGTTTAACATCCGTAAGTCTATCAACATAATACACAACATCAACAATAAGAAAAATAAAAACCACATGATTATATCAATAGATGCAGAGAAAGCATTTGACAAAGTCCAACACCCATTCTTGATCAAAACTCTCAGCAAGATGGGAATGGAAGGAACCTTTCTCAATATAGTTAAGGCCATCTACCACAAGCCAGTGGCAAATATTATCCTCAATGGAGAAAAACTGAAAGCCTTCCCTCTAAATTCTGGCACAAGACAAGGCTGTCCTCTCTCACCACTCCTATTCAACATAGCACTGGAATACTTGCTATAGCGATTAGGCAAGAAAAAGATATCAAGGGAATCCAGATAGGAAAGGAAGAATTCAAGCTCTCACTGTTTGCAGATGACATGATGCTCTACTTAGAAAACCCTAAAGACTCTACCAAAAAGCTTCTAGAAACAATAGACTCATATAGCAAGGTGGCAGGCTACAAAATTAACACACAAAAATCAATGGCCTTTCTATACACCAATAGTAATAAGGAAGAAATAGACATTAAGAAAACAACCCCATTCACAATAGTGCCACACAAACTCAAATATCTTGGAATCAACTTGACTAAAAATGTGAAAGACCTATACAAAGAAAACTATAAAACTCTGCTCCAAGAAATAAGAGAGGACACGCGGAAATGGAAACACATACCCTGCTCATGGATTGGCAGGATTAACATCATCAAAATGGCAATACTTCCCAAGGCGTTATACAGATTCAACGCTATCCCTCTAAAGATACCTATGACATTCTTCAAAGAGGTAGATCAGGCACTTTTGAAATTTGTTTGGAACAATAAACACCCTAGAATAGCTAAAGCAATCATTGGGAAAAAGAATATGGGAGGAATTACTTTCCCCAACTTTAAACTTTACTACAAAGCAATAGTTATCAAAACAGCATGGTATTCGAATAAGGACAGACCCTCAGATCAGTGGAATAGGCTTGAATACTCAGAAAATGTTCCCCAGACATACAATCACCTAATTTTTGATAAAGGAGCAGGAAATCCTAAATGGAGCAAGGAAAGCCTCTTCAACAAGTGGTGTTGGCACAACTGGCTAGCCACTTGCAAAAAATTGAACTTAGACCCCCAGCTAACATCATGTACGAAGGTAAAATCCAAATGGATTAAAGACCTCGATATCCGACCCCAAACCGTAAGATATATAGAACAACACATAGGCAAAACTTTCCAGGACATTGAGACTTCAGGCATCTTCAAGGAGGAAACTGCACTCTCCAAGCAAGTGAAAACAGAGATTAACAGATGGGAATATATTAAGTTGAGAAGCTTCTGCACCTCAAAGGAAATAGTGCCCAGGATACAAGAGCCACCTACTGAGTGGGAGAATCTATTCACCCAATACCCATCAGACAAAGGGCTAATCTCCAAAATATACAAGGCACTGACAGAAATTTACAAGAAAAAAACATCTAATCCCATCAAAAAATGGGGTGAAGAAATGAACAGACACTTTGACAAAGAAGAAATACAAATGGCCAAAAGACACATGAAGAAATGCTCCACATCACTAATCATCAGAGAGATGCAAATCAAAACAACAATGAGATACCACCTCACACCACAGAGAATGGCACACATCACAAAGAATGAGAACAAACAGTGCTGGCGGGGATGTGGAGAGAAAGGAACCCTTATCCACTGCTGGTGGGAATGCCGTCTAGTTCAACCTTTATGGAAAGCAATATGGAGATTCCTCCAAAAACTGGAAATCGAGCTCCCATACGATCCAGCTATACCACTCCTAGGAATATACCCTAAGAACACAAAAATACAATACAAAAATCCCTTCCTTACACCTATATTCATTGCAGCACTATTTACCATAGCAAGACTCTGGAAACAACCAAGATGCCCTTCAACAGACGAATGGCTAAAGAAACTGTGGTACATATACACAATGGAATATTATGCAGCTATCAGGAGGGATGAAGTCATGAAATTTTCCTATACATAGATGTACACAGAATCTATTATGCTGAGTGAAATAAGTCAGAGAGAGAGAGAAAAACGCAGAATGGTCTCACTCATCTATGGGTTTTAAGAAAAATGAAAGGCATTCTTGCAATAATAAATTTCAGACACAAAAGAGAAAAGAGCTGGAAGTTCCAGCTCACCTCAGGAAGCTCACCACAAAGAGTGATGAGTTTAGTTAGAGAAATAACTACATTTTGAACTGTCCTAATATTGAGAATGTATGAGGGAAATGTAGAGCCTGTTTAGAGTACAGGCGGGGGTTGGGTGGGGAGGAGGGAGATTTGGGACTTGGGTGATGGGAATGTTGCACTGGTGATGGGTGGTGTTCCTTTTATGACTGAAACCCAAACACAATCATGTATTTAATCAAGGTGTTTAAATAAAAAAAAAGAACAGTTGGGCATTAATAAAAAAAATATAGTAAGGTAAGACTCTTCCACTTTTATCAGTTCACCTTGTTTTTGCACAAAGAACTGGTTGTGGGAAAGTAAAATTGGTAGAAAAATGGTAGTCCACTGAGTCAGACTCAGTGATGCTCAGCGGCTATTTCTGACTCTGTAACAGGAGTGATTTGTGGCAGTACACAGGTATCAGTAAAGGTACCAGGAATGGAAATCAAAGTGACAGCCTCATGCAAGGAAGGTCTATTAATTCCTATATTACCCTTTGGGGCTTGAAAAGAGTTAATTTGGGAAGAATTACGATTGGCTGTTTTTCAGAAAATGCAGTATGCTCAAGCTCTGAAAAATGTGAAAAATTGAGCTATTATTAAAGTCTATTGTTGGGAAGAATTGAGATTTTCCTCAATGGGAAAGATCAGTGGCCCTCCCCGTGAGAATTGAAATTAGAAGCACAAACAGGACATAGTTAAAAATAAAGAGTCAAGAAGTTACTGAAATAAGAAATAATGTCTATTGTTTCTAACTGCTATGTGTTATTCCATTGTGTATAAGTACCAATGATACAATCACGGATTTTGCATCAACATGGATGGATCTAGAAAATATTATATTAAATGAAGCCAGAAGAAGAAGGATAAATACAAAATGATGGCACTTATCTGAAGTATTTAGAATATATACCACATATACATATAATACTCCATGAACTAATATAGTGGTCTAAAGGGTAGAAACTCCAAGCACCATAGGTGTCATCATATAGCGAGAAGTATTCGAATCAAGTAGAAGAGGGGCAACACAAAGCCTCGACTATCCATTATACCATAAAGAAACCAGCAACAACAGAAACAGCGGTTTGAAATGAACAGGTATGCAAATCAATGTCTACCTACAAAGGCCTATAATAATATCCTAATTTTTTACCCACAAAACCAGGTACAGAATATGATTGGAAGCTAGGACTCCCACTGCAGTGATTACTAACAATATGTTGTAATGCCTTAATTTTACCAGGTATAAAATAACCCTCAGCTTTTTTGTCCATAGTGGTTCTTGGAAACAAAGGGTAGACATCCTAATTTTATGCCTTGGTGCTCAATTATACTAGATACCATGTACAGCGCTCAGTATAACAATGTCTTGATTAAAAAAACTCCAATTTAAAAAAAATTTTATTCTGCTGATGAGATTCAGAGAGGGTAAATAACTTCAGAAAAGTTCATAATGACTATTTTTGGAAAAGTTCTTCTTTCAAAGGAGAAGTAACAAGAGGAGAAATAACAATAAAGTTCATAGAACAAGCATTTGCTAATGTATACTTTATACTACTAAAGTGCTGTTTATGATTTTTAACTTCTGTTCAAATTTAATTTCATTTTCTGACACAAAATTTTCATCTATAAAAGCATCTGTGTTCTTGAAATATAAGTGTTATTTGTTTGTATTTTGAACTTAGCATTGGAGTTTGGATGAAGTAACAGATTTATAAACCATATTGAATTAGTCTATTAAAATAAGTTGCATCTTCTGTGGCTATGGCTAAAAGAGAGGGAGGGTTTACTTGATTGCAAGGTAAGTGGTGGATGAAGACTTATGAGTGAATTGAGCTATATCTCTAATGCAGTTTTAGGATAATTGCATCAATATTATATTTTGCATATGTTTCACATATGTTTCATAGCATTTTATTGTCTATGGCTAATGAACCTCTTCAGCATTTATTTCAGTATTTTTAAACATCTACCATAGTAAAATATAAGGTAAATATATTGGTTTTTGTTTTATTTTTAGAAGGGGAAACCTGGCAATGATGAGGATTACTTCTTTCTCTACACTTAGGTATGACTCCTAGTGGGCATTAGCGATTTATTTACCTGCTGTACTATCGCTCCAGCCCCAGTAAAATACTTTTCATATACCCTATATGTTTCACTAAGAAATAGGAAATGTATACTAATGAGGATATAATTTTAAGGCACTTTCTCAGCATCACTCACTTCAATAATTGAATTAATATCTGTAAGTAAAGAAGGGATAATCCAATGTGCTATCTTCACTTTGTTTCTGTTCCTCTTTTTCTAATATAAACTGCAGTTTATTTTTTCTCAAGTAATTAAAAAGCTATTATTTTAAGTGATGCTTTTATATAGCCACAGATTCAGGTATTTAGACTTGAAATTTATAACAAGTAAAGAAATTGACCAGGAGCAGCAATAATGCTTTGCTAACAAGTCTAATGTGCTTATTATATATATATATAGATAGATAGATTTATATATAATATATATTCTCCCATTGAAAAGTTTCTCAGACTAACAAAAAGTTTGACTGAAAAATGTATCTGTAAATATTGAAAAACTGTATAAAACACAAAAGAATTACTATTGAGAAACTCACCGATATTTTAATGAAACCAACTGGTATCTATTGCATTTATTATTAAAAAAAATTCTTATGCCACTTTCCTGAAAGCTAGCACAGCTCTGTAAAATTTCAGTGTAGAAATACCAGTTCTGAAAACAAAATAGCTAATATATGTGCTTTCACCAAAAAAAGACCACAGAAGCTGCTTTATGCTTTATACTCATGTTTCTCAACCTTTGCCGCATCTGCCAGAAATAGCAGGTGCATGGAAGATTTCTGGGAATTAGGAGAGAAACCCTTTGCAGAAGAAGGAAAGCCATGTTTGCAGAGTAAGAGGGTTCTGAACTCATCCTGGAAACATCTAGCAGAACTCATGTGGCAAATGATGCATAAAAATATCGAAGAAAAATCTTTCATAATGTAAGCCTTCTTTTAAACAACATGCAATGAAAAGAAAGGTATTTGTAAAGTATTACTTTCCTTTATTCCAATTTCAGATTATTAGTTTGAGTTTTAGAAGGGAGAGATGCATTATGTCTGTTAGGATGGAAAAAAGATATTTGAAAGGTTGTTCAGAATACTGCAAAGAAGAAAGGAATACCAGGAGACAAGATTAAAGGAATTTTCTGATCACCAGGAATGGTTATAATGCTGAGGAAATGAAACCTGACCTTCTTGTGTTTGTTTCTCTTCTCTTTTCTTCTCTCTTTCTTCTTAGGATTCTTGGTCCTTTAAAAATATTTTTATTATGAGTACTTCATGCCTAAATGGTATGAGCTGAATTTTGCAGTTATTTCTTATTGTTTAAAATATACTAATTTCCACACTTTTTTTTATTAAAAGCACTTAAATCAGCCTCAATGAATGCAATTAGGGATTCATATTTCTGTTGACAAGATAAATAAATTCCTTTTATATAATACCCTGGGGTGGATTAAGTTTCTCAATTGTAAAATTGAGACAGTTACAAGTATTAGGAGTACATTCTAATTTGTAATTAAATTATAATGCTAAATACAAGGGCCAAAGATAGATACAAAGGATAAGGCATTTGCTTTGCATGCAGCCAACTCTGGTTCAATATGCAGCACTGCATATGGTCTCCTAGGCACTACCAGAAGTGAAAATGACTCATCTATTTTTGTTTTGCTTTAATTTTGTTTTTTGGCCTTATGATTATCTGCATGGCTTAAGTAGCTATACAAAAAATTAAAATTCCTTTGTTTCTTGTAAATAAAAGCAAAATGAGATGGGTAATAGGAAAAAGATTTTCAAGCATTTTCTGTAAGAATCGTGTTTCTTTAGTGTCACACGCACTGTGTTCTCATGCATTATTTACTTCACTTCTTCAGGGGTGATGATGCCAATATTAGAGTCAAACTGAAAGGAGAGGTGAGAACATGGTTTAATAATATGATAATATAGTATAATAATATTATAATATAATTATAATACCATATATCATATCATATCCTAGAGTTGGGGGCAAAGGCCTCCTAAGACTTCCCCTGGAGCCTGTAACCCCTTCACTGGCAGGTCTGAAGGTTGCAGCCTAACAGCAGAGAAATTCACCAAGTCGTTAGTTGAAGTTTCAGAAGAAATCCAGTTTTATTTCAAAACCCTAACTGCTATGAGCATTTCTCCACAAAGCTTCTACTCTAAGCTTTTTAAAGCAGTCTCCTTCACTGCTCTCCATCATCCTATCTGTGTCTGCTTCTTTCTCTCTCTTCCTCCCAGCCAAGACCTGAGTTATCAACTGCAGACCGCTCCCAGTTGTGGGTGGGTCTGACTAGCCAAGTGAGATTAGCATTTGGAATTGGGGGAGTGGTACAAGAACATAGTATCAGACTTTTATTTTAGACAACAAATATCTTCTTACTCTTACATAGAACACTTTCAAGTATACTAATTTCTATTATAACTTTCACAATTGTTTAATTTTAAAGTCTTTATGATTTTTAAGTCAAAGTTAAAAAAATCACCTAGATAATTTCAAATTAAATAACATGTCTGGATAAATGGACTAAAGGAATATTTTGAAATAGTAGGCTTTGTGGACATAGGATAGACAACCTTTATGTTTTTCTAAGACATAAACAAATATCATATTTCGCCTTCACACTTTTTAGCATAATAATTTAAATTTGAAGTGCATACTATTTCAATTCAGTGGTTTTTGTTAAATTGAGTTGGATATATTTGTTATATTTTTCTTAGACGTATTTATTTCCTCATGGAAAATCAAGCATTCTGTTAGTGACTGATCCTGGACCATGGATGAATCTTCAATCTAGACCATCTCATTTAGGTAAATTCATTCTCAGGGCTCTGGAGAAATTCATTAGACAAAAGCATATGCTGAGCTTGTGCCAGAAACTGTTCAAGCTTTGTAACTTCAGGGCTTCCTCAAAACTATGGATTGACGGGCCCGAAGAGATAGCACAGCTGCGTTTGCCTTGCAAGCATCCGATCCAGGACCAAAGTCCAGGACCAAAGGTGGTTGGTTTGAATCCCGGTGTCCCATATGGTTCCCTGTGCCTGTTAGGAGCTATTTCTGAGCAGACAGCCAGGAGTAACCCCTGAGAATCGCCGGGTGTGCCCCCCCAAAAAAAAACAAAAACAAACAAACAAACAAACAAAAACAAAAACTATGGATTGACTCTGATATCCTCCCTTCTCAGTACTGTTAAAATGAATCTGGGGTCCCACAGTACCAGAGCCTAAGCAGTTTCACATTCTTTGCCTCCCTCACTAACCCACTCCTCCATTACTTGATTTAGCATATATTATTTACTTATTCCTTATAATATTGTCAAAAATACAATTTTTTCTTTACTATTTTGTAAATAAAGATTATTTTATTAAAACATATAGAAATATGTGAGGAGAGTGAAAGGGACAGTGTATGTCTAAGAGAGAATACAGGCTTACCAGAGTGGAAGTAACTAAAGAAACAGAGATAAAAAGCAAAATATGTATTCAAACATAAGTTTAAAGAGACAGACATATTATTTTTTTCTATCTGAATTATTTTTTTTATTTTAAGTGAGCTAAGAAGGATTCTCCCATTTTAGCTACTCCAACCAATTAATTTCAATAATTCTTTTTCCCCACCATGAAGCAATAGTTTTGCTTAGCAGTGGCTGAAATACATCCTTTACCTATAGTCAGAGTAATAGGTAAGTATTGCTATAATGGTAAGTATTTAAGAGATTTAGCCTAGAAAAAAGATTTACAGTTGATTATAACGAAAATTGACCAAAGTCCCTGATATAATGAAAAAAATTATCTACTTAATATTCAGTAGACTTCTTTATACTTTTGGTCAAACTGTTTGAATAGTGGGGAAACAATGAAATAGAAATGTAGAGTCTAGAAAAATATACTCAACATCAATATTAATTATAAAAATTAGAATACTAAAGGAAATTATTGTAAATGACTGAGTTCTGCTTAACTTGAGAATGGCTTAGAGTAAAATGTTTTTATTTTGGGAAAATACCCAACAGTGCTCAGGGCATTTTTTTAGGGATCATTCCTGATAGAATTTAGACCAGTTTGGCTGCCAGGGATAGAACGTGGCTTGACAAGGTGTAAGGCAGTGCAAGGCAGTGCTGTATGTCTCTTAGGATTCTTAGAATATTTTTAAAACATCTTATACTTGGATTTTTTATATTAAAAATCCAGAAAATACTTCCTCTTTCTTTCTATCTTGTGGCTGAATTTAAAGTATGAGTTGTTGCCCAAAATAAATATGATATATTAATAATATATATTAAAATATATTTCTTAATATTTCTTTAGTATTCTCACTTCATAGCCAGGTTTTGTGTCAAATCAATTGTTTATAGTATCTAAAGAGTCTTATCCTCTTTTTGGTAAAATTGGTAATATTTTGATTTCACTATTCAAGAAAACCTAAATTTATGTTTCATTTTTATAATTTTCATGATTGTACATGCATGCATTTACAGATACACACAAATCCAAAACCTATAAAATTCTAATTTTTCTTTCTTATCAAACAAAAATATTTGATCAATCTCAAGATGGAAATATGGCTTAATTTAAAAAATATCAAGAAAGTAGATAAATGACTACAGCTTCTACTTCAGGTTTTGCTTTTTCACTCACTACTTCAAATAGAAGTTTAGAAGGCCCAAGGCAGCTGGTAATTTATTATTGATGAAAGCAGAGACTATGATATATCGATATCTATCTACTGGTTATTTTTTACAAAAGCTAATGTCACTTGATTTTAAAAGCTTCAATCCTAAATCCATGTTTTGTCTTTTACATGAAGGATGTAAAAAATACTAAATAATTAAATGTTATGGTAGTTCTTTAACATATAAACATGTTCCATAAAATATGTTATTCTACTTCTTAGCAATGTACGATAAATTATTATAGGTATTTGTATAAGATAGGAAAATATAAAATGTTAACTTTGCATAAAATAAACACAATATATACTAAAGCTTTTAATGTGAAAAATGATAAAAATAATGCAATTATAAACTTTTATAATTAAGCTTGTTTAATATTGTAAAAGCAGTATATCATAATAAATCCATATTTTATTTAAAACTAAATTATTTGATTATAAAATTAGCACTTAGAAAAATCTCATATTATTTTATTTATTTCCTAATGTACATTTTAACAAAAAATCTTTTTCAAAAACATTTAACATTTTATTTTTACTTTATTGATGCAAAATATATGGGACATGAAGAAAGGCCCTATTAATCCTGAATTTTAAAATATTGAGTGAACTCATATGAGGGATATGAAAAACAAATATAATATGGTAATAATAACCAAAGACAATGGAGACAAGTTTCAGAAGGGTGGTTTCATAAGTAGTAGGAAGCTTGAAACAAAGAGAGGGGCAGTGCACTTAAGGCAGAGAAGAGAAGACAATGAAAATGATAGGTGTAAATAATCATTCTGGACATAAACTGTGTCCTGAAAGGAAGTAAAACAATAAACTTTTAGTAAAAATATTGTCAACCATTGCCTAAAAGAAAGTGTTAAAAATTGGGGGAAGGAGAGAGAGAGAGAGAGAGAGAGAGAGAGAGAGAGAAAGAGAGAGAGATGCTGAAATTTTAAGGCTGAAATCCAATCATGAACAAATTTTTCACTCTCTCATAGTGATTCATTTAAAAAGTTATTAAAATAAATAAAAATAATTTTTAAAGAATAAATGTATCTAATATTTAAGTCACAAAAATAGAAAAAATATGGGTGAAACTTTAATTTTCACAATTCTCACTATATTTCTGCTTTATATGCTAGTTAAGTAATAAAACATATATGATTTTATTTATATTTATAAAATTAGATAGAGCTTACAATAGTCAGGTGCCATTTAATGAGGATTAGACACATAATTATGAAATAAGCTGACAAAATTTTTATTTCAAATGAATAAAAAACCCAAAGGTGAAAATAATAAGAAGAAGAATTCTGGGGCCAGAGTGATAGCACAGCAGTAAGGCATTTGCCTTGCATGCATAAGCACAGTGGTTCAAATCCTGGCATCCCATATGGTCCCCCGAATCTGCCGGGGGCGATTTCTGAGAATAGAGCCAGGAGGAACCCGTGAGCACTGCCGGATGTGACCCAAAAACCAATAAATAAATACATACATACATAAATAATAAATAAATAAATAAATAATAATATTTCTGGGGGCCAGAGCGATAGCACAGTGGTAGAGTGTTTGCCTTGCAAGAGGCAGATCCAGGATTGATCTTGGTTTGATGTGGTCCCCTGAGCCAGGAGCAATATCTTAGCGAATTGCTAGGATTAACACCTGAGCATCAGAGGGTGTGGCCCCAAAGCTTAATAATAATAATAATAAATAAATAATAGTGATAATAATATTTGTGTATTACTTGTGTATGATCATAGTAGTAGATCTTATACCAATTCAATGAATTACTGTATTTTCAAAATTATTTTTAAAAAAGACTGAGTAAAACATGTATTCCCTAATCCTACCAGAAGTTAACCAATATTTCTTACTGATGAAATTGCATAAGTCTAAAGCTATCATGTAGCAATATAAATCACACTGCAATTAGTTATTATATTACCTCTATGTCTAGTATGATAAAATGCAGGATTGAACAGTAACTAAATACTGCTATTTTTCATATGTTTTTGGCACTAGAGAAAATAATCTAATGCTTCAAAATTTCTTATGTCAGAGAAATTGTGATTGATGGCATATTCTCTGGTCCTTTCTTCCCAAGATCCATGGTGGCTACTATTTCTCTGAGTTTGGGAAAGAAATCATATGCTATCTTTGTTATTACTTCTATATGGTTGAATTAAGTTGTGTGTGAACAAAATTTGACAAGTGACTTCTTCCTAAATGACTTCTTACTAAACAATCTCTCTAGGGTTCAAAAGTGTTGTTCTTATCTGTCATTCTATATACCAGCTAGATTTACTGCTGCTCAGAATCAGCACTATCTGCAAATTTCCTAGAAAAATTTATATTTGCAAATAGGGTGATCTGAGATGAAACTACTAAGCATCGTCCAGGCTCTATGATCCTAATTTTAAATCCATCAGATATTAAGTAGAGGAATTCCCTTTTATTAGGTTTGAATAAGTCATTTTACTGCATAATCATTGCATTTTATTTTTAAATATTCCTAGCACAGTTTTTCAAAAGCTTCATACATCCCATACATCTTCATACATCCCACAGTTTTGCAAAACAAAAAGGAATGAGAAAAACATAAAATGTATGATGATTATATGGCAAAATGTGGTATACATTTTAAGCATAATTAATTTTTGCTTTTGCTATTCTCCCTTACCGTGAAGTATGTATAATGCATTCTGTCAAGAGGAGGCTACCCAAGTTATAATCAGCTGGAGTTTCAAAAACTACCTGTTGAACACAGTGAAATGCATTTTAGAACATCACAGAATATGTTTTCTATCCTATTGTGTTGCTTAGAATAGAGTGATTCTAGCATTCCTTCTTCAACTTTATAACTGAGAAAGAAAAATCAAATTTTCCCTGTTGAATTATGCTTATTTTCTCTTTACCATGTCCATGGAGTGATAAGTGTATTTGAACTTTAAAATAAAAATGCCAGTTATAACAACACATCATTTGATTGTACAATACTTATCCTCAAAAGAAAGAATATGATTTTGATGGTTTAAATTCAGTAATTTCATTCACTTGATGCCACATGTCTATTTATTAATGAGTCATATATATGATCATAAGAATGAATAAAATAAATAAGTAGAATGTCTTGAATTTTCTAATACTAGCAAGGGTCAAGTTTTTTCTAATTAAAAACATAATAAGGGGACTGGATAAATAGGTACTTGGCCTTACATTTAACCATCTTGAGTTTGATCACCAGCACTGCATTTATTGACTGCAGGAGTAATCCCAGAGTACAGAGATAGGAGTAGGTTCTGAGCACTGTTTGACCTAACCACCCATTCACCCCAAGAAAACACTGTAGAGAAGTAGAGCCTGATAACAGTAAAGTAAGTGACACCTCACTTATCTCTTTAGATTCTTAATGAGTATTTTTAGATATACAATTGGACTTGCACTGCTTATTAAATGACCAGTTTTGCTTTAATGTTTCTAAAGAAAATCTATGACTGTTAAAGAATATTAGGATAGGAATTATTTTCATAAATATATTTGAAGTAGGCAAGCAGACAGGCAGCTAGAGAAGGACCCATCACCACCCCCAACACAATGAATTCTTGAGATGTAAAACCAAGAGACAGGGCATGGAGGAGTTACTTTGTCATTAATAAAGGAATCACCTGGCACCAATACAACCCAGAAAAGATTGGACATCCAATCTCAAGAAGCTCCAGTTTCTCTCCCTTTTTATCTTGAGAGTTGAGTTTTCCTATAGAGTTGGGTAACGACTCTGTTATTGAAATAAGTAAGACGCTTTATGTTTATAGAAAGGAGAAGGATTGTGAAGATGGGGGAAAAAGCAATAGTAGTCAAAAATAAAATCAATGTTGGGGCCAGCGCAATAGTGCAACAGTAGGATATTTGCTTGAATGCAGCTGACCCAGGATGGACTTGGGTTCAATCCCCAGAGTCCCATATTGTCTCCCAAGCCAGGAGCGACTTCTGAGCACATAGCCAGGAATAATCCCTGAATGTCATCGGATGTGGCCCCAAAACCAAAATAAATAAATAAATGAATATGTAATTAAATAAAATCAATGTAAAAACTGTACAATTCTGTTCTGCATAGTAGGCCCTTTTAATATAGCAATCTGAGTCATATTAATAACAGTCTCTCAAACTAGGACCAGTAGGTGTTAGGTGAATTAGGTTCTTATTTTATTCTTTCTTGAGTATGTATCATTATGACCTTTTTTTCAGTTTTGTATTTGCTACTTTATGATGTAGAATGTGCTGTTCGATACTGCAGTGGGTGTCTTTATTTAAATATGAAGCTAGAAAGGTTAATGTTATTCTTACATTTTAAAATCAGGAAAAATAATTTTATTTTGAGTTTGAGCAATAACAGAGCATATAGAGAGCTTGTGGGAAGGTAATTAAACTGTGAACTCTTTAAGTATTCATATAATTTATTTCTCTCAAAATCAGAAGTTATTTACAGGTAATATGGGATTTATTTTTCTATTTTAACATGCACCACCGAAGAACATATTGAATCAAATCATCTTTATACTTGAAGTGACACACAGAAAATATTTAATGTTAATGCCTACCAATGCTCAAATTGCTCTTTATAGCCCATTTGCTACTGAGGCTACAGAAAGCACAACCAAATTGTGCGAGCTGCTATAGCTACTTATGTATCTATAAATACAACTCAAAGTTAGATAAGAATAATTTACTTCCCTTGAGACTGTGTCTTAAAAACACAAGACATTAGTCTTAAAATGCATTGCATCACTTTCTGGAAGATTATTCAGAATAAAATTTTTATAAAAATATTAATGGCAAAGTTTTATCAAAATCTAAAACTCACATTGTTTATATATCCATTATTCTTCTTGACCACCTCTTCACTTCTAAGACTTTTTTTCTATGAGAGATAACCCTGAAATTATGACATAAATATTTACAAATTTTCTTTTCGTGGGAACAGAGTCCATGATATTTATGAATTCCACAAGAAAATTTTATATAAAAACAATAATAATAATTAGGAAAAAACCCAAACAGCTCATTACTGCAGTTATCACTCTTTGTTCTGTTCAGAAGCTGACCAAAAAAATTAATCAATCTTAAAAATAAGTTAATTTAGTATTTGTGATTTACAAAACCTTAATGAGTTTGCAGAAGTACCTAATTGCAACACCACACCCAACACCATTATACCCACTCGCTTCCCCCAGGGATACAACACTCTTACCCAACTCAATTCTAAGAATCCTTCTCCCATTGTGTAGGCTTTGGCTGTTTGTAGTCACCCATCTTTTCTTTCTTTTCTTGAAAAGTATTTGATTTAGTATTTTTTCAGCTGCTGCCAGAGGCTATGACTTCTAATCAGTCTCTGTGTCAGAATTTATTAAGTTCCTCCCTGGAGACTAAGAGATCTGGAGGAAGGATGCTTTTCTGCTGTTTCGTTCTCTTCATTTACTGGATAAGTAAAACCATGACATTCTTCTTCCCAGAAGTAGTTGTCAAAATATCTTTCACATCAAAGGTTATGAAGCACTTGCTCCCAAATCAGCCGGCTCTATAAGCTAATAGAACTAAGCAGTCATGAGTATCTTGGGACTGCACAAACCAAAGAAACAGTTCTATTTTCTCTGATGTGAGGAGACAGCAGATGAAATATTCTTAACAGCTACCTGAAAGTTGAATTTCAAATTAGCCTCCATTGTCAAAGGAAAGGAATAAGAAAATATTATTATTATTATTATTATTATTAGAGTAGCATAATTAGGCATATACACATATCTCAAAGATTGGTGACCATGTCCAGTCACAGCACACTATTACACTAGAAGCCACTATGAACAATGATAATAGTTTGTAAAACACAAAGGTTGAGAGAATATCAAGAGTTTGGGTGAGATTGATTAATGAGGTTTCTTAGTGAATAATATTCCATTTTTAAAAATTGTAACAAGTCACTGTTTTATGGAATGCAGAAATCATCACAGAGAATTAAAGAAATAGAGATTTATTTCAATATAAAAATAGCAAATGCTTAGAAACCAGTTCTAATAAAATTTACACTTAATGGGGCCTGAGTGGTGGCACAGATGGTAGAGCCTTTGCATGTGCTAACCTAGGACAGACCATTTCCAATCCAGGAACAATTTCTGAGCACATAGCCAGTATCATCAGGTGTGGCCCCAAAACAAAATAAATAAATAAATAAAAATTTACATTGAATTTGCAGACTAGTTATTGTGTGCAGAATAATACTCAAAAAGTTGCCTATTAAGAGAAGAACAATGTCTGAATATTGTCTGAAGTGTAATAAAGAGTACATACTAAGAGTAGTAAGAAAATATAATGCTAAAGAGTGGAACTGCTAATTTCATATAGGTAATCAACGACTGATTATAATATCAATAGAAAAAAGATATTATTAAGAATATTACATATTAAGAAAGGTACTTAAATTTACTCAGAGAATCATAAAAAAGAAGGAATAAAAAATGCTAAAGAGAGATAAAGGACTTATTGAGTGGATTGACATTTATATTTTTGAGTCTCAGAAAAAGTAAGAGAAAGTGCAGAACATTTTTCAAATAAATATTATTTTTAATTCCCCTAACATATGAACAGAAATAGGCAGCATATCTAGAAAGTTTAAAAAATAATAAGTAAGATATTACAAATGAAATATTACAACTGAATAGCTAATAGTTACCTAAGACTCTTAGAAGGTTTATAAGTAAATGGACAAGGTGCATAGAAGTGAAGAAAGAGAGCCCACATGAGAAAAAATTACTGGAAGAAGTAAGATAGATTTTCTTGTCTGAAAAAAAAGAAAAAAAAAGACAGAAAAAGATAAGAAAAGAATAGGCAAGAGCAATAACATAATAGGTAGGACATTTGCTTTGCATGTAGTTTACCTGATTTGATCTGTCACATCCCATATAACCCCAGAGCCCTTCAAGAGTGTTTCTGAGCACAGATCTAGCAGTAACCCCAGGGCAATACTGGGTGTGGACCAAAAACCAAACAAAAAAAAGGAAAAAATACTACAGAAAAGCCTTGAGGCATACAAAGGGATCTTAAAGGTCTAATTTAGATACCTGATTTTCAAAATCCTGACAAAGAATTTTATAAAACCGGTTAATTCTGTTAACAGAACAAAACCTATAGTTGTTTTTTTTTAAAAAACAAACAAGAATACTAGTCAAGAAAAATATAGTAATAACTCCAAAAATGAACCAAATGAAGTCTTTAGTTTAGAAGAAACAAGCAAAAAATTGTTGATATTTCATAAACAATGAAGGAACTTTTTAAGCATCATACAGAATACCAGAACTCATGTCTACTTATTATAGCATCATAGCCTCTGATAGGGAACCGTAATTGAGCATACTAGGTTACACAATCTTATCAAAAGACGGCTCCTGGACATATTCATCATATGCATTCAAAGCATAATGATTTTATTGATAATTCATTGCAGGTTTTTAAGGGTTAAACAACCAGATGAGCAACAAGAAAAAGTCATGTGGAGATTATAATTAATATTTTCAGAGATTAAGAAGTATTATTAAGTATTTTATTTGACTATATAAAAGGAAATAATTTTCACTACTGGTAGAAAGTTATCTCTCTTTTAGATGTCGCTTGAGAATTTAGGGTTCTCAAGCTTCTAAAAGCTAAATATTTTACTACTTTTACTAATGGGGAAATGTCAATCAGTAGAGAACTATTGAAATGTCCAACAAATTATAAAGTGGAGATGTTTCTCTATGCACCATTTTAAATAAACTGACCTAAGTGCCCTAATAATTTTATGTCACTTCATGAGGTAGAAAACAGAAGACTTAAGAAATGAACTTTGTGCCTCTCTTGCTCCGGGAAGGGCCCCGCGAACCGCAGCCAGTCTGGCTGGGTTTCACTTGCCCAGGAAAGGTAGGGAAGCCCCGCCCACACACGCTGAGCGCGCGAACGGCTGCAGGCTCCAGCTGGGTCTCTCTTGCTCCGGGAAGGGCCGCGCGAACCGCAGCCAGTCTGGCTGGGTTTCACTTGCCCAGGAAAGGTAGGGAAGCCCCGCCCACACACGCTGAGCGCGAACGGCCGCCGGCTCCAGCTGGGTCTCTCTTGCTCCGGGAAGGGCCGCGCTACAGCCAGTCTGGCTGGGTTTCACTTGCCCCAGGAAAGGTAGGGAAGCCCCACCCACCCACGCTGAGCGCGCGAACAGCCGCCGGCTCCAGCTGGGTCTCTCTTGCTCCAGGAAGGGCCGCGCGAACTGCAGCCAGTCCGGCTGGGTTTCACTTGCCCCAGGAAAGGTAGGGAAGCCCTGCCCACACACGCCGACTGCGCGAACACCCTCCACGCCCCATCCCCCGTCGGGTTAGGCCACAGAAAGAGCAAAGGAGGAGCCAAACCGCAGCAAACCCACCCAACAGTACCCCTAGATCCACCCTCAGGGAGGGGACCCATTCCCACACCACAGGGGATAAAAGCAGGCTGAAATTGGAAGGAACAGTACTCCAAAGCACACCATTAAACACAAAGAAATATGGGTAAATCAAAGAGAACCCTAAGTTCTGAAGATACGGAGACAAACCCTAACAAGTTTCCAAGCCCGCCAAAACGCACAGATTCATGGGAAGTTGACCTAAAAGCAGCAATGAGGAAGGAAATGCAAGAATCAATAAAAGCAATGAGAGAAACCTTAGCTACCGAGTATAAGATATATATCGAGGAACAAATTAGCCAAACTAAAGAAGAAATGTTAAAGAGTATGAGAGAGTCCATACAAAAAGAAGTGAAGGAATTAACAGACAAAATAACAAGCCTTACTAGCAGAAACACAGAGTTGGAGAAACACATTGAAGAACTCGAAGGAAAACTGCAAACAAAAAATGACCAAGAAACCAACAAAGAAATAAAAGGCAAAGCACTGGAAGGAAAAGTCCAGTACCTAATGAACAAGGACAAAAGAAACAATCTAAGAATCGTGGGTATACCAGAAGGGGAGGAAATAGGGAAAGGGGAAGAACAAGTAGTCAGAGAGATAATAGCAGAGAAATTTCCCACCCTCTGGAATGAAACTTCAGGGCAAATCCAGGAAATCAAGAGGGTCCCTAATAAAATAGACACCAATAAACCAACACCAAGACATATAGTAATCCAAATGGCTAAAAACAAAGAGAAAGAGGAACTTCTTAAGGCAATAAGAGGAAAAAAAACCTCAAGTACAAAGGTAGGGACATAAGAATCAAACCAGATCTGCCAGTCGATATAATTCAAGCTAGAAGACAGTGGAATGACATATTTAAACGACTGAATGAAAGAAACTTCCAACCTAGAGTCCAATATCCAGCAAAATTATCATTCATATGGGAGAACAGACTAAAAACATTTTCAAACAAGACCGAACTAGAGCTATTTGTGCAAACAAAACTGATCCTAAACGACCTACTCAGAGATGAATTACACAATCTAAACCCCCGATTGTAACAAAAGCCACCCTACACAACACAACTGCACAACAGTCCTCTCTCTCAATAATCTCCCTAAATGTTAATGGACTAAACTCTCCAATTAAAAGACGCATAGTAGAGAACTGGGTTAGGAAAAATAAACCGGACTTCTGCTGTCTGCAAGAAACACACCTACAGCTACAGGATAAGCATAGGCTTAGAATAAAAAGGATGGAAAGTAATTATTCAGGCCAATGGAAAACAAAAAAGAGCAGGGACAGCCATTCTTATATCAGACCAAATTGCATTCAACCTCAAGAAAGTGATCAGAGACAAAGAGGGTCACTACTTACTGATCAGGGGAACATTGGATCAAGAAACACTAACCTTGGTCAATATATATGCACCTAATCTAGAGTCAGCAAAATATGTGAGGCAACTGCTCATAAACCTGGAGAAACACATGAAGGGAAATGTGATAATAGTAGGGGACCTCAATACTCCACTTTCACCACTGGACAGATCCACCAAACAGAAAAATAGCAAAGAAATAAGAGCTCTAAATGAAAAATTAGATGATTTGGGGCTAATAGACTTATATAGAGCCCTCTATCCCCAAAAAGCAGAATACACATTCTTCTCAAGCCCACATGGAACCTTCTCCAGAATAGACCATGTCCTAGGATACAAAGCCAACCTATATAAGACCACAAAGGTAAGGATCATTAGAAGTACCCTTTCAGATCACTATGCAACAGAGATCAAAATTGACATCAAGAAGAAGCAATGGAGAAAAACTAATACCTGGAGATTAAACAACATGCTGCTCAACAACAGCTGGATCAAAGAACAACTCAAGGAAGAAATAAAAAGATTCCTTGAGACAAATGATAATGAAGAGACAACATGTCAAAATTTGTGGGACACAGCAAAAGCAGTAATTAGGGGGAAATTCATAGCAATACAGGCCTATATCAAGAAACAGGAAAATAACAAAACCAACAGTTTAAAAGATCACCTCAAAGAATTGGAACAACAGCAACAGAGAAATCCAACCACAACCAGAAGGCAAGAAGTAATAAAAACCAGAGCAGAAATAAACAATATAGAAACCAAGAAAACAATACAAAAAAATCAATGAGACCAGGAGTTGGTTTTTTGAAAAAATAAACAAGATAGACAAATCCCTAGCAAAACTCACCAAAAAAAAGAGGGAAAACACCCACATCAATAGGATCACAAATGAAAGGGGAGATATTACAACAGAACCCCAAGAAATACAACATATCATAAGATCATATTATGAACAACTATACTCACCTAGGATAGAGAACCCAGGAGAAATCGACAGATTCTTGGAGAAAAACCCTCTTCCGAGACTGGACAAGGAAGACCTAGAAAGCCTATACAGACCAATCACCTCAGAGGAAATTGAAGATGTAATTAAAAAACTCCCTAAGAACAAAAGCCCAGGACCAGATGGATTTACAAGTGAATTCTACCAAACATTCCGAGAAGACTTACTGCCACTTTTCCATAGGCTCTTCCAAACCATATAAAAAACAGGAATCCTCCCTAACTCCTTCTATGAAGCAAATATCACACTCATTCCCAAAGAAGGCAAAGACACCACCAAGAAAGAAAACTACAGACCAATCTCACTAATGAACATAGATGCAAAGATACTCAACAAAATCTTAGCAAACTGAATCCAGCACTTCATCAAAAAGATCATACATCATGACCAAGTGGGTTTTATACCAGGAATGCAAGGTTGGTTCAACATACGCAAATCAATCAACATTATATATCACATCAACAACAAGAAAAACAAAAACCACATGATCATATCAATCGATGCAGAGAAGGCGTTTGACAAAATCCAACACCCTTTCATGTTAAAGACACTCAGCAAAATAGGGTTAGAAGGAACCTTCCTCAAGATAGTTACAGCTATCTATGAAAAGCCTACAGCCAACATTATACTTAATGGCGAGAAACTAGAAGCATTCCCACTAAGGTCAGGAACTAGGCAAGGCTGTCCACTCTCTCCACTATTATTCAATATAACCTTAGAAGTCCTAGCAAGAGCAATCCGACAAGAGAAGGGAATCAAAGGAATCCAAATTCGGAAAGAGGAACACAAACTATCTCTATTTGCAGATGTTATGATGATATAAATCGAAAATCCTAAAGAGTCCACAGTAAAACTCCTAGAAACAATTAACCACTACAGCAAAGTGGCTGGATACAAAGTCAATACACAAAAGACAGTAGCATTTCTATATACAAACAACGAAGTTGAGGAGAGAGAGATTAAAAATACAATACCATTTAAAATAGTATCAAAAAATATCAGGTACCTAGGAATCAACCTTACGAGGGAAGTGAAAGACCTATACCAGGGAAACTTCAAAACGCTTCAGAAAGAAATTGAAGACGACCTAAAGAAATGGAAGAACATCCCATGCTCATGGATAGGTACAATTAACATAGTCAAAATGACTATCCTACCCAAACTCCTATATAGATTTAATGCAATCCCTATCCAAATCCAGACACCATTCTTTAATGAAATAGAACAATCAATCACAAAATTTATTTGGAACCACAAAAGACCCAGGATAGCCAAACACATACTGAAAAACAAAAAGCTGGGAGGCATCGCCTCACCTAACTTGAAACTATACGATAGAGCCATAGTAATCAAAACAGCATGTTACTGGAACAGAGACAGGACCTCAGACCAGTGGGTCAGAACAGAATTCCCAGACATAAACCCCAAGATATACAGCCAACTAATATTTGATAAAAGAGGCAAGAACCTGAAATGGAACAAAGGAAGTCTATTCAACAAATGGTGTTGGTACAATTGGAAAACCACATGTACGAAAATGAAGATTGACCCATACCTCACCCCTTATACAAAAGTCAACTCAAAATGGATCAAAGACCTTGAAATCACACCCGAATCTATAAAGTTTATCGAGAATAAAATAGGCAGAACACTCGAAGACCTATATATCAAAATGGTCTTTGAGAAGGGAGCACCAATGGCAAGAATGTTAACAGCAAATATAAACAAATGGGACTACATCAAACTAAAAAGCTTCTGCATGGCGAAAGAAACCCTACTTAATGCAAGAAGACAGTTAACAGAATGGGAAAAAATCTTTTCACTCGACATATCAGATAAAGGGCTGATATCTAGAACATACAAAGCACTCAGAAAGCTGAGCCCCCCAAAATCAAATAAAGCCACAAAAAAATGGGAAGATGAAATGAATAGACACTTCTCTGAGGAAGACAGAAGGATGGCCAACAAACACATGAAAACATGCTCACCTTCACTCATCATCAGGGAGATCCAAATCAAGACAACAATGAGATACCACCTTACACCAGTGAGGATGGCTCACATAAAAAATAATGGAAACAACCTTTGTTGGCAGGGATGCGGTATGAAAGGAACTCTTATCCACTGCTGGTGGGAATGCCCCCTAGTCCAACATCTATGGAGAAAAGTCTGGAGAGTGCTCAAAGAACTCAGAATTGAGCTGCCATTTGACCCAGCAATTGCCCTCCTAGGCATATACCCCCAAGTTGGAAGGATATTCATACCAAAATACATATGCACCCCACTATTTATCACAGCAATCAGTATAATAGCCAAATCTTGGAACCAACCTCGATGTCCAACAACAGATGAATGGATCATTAAGATGTGGTACATATACACAATGGAATATTACATGGCAGTCAGAAATGATACAATCACTGACTTTGCAGCAACGTGGATGGACCTAGATCATGTTATATTAAACAAAGTAAGTCAGAAGACAAAAGATAAACACAGAATGGTAGCACTATTCTGAAGCACCTAGAACATATATTTTATACACAACTAATACCTAACAATCAAATAACAGGGTTTAACAGGGTAGAAACTCTGAGCACTGTAATAGTCAACATATACTTGGGAGCAGTGTCCAAAATACATGAAAAAGGAACAATGCAAACTCTTGACTACACAGTATACCACAAAGAAAACAGCAACAACAGAGACAGCAGCATAGAGAGAACAGGTATGTAATCAGACTTCTACAACAAAGGCCCACAATAACCCCTTAGAGATCGTATACAAGTACACAAGTATAGAACACCACGGGAAATCACTGACTGCAATGGAAACTTTCCTTAACACTATGTTTTAATGCCTTTATCTTACTATATTTTAAATAACCTCTCAGCTTTTCTGTCCACAGGCACCCTTGGATACAAAGGGCGGACAAACTAAGGTGGCAACTCAGGATACTACACGAGATACCATACCTTGCTTGCACTACGAGATAGCCGCGAGAAAAATCTTTAACATACACTTTATCTCTAGGTTATACCTTCTTTTAGGAATTGAAGCACGTGACCAGCCAGATCACCGAGGCAGTAACTACGACGTACGGACTTAAACTACAGACTCTATTCATCGAACACAATCAACCAATCCAGCATTCCCTTGCTATTTTCTCTTCTTACTACTTTCTTCTTCTTTTTTCTTTTTTTCTCTTTTTTCTTTTCTTTTTTATTCTTTCTTCATTTCTCTCTTTTCTATTCTTCTCTTTACTTTTTTTCCCATTCTCTTCTCCCTTTCTTTATAAGGTATTTTTTTCTTTTCTCTCCCTTCATACCCCTCCCATATACCTTCCCCTTTCTCCCCTCCGGAAATCTAACTTTCCCTTCACCCCTCAATCCCATCCAGATCTCCCACCATATTAAAACTCTTCACCCTCAGTCCTTAATCTATTAGGCATCAAGATCGACCTCCTACCCAAAGAACCAGTACCCAGCACCCAGGCGAGGGGACACCCAGTCAAACCCACACCTAGTCTCCTGCAAGAAAAGACAGCCAACTCCCCTGCGGACTCATGCTGTGCGGCCCTCCCTACCAAGTCCCCCTAACGTGGACTGTTTCTTGAAACCGGGCCTAGGTCCAAAAGTATCCCCAATACAAGAAATCTTCCAAGACCTCCCTACCACAAATTTTTACCAAACTGAAGAAGGCCAGGGGGTGGGATAGAAAGATGCCTGGGAACCCACACACCACAAGAAAAACCCAAAAGGCAATGGGAAAAACTGTACTTCCAACATAGGCATAAGACCTGTAATACACCACATCTTTACCGGCTTTCCCCCAAATGTAAGGTAGTTTTTTGCACCACTTTGGTCCTTTAAAAGCTTCACTAACTCATTTTATTTCTTTTTCTTTTATTTATTTATTTTTTTAATTTATTTTTTCAAATGCCTGTCCTACATATACATTTGTGAGCATATACATTGTCATTCCCTTTCTTTTTTTATTTTATTTTTATTTTATTTTATTTTATTTCATTTTTTATTTTTTTTTTATTTTTTATCGTTTTTGGGGATGTGACCTGTTTCTGTTATCCCCTCTGTCCACCCCCAAATACACCGACAATATAATGTAGCACCATTTCTCTCTGCAAAGGCACACTAAATAAAGGGGAAATCTTACATATAGAAAAGAGCTCTTATCTAATAGAGATAGGAACTCACAGTTGTTAATAATACAGGGATATCTCCTACCTGGAAAATATGTCATGTGGAATCAACTTAGACCTCAGGTGATTAGATAGCATTCATCCAGCCTTGAACCCTGGATCCCAGACATAGAAATGGCACAGCTCTTCACACAGCTGCAGGAAACAAATCCCATCCAGGACAGCCTTAATACTGCGGGGTCAACAACAAGGGCCAGCTCTAACATGATATCCTGACAACGAGGAAAATGTGAACAACTTGACCTTAGAGCTGATTAGCCTACCTTACCAGCTAACGACAAGACAAAACCAGAAGACTTGGCACCCTTTGGTAGGTCCAAAAGCCAAGATCGCGATTTACAGATGACTGGCTGATAGAACCACGGCCAGACTGTACACATCTTTGGACCAATAAAAAAGCCCTAGTTTAGGGTTTGAACTATGACCTGCACAATAAGCATGATCCCCAGTCCCAAAGGTCCTGCAGAGACAATTGTAACGGAATGGAGCTTCAGGAAGCACAAAGAAAGACGCTAACCTAGGTGCCATCCTAGGCTCAGTGCAAAGCCCAAGACCACCAACCACAGAAGATGGATTAAAATGACACTGAGGTAACAGAACCTCTAGAATCACGAAGACTGACTTCATCATAAATCCCATCTCAGGATCTGTGCAGATACTGAGACCTCTAAACACAGAGCTCTGATTGTATCACCCTGGACAGAGCAGAAGTCTACCAACCACAAAAACGCCACCGGGAGAGTAAATGATCCTGAGCAAAATCTAGAGTTGATCCTCATGACAGTATACTCCAAGGACGGAGAAACCCCATATTTTTTTAGGCCAAGTGAATTTCTTTTCAAATGACCCCAATATTTACTGTGCCAGGGCAGGAGGGAAAAAACAAAAATACAAAAAGCACAAAACCTTGGTTATTTATATATATATTTTTTTACCTTCATTTATTATTATTATTATTTTCATTTACCTATCTATTTTGGTCGATTTCTCTCTTTGGGTGTGATTATTGAAATTGTTGTCCCCAGTTATACTTATTTTTTCTCTTCCTCTCTTTTCTTTCGTTATGTGCTATGCCATGTTTCTTATTTCAAGACCATGGTGTGTTTTTTTTTTTGTGTGCTTGTTTTTGTTGTGTTTCTGTTTGTATTGTTTTGTTTTTTTTGTTTGTTTTTTGTGGTGCTTATCGATAAAGCTGGAGTCCTCAATGGATATTTAACACTTCTTTTGGTACTGGTGGAGTGTTTCACCTTCTCTTTCTTTTCACCTCCCAAATCGATGAGGAGAGCCACTAGAAGGATTCCGCCCATTTTCGGGGTATTAGACTCTTACCCCAATTTATTACTTTTTTCTTTTTCAGGCAAAACCACATAACTTGAAATAGCTGGTCTTGCCTCCAGTTAGAGGGTGAAATAAGGGAGGCCTCAAGACCAAACAGGTGCAAGACTACTAAGTAATAGGTTAGATACAGAGGGGACCACATATTCTAGCTACCCGGGGGGTGAGGGAAGAAGAAATGGGAGGGAAGACAAAAATGGACGGGTAGGGAGAACAATTTGGTGATGGATGGGAATCCCTCCTGATTTTATGTGAATATGTACCTAAAATATTATTGTCACCAATATGTAAGCCACTATGATCAAAATAAAATTATATTATAATAAAAAAAAAAAGAAATGAACTTTGTGGCCGGAGTGGTAGCACAGAGGCTGATCCAGGACAGACACAAGATCAATTCCAGGCATCCCATATGGTCCTCTGAACCAGGAGGAATTTCTGAACACAGAACCAGGAATAACCACTCAATGCCACAGAGTGTGGCACCCCAAAACAAAACAAAACAAAACAAAAAAACAACAGAAGAAATGAACTTCAGTATTGCATTGAGTAGGATAAATGCATCAAAGTGTGTACAATTGGTTCTGTAAATAGAACAGGACACTGCTCAGAATTACTAAAAATTTAAAATAACTGTTTAAGCTTATTGAAACAAAAACTGATAAATGATGTAGCGAGGGTCATAAATGAAATTTGAACTCCTAGATATTAATGACACTATGTCATAATATACACTTACAATGCCATATTCTTCTCTTTTTAGACAATCAAGAGAAAATTTGGCTTTCAAGAGAAAGGATATTTTCCCATGTCATGATTACATGAAGGGAAAAAGTAAAATGGTTGCTGTAACAAATATTTTTCTCTATTAGAGATTTTGTTGGATGAGTAATAGATTAATGATGACCAACACCTCAATTGGCAGATGTGTTTAGACTTTATAAAGATATATTTTTTCTCTTGAGAGGGAATCTTAAAATGTTTTTCATTGAAAAAAACAAGCTGGATTTTCAAAATTTTTGAGTAAAAGATAAAGATATATTTCAATGGGCCAGAGAAATAGTATAGAGGTTTTCAGGAGTAATAGCTGAATACAAAGTCAGAAATAAACCCTGAGCACAGCCAAGTGTGACCCAAATATTCAATTCCCAAATACAAAAAAATAAAATAAAAGTAAAGAAAACAAAAGAACTTCCACTTTGCACTTAATTCACATGAAATTAAAATGAAAATACCTTGGTTGAGTTGTGTTCTGATGTTATTTTGTATCTAAATATAAAAAGTAAATATTGGGGCCGGTGAGGTGGCATTAGAGGTAAGGTGTCTGCCTTGCAAGCACTAACCAAGGAAGGACCACGGTTCGATCCCCCCAGCGACCCATATGGTCCTCCCAAGCCAGGGGCAATTTCTGAGTGCTTAGCCAGGAGTAACCCCTGAGCATCAAACAGGTGTGGCCCTAAAAAAAAAAGAGGTAAATACTGTCTTAATTTTGGGTATCGTTGGAAAAGAATATCAATCAGTTACAGAACTATTTCATTTTTGCTTAGCTTTTCAACTACCTACTAGTAGATTTCTCTAACTTTGTCAGTGATTCAATAGAAAAGTGGCAATGTAGCACTCCATCTCTCTGAATTTATTCTAATATAAGTTACTGAATATTCTAGCAAAGAAGCAGCAGCAGATTTCATATTACCAGTGCTTTCTCAAAGATGAAGAATTTTTTATATTAATGATTTTGTTTATTGCTTATTTTCTACTTATTTTGTATAACTATAATTTTGATGCTATATTTATTTTTAAATAAAACAGTATTATTGTAATCATGCTTTTATATTTTTGATTAATAATATGTGACATCACATCTTATTTTCACTGTTATGCAGTTCTAGAAACATTAAAAATTATTGTAAATATTTATATTAGAAATGCAAGACAGGAGACAGGAGCTATGACGCAGTGGTAGGGTGTTTGTCCTGTATGCAGCTGAATCAGAACGGATCACGGTTTGATCCCTCTGACAATATGGTCCCCAAACCAGAAGCAATTTTTGAGCGCATAGCTAGGAGTAACCCCTAAGCATCACCGAGTGTGGCCCAAAAAGTCCAAAAATAAAAAAAAAGAAATTAAAAAAATGCGAAACAGGAAAAGTTCTACTAGACAAACAAAACCAGAAGGGGATCATCATCACTTAAAAGAAATGGCAAAAGGAGATATTAAGAAATAAATTAAAGAAACTAATACATAAAACACACAAAAGCAGAAAAATCACTGAAAATGGTGACTGAAAAAAAATGACTACAAAGGTAAATTCAAAAACTACTAATAGAATTATAATGGTGAATAAATCTTCATATAACTAAAATAAAGTTTAAAATATAAAATAAATTTTACTATGCAATCTGTTGACAGATTTTCTTTTATGTTGTTCCTATTTAAAAATGAATTTATAATATTTTCATTCAATAATTCTTTAACATTGCCAAAATTTAGCATGTTTAAATAATCCTCAATACTTCATTTTGAATATGGCTAATATGTGATTAATTTCACTTTAAATTTAACATATAAATTTAAATTAAATTAATATACAGCTTTGTTTTGTTTTGTTGCCCCACATAAGTATGTTCCAGGTTTCCGCCTGTCTGCACTTGGGGATTACTCTCGGTGGAATATGGGCGACTATATGTGGTTTTGGGGATCAAACTCCCGCTCTAATCTCTGACTCTAAATAATATTTAAAGTATAATATATAATATATTATACAATTATTTTTTGTAATATTATATTCTATATGTTAGATAAATATTTTTGACATTTTAGATTTTAAAGTAGCAGATTTATTGATTTTATATATATGAGTTGCATATATATATGTTTCATAAATGTATAATGCATACAATATAATATTTTTCCCTAATGCATTCTGAAAGCTTAATGATGACAAATAATTTTACTACACATAGACCCTTTAATATAAATTAATCACATAAAAGAACATTGTATAATACTTTTATCATAATTTAAAATACTAAGCAGAAAAGAAAACAAATTTACTAATATCCAACATTATTTTTTATTTTTGTATATTAATCTGGATGCATTATCAACTAAGGTGAAGTGCTGGGAAAGGCGTGGAAAAAAGTTAAAGTTGTGTAATTTCTGACTAATTGAAAAACAATCACCAAAATATTATGATTTAAAGTATAAGAATGCACTAAAAACAGAGTAAAAGTTGTAATTATTTGTAATGTTTGCATAACTTTGTCCTCTTAAATGCTAGGCCATTTTTACTTATTAAATCCTTCCTGACTAGCTGTCCTGCTGTGTAAAATTCACTATAAAAGGAAGCCTTTATACAAAGCACAGCTGGAGACAGAGTATAAGAGAATGTCAGTACCCAAAATATTCTTAAATTTCCTGTGATTTCCCTACATGCCTACTTAAGGATGCTGAAACAACCATTGCAAACCATTTTACGTGCATGTGGTTTCTAATTAATTATGCTACTTGAAATGTTGCTAGAAAACTTAAAGTTATTGCAATGATAAGATAGAGAATATTTTTTCTCAAAAGAGTTTCAAGTTTTCTAGCTTATTCTAGATCTATAAAAAACATTCTATTATTTGGAGCATGTTATATAATTGCCACCAGAATTAATTTTTAAAATAACTTTCCTAGACAATACTAATTATATTATAGTTTTTAGTATCTTAAACTGTGGGATATAAACCCTTGTAGAGTTGTGTAATTGAATCTGGGGGTCATAAAAAATTTGATAATGGAATGTTTCTGAACTCAAAATGAACAAAAAATAATTAAAATTCAAGTACAAAATAAATCAGGTGTTTCCCATAGTGCTTATCTATTTTGTACTTGGACAAAATAAGTCAAAAGTAGAAAAATATTCAGTCTTTCATTAAAACCAGACTTTCTGTAACTTATTTGATGTGTTGCTTTAAAAACAAAAAACAAAAAACTAAAAACAAAAAACAAATCACTCTATTACTCTGAAATTAACTCTTGAAACGCTCTAGTTCAGTACTTTGTACATAAAAATTTGGAAGTTAATACAAAAACAGATTTGGAAGGTTTCTAGATTCAGGTATAACATATAATGTATTAGTACTATCATTACAAGAGAAGACTGGAAAATCTAATAATTTATTTTTATCCCTGATAATCACATTAAAAGACATAAAATACATTTTAGTATCTAGATCAGAAGTTCCTGGAGGTACAAATAGGTAAAGATCGAGGTAATTTTAATGACTTGCTAGAATTTAAAATGGAACTAACTTGAGAGTGAGAAAATCCTTGAAGACAGTTTAATTTATTTTATTTTGTTTTGTTAAAACCCCGTGAATTATAAAGTCACAAAGTTATTCAGGATTCAGTTTCTGGTTTACAATTTTCAATCCCTTCACTACTGTACACACCAATGTCCTCACGTTCCCTCCCACCCCTCCTGTTTTATGGTATTCACAAATGCCACACTTACAGGCATAGTGGCTCATAACAATATCACTGACAAGGTATTCGAGTTGTCACTTTACCCCCTTTCAGCACCTAGCCCTGCTTCTGAGTGACCATTTTACTCAATCATTGCCAGTTCTTTTCCTTATCTATCTACTTCTTACTTTCCAATCCCCAGAGCGTAGGAAGTTACCTAATAAGGACCAGTTCTCTTGCTCTTTATTTCTATTGCCTTTGGGGTTTCATTATTCCATTGTTATTATTAGTATTAGTATTATTAATTTACTTTTTCTTTTTTTTTCTTTTTGTTTGTATGGGCCACAGCCGGTGACGCTTAGGGGTTACTCCTGGCTATGCGCTCAGAAATCGCTCCTGGCTTGGGGGACCATATGGGACACCTGGAGATTGAACCACCATCCTTCCTAGGCTAGCGCGCACAAGGCATATGCTTTATGGCTTGCGCCACAACTCCTGCCCCTTACTTTTTGTTTTATGGGACATACACAGCAATATTCAGCAGCTATACCTGACTCTCTTCATGGGGTTGCACCCAGTAGTGCTGAAGCACCTGGTGATAATGGGAGTCAAACTTGGACCTTCTATATTCAAAGAAAACACTTTACCAGTTGTTTGGCAGTGAAAATATCACTTGAAAAATGAATTCAAGTACTAATGGTGATCAAACCCACATCCATCCTGTGTCAACCACTTGCAAGGCAAATACCCTACCACTGTGTCCCCATTGCTCTGGCCCCCATTGTTCATTTTCAATCATTACTTATACAGTTAACTATTTAATTAAATTAATTATTTAACTATATCAAACTTTGTAGTTTAATATTTTCCATATTTAGGGGCCAAAAGGTATTAGAATGTCTCACTGAGTTGTTGTTTCAATTTATCTAATGATGTTAAAAACTTTTGAAAACATGCTTACTTTTATTTACCTATTGTCACAATAAATGTTCATATCTTTTGACCTTTATCCAATTATTATATTTTTATATTATCAAGTTTTGGAATTCTTTATATATTCAGATAATACTGCTTTTTGTAAATATATATATTTAATATTTGACATAACTAGGCTTTTCATCATCTTAGCATAGATCAGAGAGAAAAAGATTATTTCAAAGTAGTTTATCAATGTTACTTTTATATCACAAGTTTTTGATGTCAAATTTAGCATCTCTATTTAAGTCTCTGTCCTAAAGAAGTCCTCCTATTATTTCTAACATGCTTTTCATTTTATACCTTACAGCTGTTTGTAATAAACTTAAACTTAATTTATTTAGCATCTGAGACTAGCCACAGTTCATTTTTCTGCATTTCATCTATTATTGGTGTCAAACTTCACATATAGCTTTATTGAAAGGCTTTTTTTCTTCCATTGCATTACTTTGGCAATATTATCAAATATACATTGATCACTATTTGTGTGGGTGTATTTCTTAGCTGTCTCTTTTGATCAATATGTTCATCTCACAATCAATGACACAAAGACTTGATTAATGGAGTTATATAATGTGCTGGAATAATACAGATTTCTTTTACATTATTTTATTTGATATCATTTTATTTATTTGAGACATATTTTTTTCTATATAGATTTTAGAATAATACTTTTTTTTTGTGGTTTTTGGGTTACACCCAGCAGTGCTCAGGGGTTATTCCTGGCTCCAGGCTCAGAAATTGATCCTGGCAGGCATGGGAGATCATATGGGATGCTGGGATTTGAACCGATGACCTCCTGCATGAAAGGCAAATGCCTTACCTCCATGCTATCTCTCCGGCCCCAGAATAATACTTTCTATGTGTGCAAATATTGTTGTTTCGAGGAAATTTTGCTTGATTTGTATTTTAATTTGCAAAGAACTGAAGGTTTATTCACTAATATTAAAATTTCCAATTTATCATCAAGGTCTGCATTTTTAAATATGCATAAAATTGATTTATTATTGTTGAGGTTTCTGGAGTTTAAATAATGAGTATTTAAAACTAACTTTTAATTTATAACTATATAAATATAAATTGTGCCTTTAAATTGTTTTATTTTTTATTTTGGGCCATACAAAGTAGGGATCAAAGTTTATTCCTGTATCTTCTCAAGGATTCCTGGCTCTGACTGACTCAGGAATCATGTGGGGTTACAGGGTCAAACTAAGGTCAATCATGTGCAACACAAGAACCCTGCCTGCTAGTGCATTGTTGCTTTGGCCCTGCATTTTAATTTTTATTTCCCAATAGGATGGCTCAGTTTGGGGAATGGAAATACAAGTGCTACTCAGGCTTGGCCAACATTAAAAGACATTCTTGTAGAATCAGGCTAGCTGGTCAATGTGAGGGGCTGAAAATGTGGCACTTCTTGGGCCCTGCAGAGCTGGAGATAATCCACTCAAAAGCTTCTGTGGGTCTCCAAAATTACATACACCTGACGGTGCTCTGGAAACCAAAACTGGTTAAGCATCAAACTGGTCAGGCTGCAGTTAATAACTAATTGATCATACTTACTCTTGTATCATTTCCAATGCATTTTATAGATCATAGTATAATAAATAAATTAGTCTAATTAAAAATAGTTAATCCAGTTGGAGTTCATTATTTTTGTCCCCCAATTTAAAATACAGACCAGGCAAAGGGCTTGTGTTGAGGTGTATATGGGGTGCATTTACTATACCTCCTCTTTCTTTATAATCAGTGTAAAGAACACAGCCTGTGGTAAGAATTGGGAGGCCATATCTTTACTTTTCTTTTTTTCTTTTTTAATATTTATTATATATTTTATATATATATATATATATATATATAAAATCCTTCACCAGTGCAACATTCATTCCTATGACCAATATCCCAAGTGTCCTTCCTCCCCACCCCACACCGGCCTGTACTCTAGACAGGCTTTCTATTTCCCTCAGTCAGTCACATTTTATTATAATAGTTCTTAGTGTAATTATTTCTGTGACTGCACTAAACAATCCCTGTGGTGAGCTTCATATCAGGATCTGGAGCTCATTTTTTTTGTATTATATAAGATAGTATTTCAATATCCTGTTTTTGCATTTGGCTAACCAGCTAATAAATTGTTGATAATAGTATCTATTCTCTTGTCTCCTTTGTATAAATTAATAGTTGAAACAACTGAATAGTAGTTATGAATTCTCACTTATAGTCCATTGACCTGATGTCTGCTTTAGCAAAAACAAGAATGTCATAATAGATACATGACAACTCAGGACAACATAAAATTTTTATATTATTATAGTTTTATGATATAGCTTAAATTTTGGATATATGATGCCTCATTCTTTTTCCCTCCTTCATACAGCTTTGACTATCCAGGTTATATTTTGTTCTATACATATTTCCTAATATGTTATCTATTTTATACTAAACAAATTTTAAAGTTTGTAAGTCACTAAAGTATCTATTTTTAAGGTATTTGTATTTGGATTCCATTTTTAATTTTAAAATTGTTTATCTTGACATATTGAAAATAAATATTCTTTGTTTATTGTGAAAATAGTTATAGGATATGTATATTGAAAATATATTATCAATTTTAATTTGAATAGTTTTACAAAATCTTTTAATTCATATACTTATTTATTTTGGTCTCAGTCACACCTTACTTTACTCAGAGATATCATCTGGTTTTATCATTTCTGGCAGTACTCTTGAGGTGGCAGGGATCAAACCTTTTACAGCTGTGTGAAAGGAAAGCACATTACTACCTCTCCAGTCCTCCTAAAATAATTATATAGGAAGAAATAAAATTGATTTTAATTTTTATACAAAAAGATTAAGTTGGCAAGATTCTTTGTATCGTTCATAAATATTTACTACAAGTGGACCATAGACCTAAATATCACAAATAAATAACTATAGAAATAAAGTTTTTGACATCTGATTTTGCAAACTCTTCCCATATACTAAAACACAAATATCAACTTATAGTTATATAAATAATTCATACTTTATAAATACTTTAATATTTATAAATATTAAAATGTTATATAAGTAAACGATAAAGAATATGGAAATTGACCAGAGAGATTATATAGCAGGTAAGGTATTGTATATAAAAATATTCCCGCTTTTCTAAATCTCTCAGGCTCTTCTCAGAGGGCTCGAAAGGACACCCCCAAAACACTGCGTCCTGAAACTGCTCAGGCGGAGAGACTAAGAAACAACCAGTGAGTAAGGACTGCTGTGGGGGTCGCCAGGCAGAGAACTGATTCCTCTGTCTGTGGACATTCTCCCCTGCTGTGCCCTCAATGACTGTGATAACTTTAAGGGACATGTGGCTTTGTTTACTTGTGTGTCTTTTCTGAATCCCACAAGCTCTCTTCAGAGGGCTCAGAAGTCACCCCCCAAAAAAACTGTCCCTAGAGGCCACAGAATAGTCTGGCAGCTTGTGGCCACACACTCTTTCTAACCAATGAACCCCACCACAACACGCAAAAAAACTCACACTAAAAATGTGACAATCGGGAAACCTCACAGGCAAACACCATGCACAGAGATTGAAGATGATAGCTCCGATGACCCAAAGAATTCCAACCATCTGATTAACCTCTCAGATAAGGAGTTTAGAATAGAAATATGGAGGATGTCTGTAGAACTCAAAGAAAGCATAGATCAATCTGAACAGACAATAAAGACAGAAATCAGAAAACTCCAAACCGAAATAACAGATCTGAAAAACACGGTAGCTCAATTGAAAAACTCAGTGGATGGCCTCTCCAGCACGGTAACAGCAGCTGAGAACAGAATCAGTGTGCTGGAAGATCAGATGCAGAACAACGCAATACAGCAGAAGAAACTGGAAAAAACCCTTAAGACAAACGATCAGACAGTGAAAAAAGTACTCAAGAAATGTGAACAGATGAAAATAGAAGTCTTTGATAAATTCAACAGAAACAACATAAGAATCATTGGAGTCCCAGGGGCCCAAATAGGATATCCCCAAGAAGAATCAACTATCAAAAACATCATCAAAGAGATACTCCCAGAGTTAAACACTGCATGCAATCAAATCCTGCATGCACGAAGAGTACCAGCTAAAAGACACTAGAAGAAAAACACCCCAAGACACATCCTATTTACAATGACAAATCCCACAGATAGAGATAGAATACTGAAAGCAGCAAGATCAAAAAGGAAATTACATTAAACAGAGCATCCTTAAGACTTACAGCAGACATGTCAAAGGAAACCTCAAAGTCAGAAAAAGTGGTGGGATACTGTGACAAGACTGAATGAAATGGATGCCTCACCGAAAATACTGCACCCAGCCCGACACATGTTCAGGTTTGAAGGAAGGATACATAGCTTCATGGATAAGACACAGCTCAGAAACTTCACAGATGCAAGACCAGCCTTAGAGGAAAAACTATAAGGTTTACTTTAAGACAAGAGAGACCAACAAACACAGCAAACATATCTACAAAGATGACATTAAATCCTATGACAACATCTCCCTCAATGTCAATGGACTAAATTCACTAATTAAAAGACACAGATTGGCAAAATGGGTCAAAAAGATAAACCCAAATTTCTGCTGCCTATAAGAAACTCACCTGAATAGTCAGAACATAGACTCAAAATCAAAGGCTGGAGGAAAATTATCATAACAAACAACACACTTAAAAAAGCTGGGGTGGCCTCTGATGACAACAATGCTATACTCAGAAAAGTGGTAAGGGACAAAGATGAACACTTTGTTCTAATCAATTGATATGTGCAACAGGAAGAAATCAGACTACTAAACATATATGCACCCAATGAGAGACCAGCAAATTATCTAATACAATTATTGACAAATCTGAAAGAAGACATCAATAATAACACAATTATTGTGGGAGACCTCAACATGGCCCTGTCAACACTTGATAGGTCAACCAGACTATATATATATAACACTCTACCCCCAAAAACCTGGATACACATTCTTCTCCAACTTACATTGGTCATTTTCCAGGATAGACTACATGCTGGCACATAAAACATACCTCCATAAAATCAAGAGGATAAAAATTTTGCAGACTACCTTCGCTGACCACAAGGCTCTGAAATTAGATGTGAACTACAACGGGACACAGAAGAAAAACTTTAACTACTGGAAATTAAACAGCCTGCTATGGAACAACCAGTGGGTCTGAGATGAAATCAAAAAGGAAATCAAAATTTTCTTGGAAACAAATGATAATGAAGACACAAACTACCAGATTCTATGGGACACAGCAAAAGCAGCCTTGAGAGGAAAATTTATAGCTTTGCAAGCACACATCAGGAAGGAAGAAGGGGCATACCTGAATAGCTTAATGATGCAATTCATAAAACTAGAAAATGACTAACAAAGGAAACAAAAAATAGGAAGACAGAAGGAAATAACAAAGCTGAAAGCAGAAATCAATGAAGTGGAAACCCAAAAAACAATCTGAAAGATCAACAAAAACAGTTGTTTTTTCGAAAAAATAAACGAGATTGATAGACCATTGGGAAAATTCACAAAGAGAGAGAGAGAGAGAAACCTGATAACACATATTAGAAATGAAAGGGGGAGATAATGATAGATATTGCAGAGATACAAAGGGTAATCACAGACTACTTTGAGAAACTATCGCTACTAAACATGAGAACCTAGAAGAAACGGATAAATTCTTGGACACTTATAACCATTCACGGTTAAGTAAGGAGGATGTAGCATATATAAACACACTCATCACTATTGAGAAAATTGAAACTGTAATCAAATGTCTGCCTAAAAAGAAAAGAGCAGACCCAGATGGATTTACTAATGATATCTTTCAAATCTTTCAAGAGGAACTACTACCAATCCTAGCCAGGCTCTTCCATGAAATTGAAAAAAACGTGAACACTCCCAAACAGCTTTTATGACGCCAACATCACCTTGATACCAAAACCAGATAGAGATGCTGCCAAAAATTAAATTACAGACCACTATCCCTGATGAGTGCAGATGCAAAGATCTTCAACAAAATTCTGGCAAATAGGATCCAATGCCTTATCAAGAATTGATACACTACGATCAGGTAAGTTTTATCGCAGGAATTCAATGATGGTTTAACATCCATATATATATATATATATATATATATATATTACAAAACATCAACAACAAAAAAAATGAAAATCACTTTATCATATCAATAGACACAGAGAAAGCATTTGATAAGGTCCAACACCCATTCTTGATAAAAACTCTCAGCAAGATCGGAATGAAAGGAGCCTTTCTCAATATAGTTAAGACCATCTACCAGAAGCCATTGGCAAATATTATCCTCAATGGAGACAAATTAGTAGCCTTTCCTCTAAATTCTGATACAAAACAAGGCTGTCCTTTCTCATGACTCATCTTCAATATAGTACCGAAAGTACTTTCTATAATGATCAGACAAGAAAAAAATATCAAGGGAAACCAGATAGGAAAGGAAGAAATCAAGCTCTCCTTGTTTGCAGATGATATGATACTTTACTTACAAAACCACAAAGACTCTACCAAAAACCTTCTTTAATCAATAGATTCATATAGCAATGTGGCAGGCTACAAAATTAACACACAGAAATTAATGGCCTTTTTATACACCAATAATGACAGGGAAGATATGGATGTTAAGAAGGCAATCCCATTCAAATTAGTGTCACACAAACTCAAATATCTTGAAGTCAAGTTGACCAAAGACATAAAGGACCTATAAAAAGAAAATTATAAGCCCTGCTCCAAGAAATAAGAGAGGATACATGGAAATGGAAACACATACCCTGCTCATGGATTGGCAGGATTAGCATAATTAAAATGGCAATACTCCCCAAAGCATTATACAGCTTTAATGTGATCCCTCTAAAGACAACCATGACATTCTTCAAAGAAGTGAATCAAACACTTGTGAAGTTCATTTAGAACAATAAACACCCTCGAATAGCTAAAGCACTCCTAGGGAAAAGGAATATGGGAGGAATTACTTTCCCCAACTTTAAAGTGTACTACAAAGCAATAGTTATCAAAATAGCATAGTATTGGAATAAAGACAGACCCTCAGATCAGTGCAATAGGCTTGAATACTTAGAGAATGTTCCCCAGACTTACAAGCACCTAACTTTTGACAAAGGAGCAAGAAATCCTAAGTGGAGCATGGAAAACCTCTTCAACAAGTGGTATTGGAAGAACTGGTTAGCCACTAGCAAAAAAGAGAACATAGACCCCCCAGTTAACGAAGGTAAATTCCAAATGAATTAAAGAAAGACATTGATATCAGTACTGATACCATAAGGTATATAGAACAGCATGTAGGTAAAACACTCCATGACATTGAGACTAAAGGCATCTTCAAGGAGGAAACTGCACTTTCAAAACAAGTGGAAGCAGAGATAAACAGATGGGAATACATTAAGCTGAGAAGCTTCTGCACTTCAAAAGAAATAATTCCCAGGATACAAGAGCCACCCACCATGTGGGAGAAACTATTCACCCAATACCCATTAGATAAGGGGCTAATATCCAAAATATACAGGCACTGACAGAACTTTACAAGAAAAAAACATATCTAATCCCGTCAAAAAATGGGGAGAAGAAATGGACAGACATTTTGATAAAAAAAAAAAAGACAAACAAATGGCCAAAAGTCACATGAAAAAAATGCTCCTCATCACTAATCATCAGGGAGATGCAAATCAAAACTATGATGAGGTACCATCTCACACCACAGAGATTGGTACACATCACAAAGAATGAGAACAAATAGTGTTGTGAGGATGTGGAGAGAAAGGAACTCTTATCCACTGCTTTTGGGAATGCCGTCTAGTTCAACATTTTTGGAAAGCGATATGAAGATTCCTCCAAAAACTGGAAATTGAGCTCCCATTTGACCCAGCTATACCACTCCTAGGGATATATCCTAGGAACACAGAATACAATACAAAAATCCCTTCCTCACACCTATATTTAGTGCAGCACATTTCACAGTAGCCAGGCTCTGGAAACAATCAAGATGCTCTTCAACAGATAAATGGCTAAAGAACCTGTGGTATATATGCACAATGGAATATTATGCAGCTGTCAGGAAAGATGAAGTCATGAAATTTTCCTATACATGGATGTACATGGAATCTATCATGCTGAGTAAAATAAGTCAGAGAGAGAGAGAGAGAGAGAGAGAGAGAGAGAGAGAGAGAGAGAGAGAGAGAGAGAGAGAGAGAGAGAGACGCAGAATAGTCTCTCTCAACTATGGGTTTTAAGAAAAATAAAAGTCATTTTTGCTACCATCCTCAGAGACAAAGAGAGGCGGGATGGAACTTCCAGCTCACTTCATGAAGCTCACCACAAAGAATAAATTAGGGAACTGGAAAGCCTGTCTAGAGTACAGGTTCGGGGTGGGGTTGGATGGAGGGAGATTTGGAACATTGGTGGTGGGAATGTTGTATTGGTGAAGGGTGGTGTTCTTTACATGACTGAAATATAATCACAATAATATTTGTAATCAAGGTGTTTAAATAATGATATAAAAAAAGAAAATATTTTCATAAGTTTACTCTTTGCCTGTTGTTCCACCTTGACCTTCCAGGTGGGGGCGCTGTTGAGAGCCGAATAAATAGCTTGGGAGCAAGGTGCTGGGTGTCTTTTGCCAGAGTTGGCTGGCTGGCTCTAGGTGTGTTTTGGAGCCAGTAGCAGGCTGACAAAGGACTCTCTTCGCCCAACCTTTTACCCCTTAACTCTCCTGTCTGTGAATTATTTGCTGCGGATAAATATTTCCAAAATCTCTCCCCAAAAGGGTACAAGAGGATGGGAATCAATTTTTCCTTCTGGGAGCTCTTTGCAGATACTCAAACAATCACAAAGGAGTAAACGGGACCCAACAGTAGGGTACTTGCATGTAGTCAGAAAAGAAAGAAACTATGTATATTCTTGGTAACTAATGACTTTTCTTAGTCCTTTTATGGTGTTTGAATACCAGTTATAATAAGGGTTAATTGTCTATAAATGTTTATTTCTATGTTCTAATTTATTCAAATGATCTATGTATTAATGTATGTGAATCATACTGCTTCTTTTTAAGAAATCAGAAAATAAAAATTCAGAAACTGTTCTCAAAATAATTTTAACGTTAATTTGTTCCTGACATTTTAATCTGAATATCTACAACTAATATCCAAAAATTAGTTAGGGACTTTTTAAGTATATTGTTGGATTTGTAGATCAATTCCAGCAAGTCTATCTCAAACATATTCTATCCAAGCAAGCTAATAGAATATCTGCCAACCCACTCAGTATTATTTAACAGAACTCAATTTATTTCGTAACTCTGGGATTTTATATTATACCTATTTAAGTTCTATATGTGCAGGTATATTTATTTGTATTCAATATGCTGCTTTTGTCTATTATTTCAATTTGCTGTGTAGCAAATCTATACATTGCAATATTAAGTATAGAATAGATCCATATATCACCTTTAATTTTGTTGTTGTTGTTTTTGGGCCACACAGGTGATGCTCAGGGGTTACTCCTGGCTATATGCTCAGAAATCGATCCTGGCTTGGACGACCATAGGGGACGCTGGGGGATCAAACCGTGGTCTGTCCTAGGCTAGAGTATACAAGGCAGACACCTTACCTCAAGCGCCACTGCTCTAGCCCCTCACCTTTATTTTTTTTAAATTAATTTTACACACCAAGATTTACAATACCATTGATGGCAGGTTTTATGCATATAATTTTCAAGCAGTGTGACCTTCATCAGAGGTTTACTTTACTACAGTGTTTTCTATATGTACCTTGCCTCATCCCACCCACCTCCATCATTCTGTCATGTTAAATTCAGTTTCATATTTTCTTATTTGTTTATTTATATCTTGCATATGAGAGTCATTTTTATCTGTATCTCTCCTGGCTTACTTCACTCAAGTTGATACTCTGTAGGTGTAGCTAATTCAATGGCATATTGCATGATCTTGTCATTTTTTCTTTTTTTTTTACAATGTTTTTGGTCTCATTTATTTTTTAATGATTTTTATTAATATATGTATTGAATCACCATAATTACAACATGTTTGTAGTTGGGTTTCAGTCATACAAACGTATGCTCCCCCTTCACCAGTGCAACTATCCCACCACCAATGTCCCCCATATCCATCCTCCCAGACCCTTTGCTTGTATTCTAGAGAGGCATTCTATTTCTCTCACTCACTACCATTATCAGGATACTTGTTGATGCAGTTGTTCCTCTAATTGAACTCATCAATCTTTGTGGTAAGGTTTGTCTCGAGGGCCAATACTTGCAAACCTCATCTCTATTGTCTCTGGGTATTATTACCATATTATCTTTTATTTTCCTTAAATACCACAGATGAGTGTGACTATTTTGTGTCTATCTTCTTAAAGATGATATAGACTGCCAATATGTCAATATGTTTATTTAAAATATTCTATACCATTTATCTTCAGGAAAATGCAAATAATAACTGGTGAGACTGTATCACAAGAACAAAAACAAGCAACAATTGCATGAATGTGAAGGAAAAAGAATCCCTTTGTTTGTGAAAATGTCAATAGGTCCAACCTTTTAGGAAAATAATACAGGCTTAAAAAAAACACAACTAAGACTTGTGATTCTATATGACCTAGAAATATCACTTCTCGTCACCTATCCTAAGGGGCCAAGACTATCTACTGAAAAAACAAAAAAAATCCCGTTTATTGAACATTATTTGCAATAGACAACGTATGGAAAGCAACCCAAGTGATTTTATTTTTTCCTGTGGACAGATTGAGTAGATAAATGTAGATAAATGGAGTATTGCTCAAGTACGTAAAATCATGTGATTTGCTGTGAAGTGTATGAATCTATAGAGTATCATGTAGGTCAAATTGATTATTTCAGAAATTGAATTAAATCTCTGCACCCACAGCTCTGTATTTTTGCTCTCCAGTGACAAAGTCAAGGCAGGTGGACTCTCATTGAGATGGATCTTAACTCTAGAAGTGATCTCAAAATTTTATTCTCAGATTGATTATTTGTAAAATATAGAATAAAATTGATTTTATGTATAATCTTTATCCTAAATCCTTACCTGATTACTTATTTTTAGTGTGATTTGGGTATATTCCTAAGAACTTTTATATATGCAGGTAATTTATTATAGGTGTGTTTAATTTTATTTTCATTCCTATCCTCACCAAAGTTTTCTAATAATGCTGCAAACGGAGTAGCAAGAGTGGATAATTGTTTTCATGATAATGATTTTACCTCCGGGAGAATTTTCTTAAAATAACTGTCTGCTCTAATAATTGGTCACTGGGATAAGGTGGCAATAAAAAGTGTCCTTTTATCTCTCAAAAGTTTTGCTTTGTACCCTGGAGCAATGGAAGGATATGTAATTAAGATTCAGTATTTCTGGACTGCTGCAATGAGAGTCAGATTTATACACTGTGAATAAAAATGCTTCATTATTTTCCAGTGTTTTCTGAAATAGTTTTTCCCTTTTTTAAAAATAAAATTATTTTTAAAATTTAAGTACCAGGATTTTAGGGTACAAAGACACACCCTTCATCCCTCTTTGACACTTCCATCCACTATCATGTTCCAGCGCCCACCTATATCTGAGTCAGTCCTCAAGCTCACTTCTATAGACTAATAGACTAGTTTTCCTTTATTCTATATTTTTTTCTTTTCTTTTTCTTTCTGGGCCATACCCCATGATGCTCAGGGGTTACTCCAGGCTATGTGCTCAGAAATTGCTCCTGGCTTGGGGGACCATATGGGACGCTGGGGGATTGAACTGCTATCCGTCCTAGGTTAGCGCATGCAAGGCGAACACCTTATAACATTTGTGCCAACATAGACTAGTTTTCAAATTCTGTTTTCGTCGGGCCTTTGTTTCCTTTACTATTTCTCTTTATATAATTACAAAAGAGAGTGATCAACTGTCCCTCTCCTCTAGAGCCACTTTAAAAGAAAAAGAAAGAAAGAAATAAGAGAACACTGATAATCATTCTTTCCTGAAGAGATACTATTGTAGCTCAAGAATGGAAGTCACTGAGAGAAAGACCTTGTTTAGCTTAGTCTCATTTGGATTAAATTTACAACATGCTGAATTAAGGAGAAAGAAGGACATTTTCAAATGGGACACATTTCTTTTTAATTTCACTAGATTTTCTTATAAATTACTTTTCATTTGTTGTGTGCTCTTAATATAATGCCTAGTGATTTAAAAGGTTGTTTTGAACAATTGTCAATAGTTATGATAATTTTTTCTAGAAAACTTGTTAAAGACCTTTATTACTCTAACACAATTCAGAAGTGTTTATTATGTTTATAGTATTTTTAAATATATATGTTTTTATAACTAATTTTAGTGGTTGATAAAGGTGTGACATTACATTATATTTGTGTAATATATCCACTGGTGACAATATTTTACTAGTTTTAATGACAGACACTAGTATTTTGAACTTCCCTAGTTTAAATGTGATACATCTTATCACATTTAGAATTATATCAGATCTTAGATGTTCAACAAAGGATGAGTGGATCATTAAGATATAGTACATGTATAAAATGGAATACTATATAGCTGTAAGAAATAATGAAATTATGCAATTTGTTACAACATGGATGGAAGTAGAAGATATTATGTTGAATGAAGTAAGCAAGCAAGAAGAAGCAATACAAAATTATATCACTTATATGTGGTATTTGGAATAACTGCAAGAAGAGACCCAGTGGTTTAACAAGAGTTGTTTCAAACACTCTTGATCCCAGAGTATAGTGAGATGAAAAGAAATTGAGTGGAGGAGAAACAAAAAATGAAATAATAATGGCCAGGAAGGCAAAGGGTGTCAGGTGTATTGGTGGTGTTAAAAAAGACAGAACTAAATATCCAAGCCAATGTCAACAACAATGAAATCATGAGACCAAAATTTAAGCATCAAAACTTAAAATGGGTGGAGGGAGATGACACTGGTGTTTTGATTTGAACTCATATATTATATGTCTGAAACCCAAGTATCAAAAACTCTGTAAATCACAATGGTTTCACTAAAATGTTTTTTAAAAAGAATTATATCAGACAACTTCATATTTTTCTCAAACTTTAAAACAAAAATAGGAAATTCAAATGAGTAAAATATGCATTTCTCTTATTTATAAATGAACCCCTTATTAAAGATTTAAGTTACCTTACATAGAATTATATATTTCTTTAAAAGTTATCAAGTATAAAGTAGATATTCTGGCAAAAAAATTCTTCCAATTATTTTTCAGAGAATGTTTTAAAATTCTTTTATTCCTGACCTAGATAGTTCTGGATGTAGAAGTTTGCTCATACAATTCTTTTTTAAAAAAAAGTCATAAATATAATAATTAATAGATTGCAAATTTTCTTACACTTTTAAACATTTCATTTACATAAACTAGGTATTTAAAAACATGAAAACAGGAAACTACATTCTGAGAAAGAGAATGTGATCTGAGTCCTGGAAACATCGTTTAAAGTCAACTTGTCAACTAAGAAAAGGGAAATAGAAAAAAACATTTAACAACTATCTCACACTCATTTTTTTGATTATAGGCCCAAATATTGTAAGCATGTCCTTACAGATATCTTAGGACATCTGCCCTCCCCACTGCTACTTGTAGCTCTTTGAGCAAACATGAATATAGGGAGTAATACCCTGGCTACCTATGAAGCCAACTCTGATTATACCTGTAGGTTAGTATGTTTTCTACACCAACTGTTCTAGATAATTTGGATCTAAAATGGTGACAGGGTTTGTGGGCTTTATAACTACTCTTCAGGAAGGCATTCAAAAAATAGACTTTCATTTTTAAAGCTGTTGTCTCCAGCATTTTTCACTCTTTTCTTCTCTCTGTCATAATTATGATTTTAAATTGTAAGTATATCAACATGTAGCAACCTTGTTTTTATTGCATCATCATGACTGAGAATGAAAGGTATATTATTTAACACACTGACAACATTTTAAGGGTCCAACAACTGATTTCCATTGATGATGTTGTATCTGCTACATTTGTCCACATTGTTTCCATATTTAAAATCAACTTTGATTTTATTATTCTAATTTTATTTAAAGAGAAGAAAAATATAATTTCCTGACTACTTATATAGTAGTCCATTATGGCATAAGGTTTATTTCATTAAAATATTACAAAAATAAGAATGACAATAACAACAACAACAACAAGCCATCAAAGCAATAATCTAAACCATACAAGACCCAACTGGCATCTTCCAATATGCCAGATTAAATTACTTACCAGATAAAGGGTCCTTTGTATCTGATAGGGAAGGGAAGTGCAACCTTCTTTTTCATATACAGAATCCTAAATCTTTTCTTGGGTGTTAGCAATTCTCCACAATCTCTTGACATTTTGTTAAAATGGCATGTAAGCCATCCTGAATTTAATTAATATTTGGAATTTGACTTTTATCACCCTAAAAGGAGAGTGATAACTAAATTGAAAAGAGAAACTGGCTAACATGAAAACAGCTTAAGTTGAGAAGGGTCTAAAAGCACATTTTTTTAGGCTTAAAAAAAAAAAGAAAAAGCTAGTGTTGGGTTTTATATCTGGTAAAATAAGAGTTATATGATAGTCTATACATATTTAACAGATTTTCAGTAAATTCATACATCTTTATAAGGGAGAACTATGGACCTGTACATTTGAGTGGCAGCAATGGTTGTGCTTCAGATATACAGAAAATGTTAGTGAACATCAAGTATTTTATCTTGGCATGGTAATAAGGATAAAAATAGCTAGCTATAAAAAAATAAGTTGGGGGTAGAGTTCATTGCACAGTCTCCTTCAGCAAGGAATTTCTGGCCTCTCAGCTCAAATGCAGCATCAGAGGCTCTTTCTTGGTCAAGTACACAAAAAATAATGTAGCAAGAAGATTTTTTCCAGAATGGTCTTATTAAATCGCTTCCAAAATATAGCCCTCAAGTTGGCCTACTTAAACTTTCTTAACCTCAAATAATGTCTCTATATTTGGGGAAAATAGGAGGACAAAACTGAAAATAGTTTTGATTATTTGATTACACATTCTCTCCTATGAAATTACTTGTGTTCATAATAATGAAAATATTTTCATTGAATAAAATATGTATACTCTTTCTTCTCTTACTTACTATGTCTTTTATCAATTTAATTTAGAGGTCAAAAAAGAAGAAAAGCTTTTTCTCCCTCAGAAAGCTTTAAATAAATTATTCTATTTTCATTGTACTTAGTGATGGAAATACTGTAAGTATATATTATTTGGTGGCATTATGTAGCATTTAATAAATTACATTTTTCAGAATTTAAATTTTTTAATTTATTACATCACTTACTGTAAACCATTGAAAATTAAATAAAGATTTCTTGATTTTTTAAGTATTTTTCATTGGATAAAGAACTAATATGTTTCTTATAGAATTTAGATAAAAATTAAATGACTACAAATAAAAATTGCATAGAAGCAAATGCATAATTTTCAATAATATTATCTTTAACATTGCATAGAAGCAAATTAATAATTTTCAACAATATTATCTATAGCTATATCTAATAAAACAGCTTTTCTTTCAGATTCCCTCAAGTACTATAGCAAAGCAGAAGAATTCATTCATAACTTAAAGCTTTTTGTTAAATTTAATTATTTTAATGCTTTATAAGAACTTAATTTGCAAATTGGCATCAGATTATTTAAAAGGTCTCTAAATTGCTACTCCTTCTTTAATTTCCTGAACTACATATAGTTATTCCCCTGAACTCTGCCTGAAATGACCTCTGAGCAGATAGCCAGTGACTATGCATATAACTATATGCATATGACTATGCATATAACTGACTCAGTTTCAGACACTGGTACCCAATATAGTCCCTGAACACCTCCAGAACAAATCTCTGTGCAAAAAGCCATAAGTAAGCCCTGTGAACATTTGAGTATACCCCCAAAGACAAAAGACACGTTTTTAATCTTCTCACATGTGATACCTATTTATAAAACTAAAAATGACAGTACACTATGTACTATAATTATATAAATAATACCTTGAAGATAATTGGTATTGCTTTTCTGAGTGTGGTCACATCTGATGAAGCTCAGGAGTTAATTAATTACTTTTATATCTGTACTCAGCAACTGCTTCTGGTAGTGTTTGGGGATACCAAACATTGAGATACCAATAATATGAGATACCTAGGTTGGCTGTAGGCAAGACCAGCACCTATCTATGGTACTATCTCTCTGGCTATAAGTTCCTTACAAAGCTTTAAGAAGGTGGTTTGAAAGATAGTACAAAAGGTGAGGTTTGGCCTTACAAGCTGCTGACCTGAGCTTGATCTCTCGCATGACATATACTCCTCTAGAATATCTAGAAATAATTCTTGAGTATAGAGTCAGAAAGAATGATGAGTATCACTGGATATGTTCCTAAAACAAACAAAGTTGAAAGTAGAGGACTCTATTATGAGGTTGCCTACCTCCCAGACTCTTTTTTAACTTTACAAACTTACTCCTTAATTTTTCCTGTTCATACTTTGTAAACAAAATTATTTCACTAAGAAATGAAGGTAACTTTTTAAAAATATACCTATTTTGAATGATGCTCATTTATACTGCATTGTATAAATTACTAAAATCAATCTCAACATATGCTGAGGTGACATATTAGTCATTAAAATTTTATAAAACTCTATAAAATTTTAAATTTTAAAACATCATACAAATTTTAGAACTCACCTAGTCTACACTCATATTAAGTAGTTTAAATTCATGTCCATTTTATCAGAATGATATCACCATGAAAGTTCAATTTTACTGACACTATATGGAGTCATTCAAAATGAAGGGTTGAGAGTTTTATTAGCAACAAACTGACAGGTTAAAACATAGTAACTCATGGCCTCAAGGACCATCTTTCTTGTAAGGCCAAAAGAAACATTTTATATTTGAAATAAACATGAAAATTGAAAGGGTAGGTTATAGATTGATGAATTCCAAGGTGGATGAGTGATGTCCTGTGAACTGGTGCTCTGAGGCATATACATTTGTATTATAAATATCTGTAAATATAGAGAAAAATCTTATTAAAGATTCAGCCTACTTAGTGTCTTTACTTGTCATAACAAATATTATAAAATACTATTCATTTCTATTCAATAAAACCTGGAAAATTGAGCATAAATGTTTACCATTTTCTTGAAGCATGTCTTTTTTGAAAAGGGTGAACAGTGATGATTGAACTATAAAACAAAATGACCCTGATCTTTTGTAAATTAGTTTTTTCCACTTATTTTGACCTTAACTAATATCTTGAAAATCAGATGGGATAAGAATGAGGTCCAAAATACATCTAATAAGTAGAAAAATATTATACTGACAGTAAGCAATGAATAACTTTCTACTGCTAAAATGCCAGAGAATAGTATGGGAGACTGACAATCATCAATCCCAAAATATCAAAGAGAGAATGTCCTGTGTTTTATGAATACATAGTTCTAGATACAGATAAGTATGAGGATATAAATTATATAAGAAATTAAAAGAATGGAGACCACCACTGCTATCAGATGAACTGTGAGCATGGCCCTGCCCTGAGACAGAATGCCACTAGACAGACCAGTGAACCAAGAAGAGGGTGGCCAATCCGCACATTTCTTCTAGTTAATGAACCCCAGTACAACACATAAAAACACCACACTCCAAAGGTGACAATGAGAAAACAATGCAGAACCCTTCATGTTTAGAGAATGAAGAATGTAACTTTGAACACCCAACAAGGATCAGCCACTTGTATAAAAAATCTAATAAGGTCGTTAGAAAAGATGTTCAAAGAGCACAATGAAAGCATGGAACAAACTGAACTAAACACAACTAAGACTAACGAAGATAAGAAAGTAAAAATAAGAAAACCAAACTGAAATAACAGCCCTGCAAAACTTGGTAGGCTAAAAAAAAAATTCTTGAATTCATTTTTGGGGGGAGGGGCACACCCGGTGACACTCAGGGGTTACTCTTGGCTATACCCTCAGAAATTGTTCCTGGTTTGAGGGACCCTATGCATCAGGGGATCAAACTCGGGTCCGTCCTAAATTATCATGGGCAAGGCAGAGCCATACCACTTGCTCAACCTCTCAGGCCCCCCAAATCTCAGATTCTTTAAAGAGGATCTATTGCCATTTCTTTTCAGGCTCTTCTAGAAAACTGAAGAAACAGAATCACTCCCAAATTGCTTTTAAGAAGCTAACATTCCCTTGAAACCAAAGAGATGCCACACACAACAGCGGCAGCAACAACGAAAACCAGAAACCAAAACCAAGAGACAGGCCAATATATTGATGAATACAGATGCAAAGATTCTCAAAAATTTACTAGCAAATAGGAAGCAATGACTCATCAAGAAAGTTATACATCATGACCAAATATAATTCATTCCAGAGATGCAATGATGGTTTAACATACACAAATAAATTAATATAATAAAACATATCAAGAAAAAAACAAAAACATATTAATAAATTAAAGCATTTGAAAAGGTCCAACATCCATTTAAGTTAAAATCTCACAATAAGATGGAATGAGAAGAACTTGTCTCAATATAGTCAAGGCAATATATTCAAGACCATAGCAAATATTAAATTCAATGGAGAAATCTAAAAGTCTTTCCTCAGCATCTTGCAGGAGAAAATTTATTATAACTTCTTTCATTATTTTATTTTATTTTATAATTTTAGTATTTTATTTACACATCTAAATTACAAACATGATTGCGGTTGGGTTTCAGTCATGTAAAGAACACCCCCCCATTTATTTTCAATTTTTATGTTTTTTTGAGATAATACTCTGAGAGTCTCTTATCTCTCTTCCATCGGAGATAAAACTTAGAGAAGGTAACCCTATCAGGGGTCTCAAACTCAATTTACCTGGGGGCCGCAGGAGGCAAAGTCGGGGTGATCCTTGAGTGGAAAATCAGTAGTAAGCCATCCCAATACAATACTATCTTACCCGGAGAGCTAGGGAATTTAAATAGAAAAATGTGAATGATAAAATATTAGAAAAATTTTTTTAAATGTACACTAAATTATTTACTTTAATACTATAAAATGTTTTTATCTATCTATTTGTCGTTAGAATAAATTTTATCCTTGGTATTTTTCACAGTTGTCATTTGCTATTTTTTGCAATCAAATAATAATATTAATGTGAATAATCATGTCAAATGGAATCAGAATCAGAATTAAAATTACTTCCTTGGAAATAAATTTGTGATTAAGATGCAATATGCTGTAACATTTTTCTGATATTTATTTTATTTTTATTTATGTATTTTATTTTATTTATTTTTGGCTTTTATTGTTTCACAATAAATTGTATGGTCCTACAGATTACGTAATATAGATAAAATTATTTTTAAAATAAAATTGTTAGGGATATTTATGTTTTATGAGCTTAGTTATTGTAAATATCCAGTTTTACTGAAGGTTTTTTCTTGGGTTTGCATTCAGAAATTACTTCTAGTAGTGCTCTGGGCACAATATCTCATGCCTGGGATAATACCCTAATGTATTGTGTGCAAGGCTCACTGTAATATATTTATAGTTTCTAATTTATGTCTTTTAATTACCATTAAAATGATTACTTTGGGCAGCTGAATATATTATAGTTTGTCAATCATAAAAATGTTTACTTATTATGTAGGAACTTTAAGGTAAAATTTGGCTTGAGTATTTTCAAACTTCTGCAAGTAATCTGTTGTGGTTTTGCTAGTCAGTGTCATGGAACTGGAAATTTACATGATTCAGTATCCAACATGAAGGAGGTGATTCTTAAAATTTGGAATAATGTCTGGGAAAGTTGACAGCAGAAATTGGAACTAAAGGCATGGCAGCAGGATTTGGAATCTTCTATATCAGAAGTTTCCAACTTGTTTAGATTAGTTCATCAGATGAACAGCAAGCTAATTTTTCAGATCATTCCATTTTACTTTCTAATCCAACTTAAAACACTCATTATAGATTCATTTTTTTCCTATACCCAATGGCTTCAAACAACATCCTTACCCACATTTAGGGCAATTTTTCAATTTTACTTTACAATATGAAATACTCCTGATAATTTTATTTCTTTATAACAATAGCACCAATCATTTTTGTTTTCTCTATTCAAATTTTTAAAGAATTTTCCTTGTATCATTTCTACAGCATTATATTCCTTGTATACATGACAGGATTTGTTTTACCCTGTGATTTCAATTAGGCATAAATAATAGCAAAAATTGCTATTTTAGACCAAGCAAAAATAGGAAATAATTCCAAGATCTGCCTCCAGTGTCTGGTCCGCTGCCCATGCTGATAAAGGCTATATACAGTTGATCTGTATCTCCACAGAAATGTCACCTTTGATTTCCCCAAACTCTCTATAACAATACAGTTCTTGGTTTGTATTCAGAACAAGTCATTTCGTCAAATGGTAGGATGGCATGCCTCCAGTTCAGTTCATGTAGTTTAATAATAATAGTAATAATAATAATAATAATAATAATAATAATAATTTCACCACCCCAAACCCAGGTAGAGGCCATGAGGAGCTCTATACTACCCTGACCTCAAAAAGGAACTAAGCCATCTTAGAAATCATTGAGTTACCTGTATGTCGCATTCCCATAGTGCCAGATAAAATGAAGGAGAGGTATTCAACAGAGTTAATGGGTGATCAGAATCTTAGTAAGATACCCAGCAAGCAATATCTATAATCTACAGGATGAAGATTTCAAATTATGAAGAATATGCTGTTTACAGCATTTAAGAAAACCATAGAGGAGTATGCAACAGGAAGCATGAGAGGAACTCAATTTGAAGTCATTCATCTGCTGAGTAGAACTGAAAAGTAGAGAAATAAATCAACATGATAAATGACAGAATGCCTGAAATTTTTAATAAAAACAAAAGAAGATTAAAGTAGAAAGAAAAATGATGTAAAGAGAAGTGCCATCTGAATTAGATGGATTCTAGGAGAGGTAAGTGTGATTGGGGGAAAAGTTTTAAAGAATGCCAGGTTAGGGAATCGCATTAGCAGAGGGGAAGTGAAGCAAATGATTAAATTGAACTGGAAGTAAAATAGGACATAGATTGAAGTTTTGGAGCATAGAGTTAGTTGAAAAAGAAGGTAACAGTATGTACAAAATCATAATTGTCAATCATCAAATAATGAAAGGATATGTAGACTGTAAGAAGCTTGAGTAGGAGACTAAACTAGACAGGTGTTGAATGTCATGGATAATTTGAATCTTGGTCTAAAGTGAATTTGTACATCAATTCCATAAATATGAACACTATTATAACTCTATTATAAACATTAAAATTAAAAGTAAAGTAGATAAAATTTCTGAGAAAAATTATACCTGAAAATGACTATAATTTGAAGAGACTTGGACACCCAGATACACAAAGCTTAAAGGTTTGCAATCAGAATAAACACAAACAGAAAAACATTAAGACAGGTGAGACATACATCAGTTTTGATTTGACCTTTGTGTAGCCCAAGTTTCCTTTTTGCATGTGGCTTACCAGTTTTCCCAGCACAAGTTGTTGAGGAAGCTTACCTTAAACCATTTTACATTTCTTGGCCCTTTGTCAAAAATTAATTGATTCAGGGGTTAAGAGATAGCACAGAAGTAGGGCATTTGCCTGGCACAGAATCAAATTAGGACATACATGAACTTGATTCTTGGCATCCCATATGGTTCCCAAGCCTTCCAGGAATGATTTCTGAGTACAGAGCCAGAAATAACCCCTGAATGTGGCAGGGACAATGGTGGTGGGAAAGTTGCACGGCTGAGGGGCTTGTGCATTTCGTGGCTGAAATCCAATTACGAACATGTTTGTAACTATAGACCATGATAAAATAGGAACTATTCCATTTATTTAAAATGCCCAATAAACACAAATGTAATATCTTATAATGCATTAAATCAAGGATAAAACCATGTTATCCTAACTATAATCACAAAGCAATCACTTGTCAAATTTATATAAGAATAAAAAAAAAAAGAAAGTGGGGGCCGGAGAGATAGCATGGAGGAGGTAAGGTATTTGCCTTTCATGCAGAAGGTCATCGGTTCGAATCCCAGCATCCCGTATGGTCCCCTGTGCCTGCCAGGAGCAATTTCTGAGCATGAAGCCAGGAGTAACCCCTGAGCACTGCCGAGTGTGACCCAAAAACCACACACACACACACACACACACACACACACACACACACAAAGAATGAATTAGATGTCTAAAGAAAAATGTAATTGAAGGATAAGCCATATACAACAAGTTCTAAGATAACATTATTTGAAATAGAAAAACAAAAGCTTTTCCACTAAAGTCAGCTATTAGGCAAGGACGTCCACCCTCACTGCTATTATATGACATCTTCTTGAAAGCACTTGTCACTGAAAGTAGACAAGAGAAATAGAAGGAATTGGAATGATTAAAGAAGTCAAACTTTCACTATTTATAGATTTCACACGGTACTTAGAAAACCCTAAAGATGCAATATGTAACTCCTAATAAATGTAAGCTTGTACAATAATGTAACAGTTAACAGAATCAATCCATATATATCTATCTCCTTATTATGTAGCCAAAGATTTAGATGAAAATAAATAAATTAATCTCATTTATTGTTGCTTAAAGAAAAACCCTCGCATATCAATGATAAATTAATAAAGGAGTTAAACAAACTTCAGTGATACTTATATTCTTTCAGAAATTAAAGACAAAATAAATAGAAATATATTTCTTGCTCATGGTGAATCAGAATAAACATCATTAAAATAGCCTAACCATATATGTTACTCACAGCACTTCATAAATTTAATGCAAAGTCTATCAACATTCTGTGAAATTTTAAGAACATATAGCAAGTACTTCTATTTTTTAAATAATATATCTATTTAAAAACCATGATTATGAACATGTTTGTAGTTGGGTTTATCATAAAAAGAACACACTCCTCCCTCACCAGTGCAACATTGCCACCACCAATGCTTTCCATAATTACTTCTAAATTTATTTGGAACCATAAAACTCCCAAAAAGCCAGAACAATCTTAGAGAAATGAAAAGAAGAGGTGTTACATGCCCAGGCTTTCATTTATAATACAAAGCACTAGTAATAAGAACATTTTGGTTCTGTAACAATGATAAACTTTCAGGTAATAGAATGCCAGAGACAACTCCTCAGATATATAGGCAGCTAATATCAAGAAAAAGGATTAGTTGCACCAAGTGGAACAAGAGAATATCTTTCCAGTTATGGAAAAAAAGTTGGACAACCAGCTTACTCTGTATATAAATATTAATTTAAAATGCATTTAGAGGGGCCAAAGTAGTAAAATAGTGGTAGGGTGTTTTCCTTGCATGGGACTGGTCCAGGATGAATGTGGATTCGATCCAAGGCATCCCATATGGTTCGCCTAGGCAGGAGTCATTTCTGAGCCAGAGCCAGGAGTAACCCCTGAGCATTGCCAGGTGTGGCCCCAAACAAACAAATAAACAAACAAAAATGAATTTAGCACCTTGATATAGATAAATGTATAGGTGTGTAAATGTATATGTGTGTATATATACACACATAGAAAACTAGCTAATCTCTCCATGATATTTATTTATCTCAGAGGAATTTTCTTTTTTTTTTTTTTTTGGTGTTTCGGGCCACACCCATTTGATGCTCAGGGGTTACTCCTGGCTAAGCGCTCAGAAATTGCCCCTGGCTTGGGGGGACCATATGGGACACCAGGGGATTGAACCGCCGTCCTTCCTTGGCTAGGGCTTACAAGGCAACCACCTTACCTCTAGCATCACCTCGCCGGCCCCTCAGAGGAATTTTTAATGCAAAGATTTTATTGGTCAAAACAGCAAAAGAATAAATAAATAAATAATAAATAAATAAATAGAGCTATATTAACTGAAAAAAAACATTAACACTGCAAAGCAAAGGAAACTAAAATAAAAAGATATGTCACTGATGTGGAAACTGATGATTGCATATCAAACATAAAAGTATATTTCTTACAAATAATATGCTTTCAAAACTCAACAACAAAACACAATATCATCCAAAATTAGGGAGAGGAGATGAAAGACATTCCCTCAAAGACAACATAAATATGACCAATGACCACATGAAAAATTATCATCATCATCATCATCATCATCAAAGATCAGGGAAATGTTAATACAAATACCATGAGAAACCATTTCCTCCCAGAGACAATGACCATCACTTTATTTTATAATGTCTAGAAGCATTAAATGATAATTTTGGTACTTTTTTAAAACTACATTAGAAACTATTGTGACTAAAAAGTAAATACAAAAACACTGACTGTATAGGAGATATATACACTTTAGTTCACTGAGGCACTATTTACAATGGTCAAGATTTAGAAACAACTCGTGTCCAATAGCAGATGAATAGAGAAATATATATATATATACATATATATATACATATATATATATATATATGAACACACATATTGACTTACTACTAAACTATGAGAAAGGATGAAAGTTTGCTGCATATTTTGTTACAAGTTAAATGAAACTTAAGGCAGTTAGTGATATAGCATTGGAAAAATGTACCATATACCAGCTGATCTCATTCGTATGTGATGAAAATGAAATAAAACAAGGGAATTGGTTTATTTTCAAAGGACACAATTCTTGAACTAAGATCAACTGAATGTGATTTAAGAAGAAAAGTATTGGGGACCTCCGTATAATGGTAAAGGTTTCCTGGTGTTGAGCATGGGCTAGCAGCTCTGCAAGCAAAAAACAATGATATGAATACTATCTTAAGTAATAGAAATAAAAATAATAAGTATGTCAAAGCTAACATATACACTAAAAGCCTCTGCCCATTTTAATTGATGTATTGACTGGGCAGGGGTTGTTTGGCTCCCAAGATTTTCTCAGGATGCTTGGGAGTGTAGTCAGTACCTTGTATATCTTAGTTATTAACCCTTATCTGATGGGTATTGGGTGATTAGTTTCACCCATTTCATCGGTGGCCCTTGTATCCTAGTCACTGTTTCATTTGAGGAGTAGAAAGACATTCAGCTTCTCAGTTTAATGTAGTCCCCTTTGTCTATATTTCATTCCACTTGTTTGGAAAGTGGTGTTTCCTCCTTGAAGATTACTTTCTTTCAATGTCATGTAGTAGTTTGTCTACATTTTCTTTATACTTTAAAGTTTCAAGTCTGATATCAAAGTATTTTATCAGTTTTGATTTGACCTTTTGCATGGCATTAGATAGAAGTCTGAATTCGCTTTTTGCATGTGGCTGACCAGTTGATTAACATCGCTTGTTGAAGAGGTTACCTTGTTCTATTTTGCATTTCTTGCCCCTTTATCAAAGATTAATCGAATGTATGTCTGGAATCATTCTATGAGTGTTCAAGTCTATTTCATTGATCTGAGAATCAGTTTTTATCCCAATACCATAGTTTTCTTTAAAAGGAATATTGCTTTGTAAAATGATTTAAATTTGGAAAACTTGATGCATCTCATCTTTCTCCGAAGGCTTGCTTTAGTTATTTGTGGGTGTTGATAGTAGATTGTTTCAAATGAATTTCAGGAGAGTTTGATCCACACCTTTGAAGAAATCCAAGGGTATCCTAAGATGAATTGCATTAAATCTGTGCAATGCTTTACGAAATATTACCATTTTCAGAAAACAGAGATATCCTTATTCTGGGAAATCAACACATTTTAATTAACTTTAAATCAAGATATTTTTAATCAAGTGGAATTCTGGCATTAAAATATTTGCCTGTTCAATTCTAACTGTTTTTACCTAATTTTATTGAGATGCTATGATTTTCAATACCCTCCATACATGATTTCAGTTCCATACCCACTGCAGTGTCCAATTTCCTCTACTATTGTTACTTCATAAGCATCACTTACAGAATATTATTATTTTTAAAATTGATATTAATTGTAAACATGAGTTCAAAAAAGCACACTCATTGTGTATTTAGCCCTTTAAGTAATCATTTATTATTTTACTTTGAGTGGGTAAGAATTCATAAGACTTACTTCTAGCTCTGTGCTCAGAGCTAAATTCTTTTAATGTTTAGAGAAGCAAACACAGTGTAGATTCTAGGCACAGCCAGTTTCATCCAAGGCAAGGGTTTTAATTCTTTATTACTCTCTTTCTGTACCTTTATGTATGTGTACCCGAAATTCTTGACCATCCCTTTATTAACATGTTTCTACATCCACAGTTTCACATTAAAAGAATTTGATAATAAGCCAATAAAATTTCAAGTATGTGTAAAGAACTCATAGTGACCTCACTATGTCATCTTGAGTTTTTAATGTGCCTTTATTCTGAATTTTAAAACTTTCAAAAAAAAAAAGAGAGAGATTTTGAACAAAACTATTTCAATGGTTTGGAGACTTCTGAAACTACTCAGGTTGTGTGTGTGTGTGTGTGTGTGTGTGTGTGAGGGGGGGAGAGAGAAAGAGAGAGATAGATAGATAGAGAGAGAGAGAGAGAGAGAGAGAGAGAGAGAGAGAGAGAGAGAGAGAGAAGGCAAATATGGAAGGAGCCACATGTGTCAGTCTTAGGACTTACTACTACCTCTGCACTCAGAGATCACTCCTGGTGGTGAGTCAGGTCTTAAATATGGTGCCATATGTTGAACTTGAGTTTGTTTGTATGCAAGTCCTCAGAGTATTTTGTTTTGTTTTCTAATCATCTGATGAAGTGCTGCTCTTGCTCTTGCATCCTGATGCAGTGCAAAATAGCCTTCTGGGCTATCACTAATAGTATATTAGCATCTCATATAAACTTGGGGCCTGGGCATACAAACCATCTGCATCAGACTTTGAGTTTTCTTCCTGTATGTTAAACTATATTCTTAATTCTATTAAACTGAAAAATAATGAGCTTCTTTCCGAGTAAACATAGAGAAGGATTTTGCATAAGGAATAAAAATTGAGTTCTAAAAATTAAAATAGTACTAAAGTCAATTAAATGCAAGTATAAAGAAATGAAATATTTTGAAAATTATACAATACATTTGATAGTAATAGTTTAAGTGTAAAAGCACTCCAGAATTTATATTTAATATACAACATGCTACAACATGACAATTTTGATTAAACTCTACATTTTAAAAGACTAATAGAATATGCATTAACATGATGAATCATTCTATGATGAAAGATACTATATTAATGTGTTAAAATATTGAAACTTTCCTAGGGAAATAACTAATTTAATTTCTTCTTTAAATTTAATCATGAATCTACAGCTCTAACTAGCATAAATCATAAATTAATTTTATTTAATATTTCTAAAGTACATAGTCATTTCAAAGTTCAATAGTAAAATTAAATAGTTCACCATTGAATATATGGTATTTCTACAGAAAGTGATTCAAAATAAATATTATTTCACAAATCCTGATATTTATAAAACTAAATTTTCAAGCAGCATTGGGAGAAGTGGATACAAAGATGACCTAGATGCTATATAAGACTAGAGGTGAGAGGTGTTGAGCACTTCGGTCATCCAAGGCAAGGGTTTTAATTCTTTATTCCTTATCTTTCTGCACCTTTATGTATGTGTATCCCAAATTCTTGACCATCCCTTTATTAACATGTTTCTACATCTACAGTTTTACATTAAAAGAATTTGGTGGTGAAATTGCAGTAACTTTTCATAGCACAAGAAAAGGTAACACTATTACAACCATGTTATTCAAACTCTAATATAAATGTAGTTAAAAAAAGAGAGAAAAGCAAAATTTTGAGCTACTTCCTCTCTTATTTCCTAGAGGTGCTTGTATGTCTGGATGTTTATATCCAATTACATATGACTCAGCACCTCCATTCCATAGTATTCACAGGTATTATCTTGACTGACTACACTCAAGATGCCAATTTGCTTTAATATTAAGCTGACATATCACCACTATATTTAAATGATTGACATTTATGAACATAAAAAGTAATAGTAAATGGTGGTCATTTTTTATACTTTACATAATCTATAAGTGTTATAACTTTATAGTTTACCATACTTATTTAATATTTGAATGCTATAAATAGACAAGGACTATTACTTAATAATATTTTAATAGAAAAATGTAAGATCTATTATGGTTGCTAAATCAATTCTTTAAAGACAAAAAATGCATGTACTGCTAGCTCAAAAAATGAATAATACGTTGCTTAGCGGAGCCAGGAGCAAGATGGCGGCGATCCCGGGCAGGCAGTATGGGCTTATTTGGCCAAAGAAAGCACAGCAGTTACTTCGCGTTTTACAAAAGCCATCAGTGTTTGGGGATGATTCTGATGATGATGCTGAGTGACGAGACACCGTCCAAAGATGCAGCCTGAGCGAGCAGTTTGGCTCTGCCCCAGGGGACTTCCTTCCGTATTGCTCAGGTAGGGAGACCCCGCCCAAACACGCTGCCTGCGCGAGCAGCCTGGCCCCGCCCCCAGCGACTCTGCTGAAGCTCTCCCCAGCTAGGCAGACACCGTCCAAAGACGCAGCCTGCGCGAGCAGTTTGGCTCTGCCCCAGGGGATTTCCTTCCATATTGCTCAGGTAGGGAGACCCCGCCCAAATTGCTGCCCGCGCGAGCAGCCTGGCCCCGCCCCCGGCGACTTGCTGAAGCTCTCCCCAGCTAGGCAGACACCGTCCAAAGATGCAGCCCTCGTGAACCGCGCGAACGCTATTGCGTTCGCGCGAATATAGCTTAACACAACTAATAGGTATAGCCAGTTCAGGCCTAACACCAAAATTTCTTAAATAATCAAAAACCCATAAAATTGGGGGGAAAAAAAAGGGTGGGCATTCAGAGAGCTCTGTGCTCCACAGTGTGCGTGCTTCTCCCTAAAGTGAGTGCAGCGCCCAGAGGACACTCCACCTGGGGCATAGGGATCCCCGCATCCACGACCCCCCCCCCCGCACCAGTTCCCAGAAAGAGTGCATTCCCCTGGGACCATTCCACGTGGGTGTATTCCAAAGCATACCAATAAACGCAAAGAAATATGGGTAAATCAAAGAGAACCCTAACATCTGAAAATACAGAGACAGACCCTATCAAGTTTCCAAGTCCGCCAAAACGCACAGATCCATGGGAAGGTGACCTAAAAGCAGCAATGAGGAAGGAAATGCAAGAATTAATAAAACAAATGAAAGAAACCTTAGCTACCGAGTATAAGAAATCTATGGATGAACGAATCAGCCAAATTGAAGAAGAAATGTTAAAGAACATGAGAGAGTCCATACAAAAAGAAATGAAGGAATTAAAAGACTAAGTAACAAGCCTTACAAGCAGAAACACAGAGTTGGAGAGACACATTGAAGAACTCGAAGGAAAACTGCAAACAAAAAATGATCAAGAAACCAACAAAGAAATAAAAGGCAAAGCACTGGAAGGAAAAGTCCAGTATCTAATGAACAAGGACAAAAGAAACAATCTAAGAATTGTGGGTATACCAGAAGGGGAGGAAATAGGGAAAGGGGAAGAACAAGTAGTCAGAGAGATAATAGCAGAGAAATTCCCCTCCCTCTGGAAAGAAACCTCAATGCCAATCCAGGAAGTGAAAAGAGTCCCTAACAAAATAGACCCTAATAAAACAACTCCAAGACATATAGTAATCCAAATGGCAAAAAATAAAGAGAAAGAGGAACTCCTTAAAGCAATAAGAGAGAAAAAAAATCTCAAGTACAAAGGTAGGGACATAAGAATCAAACCAGATCTCCCATTCGAAATAATTCAAGCAAGACGACAGTGGAATGACATATTTAAACGACTGAAAGAAAGAAACTTCCAACCTAGGGTCCAATACCCAGCAAAATTATCATTCATATGGGAGGATAGACTAAAAACATTCTCAAACAAGAACGAGCTTGAACTATTTGTGCAAACTAAACCAATCCTAAATGACCTGCTCAGAGATGAATTACACAATCCAAACCCCCGATTGTAACAAAAACCACCCTACACAACACAACTGCACAACAGTCATCTCTCTCAATAATCTCCCTAAATGTTAATGGACTAAACTCCCCAATTAAAAGACACATAGTAGAGAACTGGATTAGGAAAAATAAACCAGACTTCTGCTGTCTGCAAGAAACACACCTACAACTACAGGATAAGCACAGGCTTAGAATAAAAGGATGGAAAGTAATTATTCAGGCCAATGGAAAACAAAAAAGAGCAGGGACAGCCATTCTTATATCAGACCAAATTGCATTCAACCTCAAGAAAGTGATCAGAGACAAAGAGGGCCACTACTTACTGATCAGGGGAACATTAGATCAAGAAACACTAACCCTGGTCAATATCTATGCACCTAATGTAGAGTCAGCAACATATGTGAGGCAACTGCTCATAAACCTGGAGAAACACATGAAGGGAAATGTGATAGTAGTAGGGGACCTCAATACTCCACTATCACCACTGGACAGATCCACCAAACAGAAAAATAGCAAAGAAATAAGAGCTCTAAATGAAAAATTAGATGATTTGGGGCTAATAGACTTATATAGAGCCCTACATCCCCAGAAAGCAGAATACACATTCTTCTCAAGCCCACATGGAACCTTCTCCAGAATAGACCATGTCTTAGGATACAAAGCCAACCTATATAAGACCACAAAGGTAAGGATCATTAGAAGTACCCTTTCAGATCACTATGCAACAGAACTCAAAATTGACGTCAAGAAGAAGCAATGGAGAAAAACTAATACCTGGGGATTAAACAACATGCTGCTCAACAACAGCTGGATCAAAGAACAACTCAAGGAAGAAATAAAAAGATTCCTTGAGACAAATGACAACGAAGAGACAACATGTCAAAATTTATGGGACACAGCAAAAGCAGTAATTAGGGGGAAACTCATAGCAATACAGGCCTATGTCAAGAAGCAGGAAAATAACAAAACCAACAGCTTAAAAGATCACCTCAAAGAATTGGAACAACAGCAACAGAGAAATCCAACCACAACCAGACGGCAAGAAATAATAAAAACCAGAGCAGAAATAAACAACATCGAAACCAAGAAAACAATACAAAAAATCAATGAGACCAGAAGTTGGTTTTTTGAAAAAATAAACAAGATAGACAAACCGCTGGCAAAACTCACCAAAAAAAAGAGGGAAAACACCCACATCAATAGGATCACTAATGAAAGGGGAGAGATTACAACAGAACCCCAAGAAATACAACATATCATGAGATCATATTATGAACAACTATACTCCACCAGGCTAGAGAACCCAGAAGAAATCCACAGATTCTTGGAAAAAAACCCTCTTCCAAGACTGGAAACGGAAGATCTAGAAAGCCTAAACAGATCAATCACCTCAGAGGAAATTGAAGATGTAATTAAAAAACTCCCTAAGAACAAAAGCCCAGGTCCAGATGGATTTACAGGTGAATTCTATCAAGCTTTCCAAGAAGACTTACTACCAATTTTCCATAGGCTCTTCCAATCCATAGAAAAAACAGGAATCCTCCCTAACTCCTTCTATGAGGCAAATATCACACTCATTCCGAAAGATGGCAAAGACAACACCAAGAAAGAAAACTACAGACCAATCTCACTAATGAACATAGATGCAAAGATAATCAACAAAATCTTAGCAAACCGAATCCAACACTTTATCAAAAAAATAATACATCATGACCAGGTGGGATTTATACCAGGAATGCAAGGTTGGTTCAACATACGCAAATCAATCAACATTATACATCACATCAACAACAAGAAAGATAAAAACCACATGATCGTATCAATCGATGCAGAGAAGGCATTTGACAAAATCCAACACCCTTTCATGTTAAAGACACTCAGTAAAATAGGCTTAGAAGGAACCTTCCTCAAGATAGTTACAGCTATCTATGAAAAGCCAACAGCCAACATTATACTTAATGGTGAGAAACTAGAAGCATTCCCACTAAGGTCAGGAACTAGGCAAGGCTGTCCACTCTCTCCACTCCTATTCAATATAACCTTAGAAGTCCTAGCAATAGCAATCCGACAAGAAAAGGGAATCAAAGGAATCCAAATTGGGAAAGAGGAACACAAACTATCTCTATTTGCAGACGATATGATGATTTACATTGAAAACCCTAAACAGTCCACAGTAAAACTCCTAGAAACAATTAACCAATACAACAAAGTGGCTGGATACAAAGTCAACACACAAAAGACAGTAGCGTTTCTATATACAAATCACGAAGTCGAGGAGAGAGAGATTAAAAATACAATTCCATTTAAAATAGTATCAAAAAATATCAGGTACCTAGGAATCAACCTTACAAGGGAAGTGAAAGACCTATACCAGGAAAACTTCAAAACACTTCAGAAAGAAATTGAAGAAGATCTAAAGAAATGGAAGAACATCCCATGCTCATGTATAGGTAGAATTAACATAGTCAAAATGACTATCCTACCCAAACTTCTATATAGATTTAATGCAATCCCTATCCAAATCCAGACACCATTCTTTAAAGAAATAGAACAATCAATCACAAAATTCATCTGGAACCACAAAAGACCCAGGATAGCCAAACAAATACTGAAAAACAAGAAGCTGGGTGGCATCTCCTTACCTAACTTGAAACTATACTATAAAGCCATAGTAATCATAACAGCATGGTACTGGAACAGAGACAGGACCTCAGACCAGTGGGTCAGAACAGAATTCCCTGACATAAACCCCCAGATATACAGCCAACTAATATTCGATAAAAGAGGCAAGAACCTGAAATGGAACAAAGAAAGTCTATTCAACAAATGGTGTTGGTACAACTGGAAAACCACATGTACAAAAGTGAAGATCAACCCATACCTCACCCCTTATACAAAAGTCAACTCAAAATGGATCAAAGACCTTGAAATAAGACCCGAATCTATAAAGTTTATTGAGAATAAAATAGGCAGAACACTCGAAGACCTATATATCAAAAAGGTCTTCGAGAATGGAGCACCATTGGCAAGAACTTTAGCAACAAACATAAACAAATGGGACTACATCAAACTAAAAAGCTTCTGCATGGCGAAAGAAACCCTACTTAACGCAAGAAGACAGTTAACAGAATGGGAAAAAATCTTTTCACTCGACATATCAGATAAAGGGCTGATATCTAGAACATACAAAGCACTCAGAAAGCTGAGCCCCCCAGAACCAAATAAAGCCATTAAAAAATGGGGAGATGAAATGAATAGACACTTCTCTGAGGGAGACAAAAGGATGGCCAACAAACACATGAAAACATGCTCACCTTCACTCATCATCAGAGAGATCCAAATCAAGACAACAATGAGATACCACCTGACACCAGTGAGGATGGCTCACATTAAAAATAATGGGAACAATCTCTGTTGGCGGGGATGCGGTATGAAAGGAACTCTCATACACTGCTGGTGGGAATGCCCCCTTGTCCAACACCTATGGAGAACAGTCTGGAGAGTGCTCAAAGAACTCAGAATTGAGCTGCCATTTGACCCAGCAATTGCTCTCCTAGGTATATACCCCCAAGTGGGAAGGACATTCATTCCAAAATATATGTGCACCCCACTATTTATCGCAGCACTCAGTGTAATAGCCAAGTCTTGGAACCAACCTCGATGTCCAACAACAGATGAATGGATCATTAAGATGTGGTATATATACACAATGGAATATTACATGGCAGTCAGAAATGATACAATCACAGATTTTGCAGCAACATGGATGGACCTAGATCATATTATATTAAACAAAGTAAGTCAGAAGACAAAAGAGAAACACAGAATGGTAGCACTATGCTGAAGCACCCAGAACACACATCTTATACACAACTGATACTCAACAATCAAATAACACGATTTAACAGGGTAGAAACTCTAAACACTGCAATAGTCAACATATACTCAGGAGCAGTCCCCAAAGTACTTGAAAAAGGAACAACGCAAACTCTTGACTACACATTATTCCACAAAGAAAGCAGCAACACCAAAAACTGCACCTTAGAGAGAACAGGTATGTAATCAACCTTCCATGACAAAGGACCACAACATTCACTTAGAGATAGTATTCAGGAACACAGGTAAAGAACACCAAGGGAAATCACTGTCTGCAATGGAATCATCCCATAACACTACATTTTATTGTCTTTATCTTATAATATTTAAAATAACCTCTCAGCTTTTATATCCACAGGCATCCTTGAATACAAATGGCGGATAAACTAAGATGGCAGTGCGGGATACCACATGAGATACCATACTTAGCTTGCAATATGAGATGGCCCCAAGAAAACTCTTTAACATACATTTTATCTCTAGGTTACACCTTCTTTTAGGAACTGAAGCACGTGACCAGTCAGACCACCAAAGCAGTAACTGAGACGTACAGACTTAAACTACACGCTCTATTCTGTGAACAAATTCAGGCAAACTAGCATTCCCCTGCTATTCTCTCCTCTCTTCTCACTACTTTCTTTTTTATTTTCTATCTTCTTTTTTTTTCTTCTCTTCTTTTTTTTCTTTTTCTCTCTCTTTTCTACTCTTCTCTTTACTTTTTTCCTTTTCTCTTCTTCCTTTCCTTCTAAAGTATTTTCTCTTTTCTCCCTTCCTACCCCTTGCATATACATTCCCCTTTTCCCCCTTTGGAAATCCAACTATCCCTTCACCCCTCAATCCCATACAGACCTCCCGCCATATTAAAACTCTCCACCCTCAGTCCTTAATCTATTAGGCATCAAGATTGACCTCCTACCCCAACGAACCATTACCCAGCACCCAGTCGAGAGGACACCCAGTCAAACCCACACCTCGTCTCCTGCAAGAAAAGGCAGCCAACTCCCCTGCGGATCCATGCTGCGCGGCCCTCCCCACCAACTCCCCCTAACGTGGACTGTTACCTGAAACCGGACTTAGGTCTAAAAGTATCCTCAATGCAAGAACCCTTCCAGGACCTCCCTGCCACAAATCTTTTGCCACTATGAAGAAGATCTGGGGATGGGATGTAAAGATTCCTGGGGACCCACACACCACAAGAAGAACCCAAAAGACAATGGGAAAACCTGTATTTCCAACATAAGCATAAGAACTGTATCACACCACCTCTTTACCTGCTTTTCCCCAAATGTAAGATAGTCATATGCATCACTTTGGCCCTTTAAACACTTTGCTACCTCATTTAAAAAAAAATCTGGCCTACATATACATATGTAAGCACATACATTTTTGATACCTATTTTTTTTCTATTTATTATTTTTTCATCTTTTTTTGGGTATGTAACCTGATTCTGTTTTCCCCTTTTGACCACCCCCAAATGCACCAACAATATAAGGTAGCACCATTTCCCCCTGCAAAGGCACACTAAAATAAAGGGGAATTCTTACATAAATATATATATATTAAAAAAAAAAGAGAGCTCTTATCTATTAGAGATAGGAACTCATAGTTGTTTACAATAGAGGGATATCTCCTACCTTGAAAATATGTCATGTGGAATTAACTTAGACCTCAGGTGTTTAGATACCATCAATCCAGCCTTGAACCCTGGATCCCAGACACAGGAATGGCACAGTTCTTCACAACTGCTACAGGAAACAAATCCCACCCGGGACAGCCGCAATACTGCGAGGTCACCAACAAATGCCAGCTCTAATATGACATCCTGACAACGGAAAAAATGGGAACAACTTGACCTAAGTGAAGGTTATCCTACCTTTCTAGCTAACGACAAGACAAAATCAGAAGACTTGTCACCCTTTGGAAGGCCCAAAAGCCAAGATCTCGAGTTACAGGTGACTGCTGCTAGAACCATGACCAGACTGTATACAGCCTGGGACCAATAAAAAAGCCCTAACCTAGGGTTTGAACTACGATCTGCACAATGAACATGATCCCCAGTTTCAAAGGTCTGGCAGAGACCATTGTAACGGAATGGGGCTTCTGGAAGCACAAAGAAAGACACTGTCCTAGGTGCCATCCTAGCTTCAGTGCAAAGACCAAGATCACCAACCACAGAAGATGAATTAAAATGACACTGATGGAACAGAACTTCTAGAACCACAAAGACTGACTTCATCATAACTCCCACCGCAGGATCTGTGCAGATACTGATATCCCTAGTCACAGAGGCCTGATAGTATCACCCAGGACAGAGCAGAGGTCTTACAAACACCACAAAAGCTCCACCAGGAGAGTAAATGATCCTGAACAGAGTCTATAGTTGATCCCATGACAATACACTCCAAGGGCGGAGAAACCCCATATCTCTTAGGCCAAGTGAATTCCTTTTCGAATGACCCCAATATTTACTGTGCCTGGGCAGGAGGGAAAAAAAAAAGAAGCACAAATCATTATTTTTTTATATATATTATTTTATTTTCATTTATTATTATTATTTTTATTTACCCATCTATTTTTGGTCAATTTCTCTGTTTGGGTGTGATAATTGAAGTTGTCCCCAGTTATACTTATTCTTTCTCTTCCTTTCTGTTCTTCCTTTGTATGCTATGCCATGTTTCCTATATCAAGACCATGGCATTTTTTTGTTTGCTTGTTTGCTTGTTTTGTTTTGTTTTGTGTTTGTTTTGGTGGGTTTTTATTTTATTTTTTGTTTTTTTTGTTTGTTTTGTTTGTTTTTTTTTTTTTTGGTGCTTGTGCTTATTGTTGGAGACCTCATGGGATATTTGACACTTCTTTTTGTACTGGTGGAATGTTTCACCTTTTTTCTCCCCTTCATTTCTCAAACCGATGTTGAGAGCCTCTGGAAGAATTCCACTTATTTTCGGCGTATTAGACTTTTACCCCAGTTTATTACTTTTCTCTCCTTTAAACAAAACCACGTAACTTGAACTAGTTAGTCCTGCCCCCCCAATTAGAGGGGGAAACAAGGGAGACACCAGGACCAAATAGGTGCAAGACTACTATGCAGTAGGCTAGATACAGAGGAGACCACACATCCTAGCTACCCTGGGGGTGAGGGAAGAGGATATGGGTGGTAGGACAAAAACGGAGGTGTAGGGAGGACAATTTGGTGATGGGAATTCCCCCTGATTTTATGTAAATATGTACCTAAAATATCATTGTCAACAATATGTAAGCCACTATGATCAAAAATAAATAAATAAAAAAAATTAAAAAAAATGAATAACACATTGAGTAAATTACATTAGAACTAAGTTACACATATTTTAAAATAAATTAGACTAATATAACCACATATATGTTTTTCATAAAAACTCACAAGAGTTTTTAAATCTTCAAAAAGTGTTTTCATGCTTGTCACTTATACCTAGAAAAATTCTATTTTCAATGAAATGTCATTGAAATTTTAGCCCTAGAGTCATCAAACTACTATTTGAAGCTGAAAAGTCAAGGTAACCCAAAGATATTTTATTACTTCCAGGGAGCAAAGATACTTTAAAGATCAAAAAAGTCATACCAATAAGAACAAAAAAAGTACTGCATCAAAATTGCCATCTGCCGAGCTGTAATAACTTGAGCTTCATAAAGAGAAAACAATTTATGTCAATTTAATTAAATTGATTCTAGAAAGAGTATAAATACTCAATAACACTAAAAAAGTAATCCATGAAAAAATAAAATAAAAATTATATTAAGATATGCCTAAAATATGATTAAATAAATAAAATTTCACAGGAATGCTAAACAAAAATTCTCAGTGCTGAAAATAACAAATGATGAGTGACATACTTAAATTTGTAATTTCTAGTAAAAAATTATGGAATATATAACAATCTAAAGAATAGAATAGAGGTTTCTTTTATATTTTAAGTCCTATTAATGTTTTCAAATGATAAAATGTATTAGCTTTATAAGTGGTAATAGATGAGTGCATATATTAATATAAATGTCTTGATAGATTTGTATGTTTATTGCATCATTAGTAAAGTATAAATTAAATCTCTGAAGATTTTGAGGAGTTGTCTCTAACTGAACAAACAGAATATTTTACCTCCTCTGTGTTGTGTATGTGGTTTTTTTGGGGGAAGGCAGGCATATCTAAAAGGTCTTAAAACTTACTCTTGACAGTATGCAGAAGCTATATGTGCTGTTAGAAAACCCAGGTTATAAATACAGATATTAATAAAAAAGAACCACACACAATAAAGAAACTGTTGACATTGGTGTTGGAAAATGTGCACTGGTGAAGTTTGTTATGCTTTGTAAAACTGTAACTCAATCATGAACAACTTAATATGTGAAAGAGAAACTATATTATGAACAACCTTGTAACCATGGTGTTTAAATAAAAATATATATATATTTTTTTTTTTTTTTGGTTTTTGGGCCACACCCTGTGACACTCAGGGGTTACTCCTGGCTATGCGCTCAGAAGTTGCTCCTGGCTTCTTGGGGGACCATATGGGACGCCGGGGGATCGAACCGCGGTCCGTCCTAGGCTAGCGCAGGCAAGGCAGGCACCTTACCTCCAGCGCCACCCCCCGGCCCCTAAATAAAAATATATTTAAAAAAAAAGTATTAGACCCAAATTACAGAGGCATATAAGGGTTAAAGGAAACCTGGAATGCTATTGGTAGAGGGAAGTTTAAATTTACTGGTGGTTGGGACATTTATGTTTAAAACTCTATTGTAGACAACTTTGTAAATCATCGTGCCTAAATAAAAAAAATTAAGCATGAACTGACACTGGCCTACATCAAAAAAAAAGTGACAATATTTGAGGGCCAGTTGTTGTTGCTAATCATAAAAAAATAAAAAGAAAACAAGGAAACCCAGGTTAGATGCCAGAGCAGTGGCGTGAGCAGTAGGAAGTCTGCCTTGCCTGTGCTAGCCTAGGGCTGACCGCAGTTTGATCCCCGGAGTCCCATATGGTCCCCTTAGCCAGGAGCGATTTCTGAGCACATAGCCAGGTGTAACCCCTGGTTACACAACACCGGGTGTGGCACAAAAACAAAGATAAACAAACGAGCAAAAAAGAAAACCCAGGTTATTCTTGTGCAAGGCAAGTGGTCTATCCACTGTAAAATCTGAGTTTTGCTTCCTTGAATTGCATACTATTCTGAACATCTTGGGAGAAAAATTCTACACAATACTTTTTAGGAAATTATGTTTTTATTTGTTGCTCAAATATAAAAATTATATCTAATATATATCTTCAAAACAATATTATTGGTATTTTTTGAAGCGGAACCTTGTATATATTGCAATACATGGAAATTTCATGATATTTCAGGGAATGCATTGATAGCCAATTTACCATGATCTCTTTCTTTTACAGTAGCTTGTATTTCAGCTTACATCATATTTTAATGTGCCTGTTATAGCTTTATTTACATGAGCAATGCCTTATGGAATAATTTTTCTTTAGATTTCTGTTTAATTGAGAATCATAAAAAGTGAGCTGGGCTGGAGCATTTGCCTTGCATGCAGCTGATCTGGTTTTGATTCTCAGCATCCCATATGAAGTCCTGAGCCTACCAGGAGTAATTCCTGAGCACAGAACCAGGAGAAAAGAGTAATTCTTAAGCACAACTGTGTGTGGTCAAAACCAAAACCAAAACAAACAAAAAACCCCAAAAGTATGCAGTAAATATAAATTTTAAACATTTTATTTTAAAAATGTTCCAGTGATAACAATTTTTCCTGAAATATATGGCAATAATAGCATTGGTAATATCTAAAAGAAACAAAATAGAAAGTGATATTAAAATATTTAACATTTTCTATTTTAGTAAAAATTAGTGCACATTACTGTATGTTTGCAGTTACATAATGCTTTTCATCTGAATACCTTAGATGCTCAGACTGTGATTATAATGATGGCAGGCTTACTTAACAGACTTCGGAAAAAGAAAGATGTATAAAAAGTGACTCTAACATTTGGAAAAAAATTGTTTTTGCAGTCTTTTATAGAGCTAGGAGTCTGAATTTTGCAACTGTGGCTATGGTAAAGGTGCTTTTCTTTTTTCTTTTTGCTCTTTTCTTTTGCATTTTTTTCTTTTCTTTTCTTTTTTCTTCTTTTTTTCTTTTCCCAGAAATGAACAAGTTAACAAGAATTACATACTCACCATATGTAATTTATCATGGCAAACTTGACTTCACCTGAAACAAAATACAACATCCAATAGAACACCAACTGAGAGAATAGTTAGTAAAGTAGTAAGAGTGTTCCTGTGATTTTTTATCATCTTTTTGAGCCTTTGGTTTTATGGAATTTATTTAGTAGGGTATAATAATATTACTATGTCTGAGAAACTCTTGTCCCCTGAACTTTTGTCTAATATTTAAATCAGATGTTTGTCTTCAGAGCAATATTTATTTCATTAATAGATATATGTGAGTTTACTTAAATATTCATAATGCATATATAGAACCTAAGTGAGTTCTAGAAGGAAGAGTATATGAGAGCTTAAACAACTTCAACATCTGCTAGTAAGGGCAGTTTCCAATTAACATTGGCCTTTAGTGGTATAGAAAAGTGAACTAAAACCTCAGTACATAGGGGCCAGAAATAGGACCAGAGCATTCATAAAATAGATAGGAATGTGCCTTGCAAAAAGCAGACCAAGATTTAATCCCATGTAGTCTCTCAAGTCCACCAAAAGTGATTCTGAGTGAAAAACCTCTGATCACATCTGGGTGTGGGCCAAAAAAAATCATTGACTCATTACTTAAAATATTAGTACAGAAATAAAAAACAAACAAACAAACGAACAAAAAAAAAACCTGGGGACAGAATGATAGCACAGTGGTAGGTAATTGCCTTGCACGAGGCTGACCCAGGACAGACACAGGTTTGAATCCCATATGGAATCACATATGGTCCCCTGAGCTAGGAGTCATTTCTGAGCACAGAGTCAGAAGTAACCCCTGAGTGTCGCTGGGTGTGGATCTCCCCATCCAATAAAACCATTATTACACTGCTCAAAGGTATCTTATGTTTGAGCTATAATTGTTACACTATTCCTGGGCTGACCACTTAGTCCAGGGGACTGAGATCCCCCCACACCAGACTGGTCTTCATGGCCTGGCCTGGTAAATCGGGCCCTGGGGGGAGGGTGGGGGAGAGAAACTCCTCTTGTATGCATATTGGACCCCATTCAAGGGTTCTTTTCAAAAGCATGCGCAACATATATACTTTTTAACATCATCCAAAAATGTTCTTAATTCTTGACTTTTTTTTCTTTTTTTGGTTTTTCAGGCCACACCCATTTGATGCTCAGGGGTTACTCCTGGCTAAGCGCTCAGGAATTGCCCCTGGCTTGGGAGGGACCATATGGGATGCCGGCCGGGGGGGGGGGCGGGGGTCGAACTGCGGTCCTTCATTGGCTAGTGCTTGCAGGGCAGACACCTTACCTCTAGTGCCACCTCGCCGGTCCATGTTTCTAAGAAAAAAAATGGAATGTCCTAGATTTGGAGGATAACATCAGTGTATATGTAGACGTGACTTCCTATACAGTGGTCCTCTCTGACTGCCAAGCCTAATCCATAAACAATTCATTTATACAATATATAGAGCCCCTCTGATATATTGCCCCCCCCCCACATATGAGCCCTTTCTACTCCCTCATCTCCTAATCTGGACTTGTTATCTTACCCTTACTTAACCCTCTTTACCCTCAGCTCCTTATTACTCCTTAACTCTCTCACCCCCAACCATCAGTACCCGACATTTACTCTTTTAACTTAAGTACTGTACAGTCCTAATCAGAGACCAAAGTTGTGCATTGGATTTAACAACTCCCAACTATTTCAAAAGACATAAAAAGGGCACGTATATCTTTTTAATATTTTATGTGTATTTTCTTTGACAGCTATAACTCTTATTAAATATTCTTTTACAGTGACGATTCTATCCACTTTTTATCTTTTCTTCTCTTTGTGAGCTGTACACTAAGGAATTTTGGTGAAAGAGTCCCTCAGTTTAATGCTTATGATTGAACCATGTCATGAGAATTGTTGGACTTGTTCTTATGGCCCCATAGGCACAGGTAACGCCAAATGGCATTGTTCTTTGTTTGCATAGGCACATTAAAATGGGGAAATACTAAACATACAAATAAATTCTTATCTAATAGAAATTGGAACACACAAATCTTATAGTGCAATGAGACCTTACACCCTGAACCTTGATATTATGACCTGGCACAGGCCTCAGAAGAATGGGCATCCTCCATTTACCCCTGAACCAGGGAAGCTATCTACGAATCATCCAAGGTTTTTTATAACAACACCTGGAAGCAATCCTCTACCAGGGAAAGCCCTACCACTGCTCTGACATCGACCTGCTCAAAAGAGGCTTCCCTTAGCACTAAGAAGACTTGACAACAACGACCTGCTTACAGGACAGGGCTCTCTGCATTGCCCTTTAATTGTGAGGTGAGATGAGAGGACGCTCCGCACCATTCTGACAGCAATGTAGGATATGCAAATTCCAGGATCTTTAATACAGAAACATGATACCAACAACAGAGACTGTGTGAAAAATAAAAGTGTATTGGCAATACAGACAATGACTTGGATTGGACATACTAGTTTCCCTGGAGCCTAGAGTTGGTCTTATGCCAGGAAACTTCAGGGATAGGGTCTCCTTGTATTTAAGCCAAGGCTTTTCCTTTCCATGGGACTCATATTTTGGTGGGCCTATGCAAACAATAATTGCCACTCTAATACCGTTTTTACTGTACTCCTTTGACTCTAATCCTTAAGAAAAACAACCCACTTAAACTTTTGAGTTTAACTTAAACTAATATTCATGTGCATGGAAGTGTAAAAAAGTACTTTATTTTCAATGTTTAAGGAGTTACATAAGTTTTATGGCTTTACATTGCTTTGTGTGCTGCTAAGAAATATTATGTATTACAATATGGGGACTTGAGGGACAAAGTAATTGTAAATGGGTTCTGTTTTATTTTTCTTAATGTTCTTTGGCTAAGTTCAAAGTTTAGATATCAGCAAGGGGACTTCTGAGAATTTTGTTTATGGGTGATTGTCCTTCCACTGTAACTTTACCTTGTCCTCTTTCTTTGCATCTTTGTTCTCATAATTAAAAATAAAAAATTAAAAAAATTGCTGTAACCATTAAACCCTCCATTTTCCTTGTAAGAATATCATCATTATTGCACAGATGAAGATAAATTATGATATTAAGCAACTAGCCTTAAAATTAAAATTAAAAATAAATTTATATATGCATTACACATATGTACATAAAATAGGATTTGGTTGCATTTATGTACAGAAAGTCATTACTGACTCCAGAGTTTTTTAAAATCTGTTTATCCAAAGTCTTATTCTTGAATTGTTAGTATAAATATATTTTGAGTTATACAGATCTAAAAAGAATTTCAGAGTAAGAAGTTAATAGTCGATTTTGTTTTAAATCAAATATATACATATATATTTATATATATTAACTTTCCCATTAAATAAAGACTTTTTTAGTGTCAATAACCTCCAAAGGCACCTTTATTAATTATTTACAGTAGTTTCTTGATTCATTCTCAGAATTTCTTAGGATAAAAATGTTTTATACAGGTCAACTTTTTTATGTATTCATATACTTATATGCATATATAAACATTAAAGAAATACAAGTGTTAAATACAAAGATCAGATCAAATGCCCTCACACACTGTCTATTCTTAATAAATCCACATTTAAATTAATGCACAATTCTATACTGGTAAAGTGAATAGAGAAAAGCTACAAAAGAATTAAAGCTAAAGAATTTTCAGAGACAAAAGAGAGGAGGGCTCGAAGTACCAGCTCACTACATGAAGCTCACCACAAAGAGTGATGAGTGCAGTTAGAGAAATAACTACATTAAGAACTATTATAAAAATATGAATGAATGAATGAGGGAAGTAGAAAGCCTGTCTAGAGTATAGGCGGGGGTCGGGTGGGGAGGAGAGAGATTTGGGACATTGGTGATGGGAATGTTGCACTGGTGCAGGGGGTGTTCTTTACATGACTGAAACCCAACCACAATCATGTTTGTAATCAAGGAGTTTAAATAAAGATATTAATGAAAATAACTATGATGCAATAAATCTGTAAAAAAAAGGTAAAGAAATCAAATGATAAAGAATTTGAAAGATTAGAGAATGTCTATTCCTATGTCTAACTATAGAAAACCACAAAGTATTTGTTTCTCTGTCAGAATTCTTTCACAGATTTTATATTTTTAGCTTTCTTTTTTATTGTCAATTATAGTTCGCATGCAAGTATAAGTAAGATTGATGGAAAGTTTGTTTTTAAAGGCTATTTTCAAACTTCATTCAGGCTGTAACTTTAATTTCTCAACATAAAATAAGAATGAAGTTTTGGTGTCTGGTTGTTGGAAAGAAGTCATGGTTGCAATGAGTATTATACGTATTTGCAGGAATTCAAGATAGTGTAATGCATCTAAAAAAATAACTCGAGTCTTTTCTTCAATTGACTGAAATTCCAGAAAGAAAATGAAAATTATATTCTAAGAAATTTTTCATGTAAAAAGTTACATTTTGTTCAAATTTTTTCATGGAACCTTACTCTAATGTATGTTTTTTCTACATAATTAATGCTTCAACATTAAACCTGATGAAGCAACAAAGAGGAAAAATATCCTAGATACTAAACTATCAAGATAAAAATAACCACTATTTTTATGAAACAATGTGAAGGTTGAATATACAGAGAAAATACAGTTTGAATAAAGATTTTAAAAGAAGATACTTTAGCCAGAGTAAGAATAGAATACATTATGAAAAATACATAGAATGCTTTAAAATATTTAGCAAAGAATTTAATAATTGTAGCATGTGAAAATCTGAGTTACTCTTCCAGAGCATAAAAGAACTAAATGTAATTTTAGAAAATAAATACAAAAATTTCAATGATACTATGATGTATCTACTCATGCCTATATTTAAATACAAAAATTTTATAAAGAGTTAAAGAGAAATAACTAAGATAAGCTCATTGGAAAAGTACAATATGCCAGGTATTTCAGAACCATAACAAAAATAATAGTTACAATGAAAATAAACCCTATGCAGAAGCTGCTGTGTATTCAATAGCTTATTTTTCTGATGAAATGAAGTCATCAACAAAGATAGAGTTCTTAATTCTTTCTCTCCATGTGCTAGACAAATATCAGTGATTCACAGGATACCTCAAAGGCCACTGATATTATTAGACTAACAAGATTTAAGAGTATAAAATATGACACAGAGGCCATATTCCAAATATCTGTCAAATGGACTGTACTAGAAAGTAGCCTCTCTAATGGTAATCAACTGCAATTTGAGTTGTTAGAGCAATAGCTTTATGGGGTTAATATGAAAATATAGACACTATTTCTATTACTAAATAATAAATAAAAACTATAAGGGCCATAGAAAAAGGAGGTGTGCTCTTGTAGAGAAAAGAGAATGAATGGCAGTAAAGAAAGACAAATTTTCTATTCCATGTAGACAATAAATATTTTAAATTAAAATAAGTTACACAATCATCATTTAGAGATACACAGATATAGATCAAATAGTTGAATAAAATAATTAAATGTTATGTTTTTAGAAAAGTGTGAAATGTTTTTCTTTTTCTCAAGGATTATTAAAATGATTGGCTTAAAATTATCTATATAAGTATAATTATATATGTTGATTATTGATTAATTTTTTCGTCTTTGGGCCAAAGCTGGCTATGCTTAAGGCATATTCCTGGCTCTGTGCTTAGGGATCACCCCTACTGTTCTCAGGAAATCTTGTGGAGAGTCAAGAATCAAATTCTAGATATCAGAACATGCCAACTGTACTATCTGTCCCCACATCATGTGTATACATTTATGCATGTAATATTTATAGACAAGAAAATTAAAAGTAACAAGGACTAGCAAATTCAAGAATCTAGCCTAGAATGAAAATCAATCAAGATCATAGAAAGGAAATAATTTCTCACCTGAGAGCTAAAAGATAACATAGGGTTTTTAATAGTATATATATATATTGCTGTATAAATTGTGTAATTTATTGTTACTGTAAATAAATAAAATTATCTTGAAATACGTAAATTCATGTATGATAATGTCCCATACAGAAGCAGTATGCTAAAATTATCTTACATAATACAAATATAGAATTACACTAACTTTTATAAGCCATTAAAAGTTTGTGCATCATGATTTATCTAACATGAAAATGATCAAAATTTAATTTTAATCTGATAAAAAGGAAAATGAAAGCACCATAAAAATCTCAAGGGAAATTTCTCATTTTCTGCATGTAGAAAGGTTTTCGGTGTTATTCCTGGCAATACATGCTCACTGAGACTAGGTATGACCTGAAAACTAAAACTAATGTACAATTCAAAGCTATTTCCAAAGTTGCTCATAATTTTCTCTGTGATAACAAGGTCTCTTCCTTCTAGTTCTACAGATCTTTTCCTGTAAAGCTCAGCTAGCCAATCATCTATGCCTACCATCTGTAATTTAGCCAGTCAAAGCAATGTTCAGGACTTCAGGGGATAGCATGTGGTGCTCAGCAAATCAGGCAGCACCAGGAATATAACTTAGGGTCTTGAACATGGTAGGACGTGTTCATCATTAGGGATGACTTCCTGGCTATGTCTATAATTTGATTATTATCCATCTTTCCCTTCTCAATGCTTAAAATTAAATTTAGTGCTAATATCAATTGAATTACAATCCAAAAATGTAAAATAACTTTGTACAGCTTTACTTTGTTTTCTTTGAGGTTTTGTTTAGTTCTGAGATGATCTAAGCTTGATCATATTCACTATTAGCCCATAGAGTGATGCATGCTTTCCACATAGTGGAATCAAAGATAATAGTGCTTTTGTGGACAGCACCCCCACTATCCCAAGTGCCTTTCTCAAAGACAAAAGTCTCTTGTAGGCAGCAGAAGGTTGGGTTCATCTTTTTGACCCATTTTCCACTCTGTGTCTTTTAATTGGTGAATTTAGTACATTGACATTAAGGGAGAAGATTGTCATAGGATTTAATGTCATCTTTGTAGATAAGTTTGCTGTGTTTGTTGGTCTCTCTTTTCTTAAAGTATACCTTTCAGTTTTTCCTTTAAGGCTGGTTTTTCATCTGTGAAGTTTCTGAGCTGTTGTTTATCTATGACATTGAGACTAAAGGCATCTTCAAGGAGGAAACTGCACTTTCCAAACAAGTGGAAGCAGAGATAAACAGATGGAAATACATTACTTTGAGAAGCTTCTGCACCTCAAAAGAAATAATGCCCAGGATACAAGAGCCACCCACTGTGTGGGAGAAACTATTTACCTAATACCCATCAGATAAGGGGCTAATCTCCAAAATATACAGGGCACTAACAGAACGTTACAAGAAAAAAACATCCAATCCCATCAAAAAATGGGAAGAAGAAATGAACAAACACTTTGATAAAAAAGAAATACAAATGGCCAAAAGGCACATGAAAAAGTGCTCCACATCACTGATCATCAGGGAGATGCAAATCAAAATAACGATGCCATACCATCTCACACCACAGAGATTGGCACACATCACAAAGAACGAGAACAATCAGTGCTGGCGGGGATGTGGAGAAAAAACTCTTATCCACTGCTGTTGGGAATGCCATCTAGTACAACCTCTATAGAAAGCAATATGGAGATTCCTCTAAAACCTGGAAATTGAGCTGCCATTCGACCCAGCTATTCCACTCCTAAGGATATACCCTAGGAACACAAGAATACAATACAAAAACCCCTTCCTCACACCTATATTTATTGCAGCACTATTCACAATAGCCAGGCTCTGGAAACAACCAAGATGCCCTTCAACAGATGAATAGCTAAAGAAACACATGGAATATTATGCAGCTGTCAGGAGAGATGAAGTCATGAAATTTTCCTATACATAGATGTACATGAAATCTATCATGGCTGAGTGAAATAAGTCAGAGGGAGAGAGAGAGAGGCGCAGTATAGTCTCACTCATCTATGGGTTTTAAGAAAAGTAAAAGTCAGTTTTGCAACAATCCTGAGACAATGAGAGGAGGGCTGGAATTTCCAGCTCATTTCATGAAGCTCACCACAAAGAGTGGTGAGTGCAGTTATAGAAATAACTACACTGAGAACTACCATAACCATGTGAGTGAATGAAGGAACTGGAAAGCCTGTCTAGAGTTGGGGGTGGGGTTGGATGGAGGGAGTTTTGGGACATTGGTGGTGGAAATGTTTCATTGGTGAAGGGGGGTTTTCTTTACATGACTGAAACCTAATCACAATCATATTTGTAATCAAGATGCTTAAATAAAGATATTATAAATAAAAAATAAATAAAAGACAAAAGTCACTCCAATGTTATTATGCTGCTTCTTCCTTCAAGGTTTTGTAAAAAGTAATGCTGACAAAAAGAACCAGGAGTTGTAGAAAGAACAAATAATTAGTTGGTAGAAAAAAATAACACATCAAAGTTCATACCCAGGAGCTAAAATGCAAAATAATGCTATATTCTTGCACAAGTTTTTTCTTAGCTTTCAATATGTGTGGGAGATAAATGACCCTTTAGTTCAAAGACTAGCAGAAAGTTCCAGTAAATCCTTTGTAAATTTCTAGAAAAAATGCCCTGGAAAAATTTTAGGAGCTATTTTATTTTAATAATAATGTTCCTCTTGTTTGTCAAGCCTTTTCTTCACTTAATGTTACTCAGCTTATAACCAAGGATGATATGCTCGTTATATTTCTATGCGTTGAGATTTCCACAGCACACACTCTATTCTCCAAATAGCTTCAATTGAGATTGCCTAACCAATTGACACACTCCAGCAATCAGTTTGATGCACTTAATGACTTTTATCTTTAGCTCTTTCATCTTTGTTGCAGATGTAAAAATGTACAATAAAATGATTTTAAAATAGTGTTATAATACTTACCTAATCATCATTCATTATTAAATGAATAATACGGGGCTGGAAAGACATTGCAGTGGCTAGGGGACTGACTTGTATGTGTATGACTCATATTCAATCCAGACCATGATATGTAGAATTCTGAACCCTACTAGAAGGCATGATCCCTCAGCACAAAACTAGAAGTAATCACTCAACATCTATGCTGTGGTCACCAAACAAACAACATAAAAAATAAACAATAAAAGTAGAAACAGTCAATCTTCTGTACATTTCATATGGTAATTTATCCTTGCTTTCAAAACAATTCTCCCTTTGTCCTTCTTCTAGGCATTGTCAATCTTCTCTTTTGCTTTTATTAGAAACTTAAATTAATCAATCTATGATAATTGCTTTATGAAATATTTGGCAAAAGCTATCATTATTTGATTCAGATACAGCATGCTACAAATATGAGACATAAATATTCACATTATAGAATTAAAACAATGCCTTATATTTTCTTTGAGACAGAAGATTTCAGCAATAAATAGTGGTTCACAGAACATTTCTATAGTCAATGTGCTTTTTAAATTTTACGATCTCATAGTTGCTAATAGCATTTAAATGATGTAACATCTTTAGCAACATATTTCTGTATAAAGATAAATAATATTAAAATTACTAATAAAGATTTTAAGTATAGTAATTTTAGATTTCAGACCCTTAAATCTTACTGTTAATATATCTTCTTGGGCTGATGGCCATATTCCTAGTCTGGAACCTGATTTGGGCAAGGGAATTATGATTCTTTAGAGAAATGGAGGGCAGGCATGTATGAAGCACTGCTGTTTTGACCATCCTTTCTATAGGAAGCCTGGTCTGTAGGTTTATGGTATTCTTTGGAGGCAGCATAAGAATACTAAGAAGAAATATCTGGGTATCATGCTGGTAGAGGTCACATTTTTGAAGATCACTGTGAGAAGTTCATCTCATTTCACCTATTAAACTACTTTCAATCTTTCTCAACCCTTATTAACAATGTTTACTTAGAAACATAATGCAGGTGTTATTTGCACAAAAGGCACTTGTACAGGGAAAAGTCTTTAGAACGCTTTGCATATATGGTTTTGAGTGCTCCGGTGAACATAGACAACCTCCTTGTTTAAAAGAAAATGACAAAGAACCAGAGAAGTTAGGTAAGTACAGGACGTAAATCTCTTGCAAGTTATTAAGCTGACCCTGCTTCAAATACCTCACAGCCCAAATGTCCTATAAACAGAGGCAAGGAATCCTGAACAGAGAGGTCATAGTCACTCTTGAACACAGAGGCAGAATATCACCTGAATACTTCTTATGTGGTCACAAAACAAACAAAATTACAGAAAAAAATTCAACCTGTACTTAACAATTGAAATGTCATATATTCTTCTGTAATAAGTTAATATTATAGCAACAAGTACTTGATTTTTAAAACTATTTTATTTTTATTTTTTAAATTTAAAGAAACTTGATTTACAAAGTTATTGGTATGTGAATCTTTGGAATATAATATTCCAATACTAATCGGAGCCACAGTGTCAATTGCTCTCTACCAGTATTCCCAGATTCTGTCCACCCAATACCTGTTACCTTGACAGACACATTTCCAAGTTTGAGAGTTGTAGTTCAAGTTTCATTATTACATTGTTGTTGAATTTGTGCTTGGGTTATATAGTAATATCACTTTATTATGTGCTATTTTATTTACCATTGCTATTTTCTTTAGGATAAAGGGGTAGCTAGAATGTGGTTGAATTTGCTGTGTTCAGGAGTTAGAAGTCATTTACACATATATTATACTGTTGTTTATCAAAACTTTCTGAGGATTAGGAAAATGTCTAGAGCCTAGATTTATTACTACTGTACCTTTCTAAAGATTGAGTTTCAGAGAAATAAGTGCAAGCACGTTGAAATGTCAAAAGTGATGAAATGTCCAAAAATGTTGAAATGTTCAGATTGATGAATTGCCCAAAGCCAGAACAAAAGCAAGTAAGTAATTAATGCCATTATAAAAATGGTCTTCTAACTTCAGTATAAATTTCTTTTATTCTATGTCTGTCTTCATAACTAACTGCTAGAAAACACCAATTGTTCTCAATTGCTAAAATGACAGGTAACAATACACAGATGAAACTTCGTAGTATATAACATCTTACAATTAATTTTTCCTATTTGAGATAATCAATGATTATTTTAAATTTTCTCTCACTAATATTTCAATGATCATCTGTATCATCATTGTAGACTTGTTTAAAAGTCAGAAATAATATACAAAATTAATTAATAATTTGGACTCTAGTCTTAAATCCTAATATTTTAAGTGGCATTTACTTTTTTGTTTTGTTTTGTTTTGGGTCTCTGCACTTAGAAGTTACTCCTTGCAGGCTCAGGGGACCATATGGGATGCCGGGACCATATGAAACCAGGGTTGGCTATGTGAAAGGCAAATCCTGTACCTACTGTGCTATCTCTCTAGCCTCTGATATCTACTTATTATTGTTTAAATGATGATTACTTTTCTCTAACTCCATTTCTTTATTTTAAAAATTGAAGCTTACCACAAAGAGTAATAAGTTCAGTTAGAGAAATAACTATATTGACAATACAATGACAATGATAGTGAGTGAGAGCAATAGAATGCTTGTCTCAATTATAGGCAGGGGTGGGGTGGAAGGAGATGGAGGGCATTGGTAGTGGTAAAGTTGAACTGGTGAAGTGGGACATTCTCTTTTACAACTAAAACCCAACTACAAACATTTTTGTAATCATGGTGCTTACATAAAGATATTATAAATAGATAAAATAAAAATTTGAATCACTATTTTTTGTTGTTGTTTTGTTTTTGGGCCACACCCGGTGACGCTCAGGGGTTACTCCTGGCTATGCGCTCAGAAGTCACTCCTGGCTTGAGGGACCATATGGGACGCCGGGGGATCGAACCTCGGTCTGTCCTAGGCTAGCGTAGGCAAGGCAGGCACCTTACCTCTAGCGCCACCGCCCGGCCCCTGAATCACTATTTTTTTTTTACATTATACACATCTATTTTTATTTCTGTGTAATGCTGAATATATTATAATTCAAGAAAATGAGGGGTACTGGCCTTTTTTTTTTTTTTTTGGACTTCTTTAATTTATTTTTTTTTATTTTGATCATAGTGGCTTACATATTGTTGACAGTGATATTTTAGGTACATATTTACATAAAATCAGGGGGATTCCCATCACCAAATTGTCCTCCCTACACCTCCGTTTTTGTCCTACCACCCATATTCTCTTCCCTCACCCCCAGGGTAGCTAGGATATGTGGTCTCCTCTGTATCTAGCCTACTGCATAGTAGTCTTGCGCCTGTTTGGTCCTGGTGTCTCCCTTGTTTCCCTCTCTAATTGGAGGGGCAGGACTAGCTAGTTCAAGTAACGTGGTTTTGTTTGAAGGAGAGAAAAGTAATAAACTGGGGTAAAAGTCTAATACGCCGAAAATAAGTGGAATTCTTCCAGAGGCTCTCAACATCGGTTTGAGAAATGAAGGAGAGAAAAAAGGTGAAACATTCCACCAGTACAAAAAGAAGTGTCAAATATCCCGTGAGGACTCCAACAATAAACACAAGCACCAAAAAAAAAAAACCCACAAAAACAAACACAAAACAAAACAAGCAAACAAACAAACAAAAAAATGCCATGGTCTTGATATAGGAAACATGGCATAGCATACAAAGGAAGAACAGAAAGGAAGAGAAAGAATAAGTATAACTGGGGACAACTTCAATTATCACACCCAAACAGAGAAATTGACCAAAAATAGATAGGTAAATAAAAATAATAATAATAAATGAAAATAAAATAATATATATAAAAAATAAATAATGTTTTGTGCTTTTTGTTTTTTTCCCTCCTGCCCAGGCACAGTAAATATTGGGGTCATTCGAAAAGGAATTCATTTGGCCTAAGAGATATGGGGTTTCTCCGCCCTTGGGGTGTATTGTCATGGGACCAACTATAGACTCTGTTCAGGATCATTTACTCTCCTGGTGGTGCTTTTGTGGTGTTTGTAAGACCTCTGTTCTGTCCTGGGTGATACTATCAGGCCTCTGTGTCTAGGGATCTCAGTATCTGCACAGATACTGCGGTGGGAGTTAGTCTTTGTGGTTCTAGAAGTTCTGTTCCATCAGTGTCATTTTAATTCATCTTCTGTGGTTGGTGATCTTGGTCTTTGCACTGAGGCTAGGATGGCACCTAGGACAGTGTCTTTCTTTGTGCTTCCAGAAGCCCCATTCCGTTACAATGGTCTCTGCCAGACCTTTGAAACTGGGGATCATGTTCATTGTGCAGATCGTAGTTCAAACCCTAGGTTAGGGCTTTTTTATTGGTCCCAGGCTGTATACAGTCTGGTCATGGTTCTAGCAGCAGTCACCTGTAACTCGAGATCTTGGCTTTTGGGCCTTCCAAAGGGTGACAAGTCTTCTGATTTTGTCTTGTCGTTAGCTAGAAAGGTAGGATAACCTTCACTTAGATCAAGTTGTTCCCATTTTCTTCGTTGTCAGGATGTCATATTAGAGCTGGCATTTGTTGGTGACCTCGCAGTATTGCAACTGTCCCGGATGGGATTTGTTTTCTGTAGCAGTTGTGAAGAGCTGTGCCGTTCCTGTGTCTGGGATCCAGGGTTCAAGGCTGGATTGATGGTATCTAAACACCTGAGGTCTAAGTTAATTCCACATGACATATTTTCAAGGTAGGAGATATCCCTCTATTGTAAACAACTATGAGTTCCTATCTCTAATAGATAAGAGCTCTCTTTTTTTAATATATATATATATATATTTAAAGGATTGCATAAGATTGTACATAAAACTGGTCATTATATAGCTATAGCCATGATTTATCATGATTTTATTTGTTAATGTTATTTCAAATCTTATTTTTGTTACTCTGGAACCCACTAATAAATTTACTGTTTGCTCTTTTATCTAAACTTTACTGAGATAAAATTTTAGTAAAGATAACATAAAATATAAACCATAGCATATAAACTATATTATATAAATATATTTAAATTTTAATTATAAATTTGCAATAAGAATATACACACATATATAAACTTTCATCATGTATAAGGAAATAAACATAGTTTTCACCTGTAAAAGTTTCCTCATGTTACTTTAAAATTCTTCCTTTTCATTTACCTCATTCCCAACTAATTCTTAGGCAATCACTAGATATACATTTGGACTTTCAGTTTTGTGGTTAATGTAAAATAGATCTTTAGTGCATCTCTTCACATCCTTTGTGAGTACATTATAAAGAATAATTTTTATGTGCTTATTTACCACTAACATCTCTTAAAATATCTTATGGAATTTTTTTTGCAGAGGCTTTTTGGGCTTTGTCCTGCTGTAATCATGGCTTATGCCTGGCTCTGAGCTCAGAATCACTTCTGGCTGATCTCAGGATATCATATGGGATGATGTGTATGCATGACAGGAGATTCTAGGGAAGGCAAGCAGTATACTTAAGATCCACTTTCTGATAAAATTGTTCACATGTTCATTAATGTTTCTTTTCTTCTATCAACTGGAGAGTTTTTATATATTTTGTATGCACTGTTTTTTGCACTTTTCTTAGTCTGTGGTTTCTTTTTTTTAATATATATAATTTTTATTTTGATCATAGTGTCTTACATATTGTTGACAATAACATTTTAGGTACATATTTACATAAAATCAGGGGGGATTCCCATCACCAATTTGTCCTCCCTACACCTCCGTTTTTGTCCTACCTCCCATTTCCTCTTCCCTAACCCCCAGGGCGGCTAGAATATGTGGTCCCCTCTGTATCCAACCCAATACTTAGTAGTCTTGCCCCTGTTTGGTCGTTTGGTCTTGATGCCTCCCTTATCTCCCCCTCTAACTGTAGGCAGGACTAGCTAATTCAAGTTGCATGATTTTGCCTGAAAAAGAGAAGATAAATAAACTGGGGTAAGAGTCTAATACTCCAAAAATGGATGGAATCCTTCTAGAGGCTCTCATCATCGATTTGGGAGATGAAGGAGAGAAAGAAGTTGAAACACTCCACCAGTACCAAAAAAAAGAGTCTATTATTCAGTGGGGACTCCAGCTATATTGATAAGCATCACAAAAAAAAAAAAACAGACGAAAAACAAAGCAAAACAAAACAAAACAAACAACCAAAAACCAAACAAACAAACCAAAAACACACCATGGTCTTGAAATAAGAAACATGGCATAGCACATAACTAAAGAAGAGAAAAGAAGAGAAAAAAAAATAAGTATAATTGGGGACCACGATTTCAGTAGTCACACCCAAACAGAGAAATCGACCAAAATAGATAGGTATATAAAAATAATAATAACAATAATAAATGAAGGGAAAAATATATGTATATATGAAATAATCAAGGTTTTGTGGTTTTTGTAGTTTTGTTTTTTCCCCTCCTGCCCTGGCACAGTAAATATTGGGGTCATTCGGAAAGAAATTCACTTGGCCTAAGAAATATGGGGTTTCTCCGTCCTTGGAGTATATTGTCATGGGATCAGCTCTAGACTTTGCTCAGGATCATTTATTCTCCCAGTGGTGTTTTTTTTTTTTTTGGTGTGTGGAAGACTTCTGCTCTGTCCAGGGTGATACAATCAGAGCTCTGTGTGTAGAGGTCTCCGTATCTGCACAGATCCTGAGGTGGGACTTATGATGAAGTCAGTCTTTGTGGTTCTAGAGGTTCTGTTGCCTCAGTGTCGTTTTAATCCATCTTCTGTGGTTGGTGATCTTGGTCTTTGCACTGAACCTAGGATGGCACGTAGGATAGTGTCTTTCTTTGTGCTTCCAGAAGCCCCATTCTGTTGTAGTTGTCTCTGTCAGACCTTTGGGACTAGGGATCATGATTATTGTGCAAGTCATAGTGCAAACCCTGAACTAGGGCTTTTATATTGGGCCCAAGGTGTATACTGTCTGGTCGTGGTTCTAGTAGCCAGTCATCTGTAAGTCACGATCTTGGCTTTTGGACCTACCAAATGGTGCCGCGTCTTCTGGTTTTGTCTTGTCGTTAGCTGGTAAGGTATGCTAATCTGCTCTCAGGTCAAGTTGTTCGCATTTTCCTCATTGTCAGGATATCATGTTAGAGCTGGCCCTTGTTGTTGACCCCGCAGTATTAAGGCTGGCTCAAATGGAGTTTGTTTCCTGTAGCTGTTGTGAAGAGCTGTGCCGATTCTATGTCTGGGATCCAGATTTCAAGGCTGGATGAATGGTATCTAATCACCTGAGGTCTAAGCTGATTCCACATGACATATTTTCAAGGTAGGAGATTTCCCTGTATTGTAAACAACTATGAGTTCCTATCTCTAGTAGATAAGAGCTCTTTTTGTTTTATATATATATATATATATGTAAGATTTCCCCTTTATTTAGTGTGTCTTTGCAGGGGGAAGGAGTGTCTTCCAAACACATTTTTTATCTTAATGCATAATGATGCTTTATTTATTAATTATGTTCAAATAATTTGTGTGATAAATTAAAGCCCAGGACAATGAAAATTTCCTCTCCAGTATTTTTTTTTCTGATCTTCTCCCCACCACCCTTTTTTTTTTTTTCATTTTGGTGATGCTCAGAGATTCTGAGGCTATATGCTCAGAATTTGCTCCTAGTTTGAGGAACTATATGGGATGCCAGGGATTGAACCGTGGTTAGTCCCGGGTCAGCCACTTGCAAGGCAAAAGCCCTACTGCTGGGCCATAGCTCCGGGCCATTTTTTCTGATTTTCCTAAGTTTTTTCTTAAGTTTCTTAAGTTTTAACTTAACATTAAGTTTAATATTTACATTGCTCATATTTTTTATTTTACTAAACAGATATGTGCATGCAGACATGCTTGTTACTTTGCTTTTTGTACATGGGGTCACTTCCAGTGTTTTTGGGAGATCATATGTGGTGCTAGGGATAGAACCCAGGTCAGCCATATTCAACACAATACCTTGCCTACCATACACCCTCTGGCCCAACATATTGTTGGCAAAATCCTATTAATGGCAAAACCTCAAGTTAAATAACATCGCAAGTTTCTGATATCAGTAATTATTCGTTTTTTTTGTTTATTTGTTTGTTTGTTAGGGCCACACCCAGCAGCACTCAGGGGTTACTCTGGCTCTAGACTCAGAAATCGCACCTGGAATGCTTAGGGGACCAGATGAGATGCTGGGACTCGAACCCCCATCCTTCTGTATGCAAGGCAAACGCCCACCTCCATGCTATCTCTCCGGCCCCTAATTATTCTCTTTTAAATCAGTATCTGTTATCTTGAACATTTTTAAAACCAATTTTATGAATTATATTTACCTTTCCGTTAATTTTACTTTAATATTCACAATGTCCTTTCATTTGGTTACTTTAGGTCTAATTTATTCTTTTTCAAATTACTCCTAAACTAAGCTCAAGGAGTTCTGGACCTTGTAATATTTGGACCCAAAATGTGAACCTGACTTTTCAGGTGTCAGGTCCCCAGGTTGGAGATGGAAAGGGGACTCTGATACCCCACTAAGAGTACTGAGAATGATTGGGAATTTACGGGTCCTGTACTGTACTAAGAACTCAAAGGTGGGCCGGATAGAGAGCACAGAGGAAGGGCGTTTGGTTTAGATGCAGAAGGACGATGGTTCAAATCCTAGCATCCCATTTGGTCTCCGAAACCTGTCAGGAGCTATTTCTGAGCATAGAGCTAGGAGTAACACCTGAGCACTGCCGGGTGTGACTCCAAAAAACAAAACAAAAAACAAACAAAAAAAGGAACTCAAAGGTGCTGGAGTATGAAGCATTATTCATCTTCAGTGTGTGCCCCAGGTCCTTGAATTATCTCACTACCTATCATTTGTATTTTGCTTGTTTGCTTTTTTGTTATATTTTGTTTTTAAATTTTCCTATTTTCCCTTTCTATCGAAGTGCAAGGATTAACAAGAGGTAATGGTAGCTACATCCTTACCTCTTTCCAAACCTCCCTTGTCCCCAGGGTACCCACTCCCCTCTACCAACATCCCAAGAATCCTCTCATTTATGCTTTGTAAACTTCCTCTTCTGATATCTTTGCACATTTTCTGGTCCCATACAATGCTTTTTTTAAATCACACGTGAGACATAGCTGTTTTATTGTGTAGGTTGTGGCATATATAGATGAATAAAGTTAGACTCCTGAAAGTTCTTACAATTGCTCTTTAATGGCATTTGATAAAAATATGGTTAAAAAGCTATTTTATACATATATGTGGATCAAATATAATCATATGTCTTATTTTGTACTAATGTTTTTTAAATTTTATAAGAATGAAATAGAACTCTCAAATAACCAAATTTGTAAGAGTGAGGAGAGGCTAATTTTTTTTAAAAAATTAAAGCCTAATGGAGTAGAATTATAAGGTTATAAAAGTGTTTTTTGTCTTTAGAAATAATAGTTTGATATTATAGAATATCAGACTATAGATAATCCTCAAGTAACTTCATCAATAAAAGACAGAAGCTCTATATATGTGAAAAAAAGTTACCTGAATAGACATGTCACTCAATGTAAATCAAACATTAATTTATTATTTAAAAAGTTTAAAACCAATATCTCTTAAATCATAGGGATATTTATCAATTATTATTGAATTATTTATCAATCTAAGAATAAATAGCACATGAGTGAATGCCATACTTAATGGGGAAGTATGGAAAAAAATCTTTCCTGTCTTTTAATGCATGTTTAATGCTTCTGACAAAAATGCTTCAAGGCTATTCACTGACTAAGCAATTGCTGTGATTGAAAATTTGTGTCATTCCTTCAAATCTGAAGAATAATCTAGTTGGATAGAATATTCTTAGTTTAGTTGTCATTTTATTAAGTTTTATTTTGTTTTTTAATTATTTGCTACCCTTTTTTCTAAACTAGAATTTTATTTAATAGACTTGCTGTGATTCTTTAAAAACATTGTTTTTTACAAAAAATATTTTTGGTCATACAGTTCTGAGCTCAGAGCTATGAGTAAGCTCTAGGCTCAGGGATATAGTTCTGATGGATTTCAGAGAACCATATGTGGTGCTGGGTATTGAACCTAGGTGGACCTCAGACTATTCTGTTCCTGTGAGGTACCTTTGTTGTAATTCCTGTCTTTAATCTAGCTGCTTTCATTATTTGTAACTAGTTTTGGCTTTTGCCTGTCTGATTAGCAATGTGACTTGATGTTTTTGTATTTATGTCTATTTTCACTGGGCCCCATGTCCACTGGATCTTAATGCATGTACTTGAAAACTCTAGAAAATTCTTATGATTTCATTTGGTAGTTTTTCTTTTACTTATTTCTTTCACTATTCTTTTCTTTTTTCTTTCTTTTCTTCCTTCCTTCCTTCCTTCCTTCCTTCCTTCCTTCCTTCCTTCCTTCCTTCTTTTCTTTCTTTCTTTCTTTCTTTTTTCTCTTTCTTTCTTTTTTCTCTTTCTTTCTTTTTTTCTTTCTTTCTTTTTTCTCATTCTTTCTTTCTTCCTTCCTTCCTTCCTTCTTTCCTTCCTTCCTTCCTTCCTTCCTTCTTTCTTTCTTTCTTTCTTTCTTTCTTTCTTTCTTTCTTTCTTTCTTTCTTTCTTTCTTTCTTTCTTTCTTTCTTTCCTTCTTTCCTTCTTTCCTTCTTTCCTTCTTTCCTTCTTTCCTTCCTTCTTACTTTCTATCTTTCTTTCTATCTTTCTTTCTCTCTCTTTTCCTTCCTTCCTTCCTTCCTTCCTTCCTTCCTTCCTTCCTTCCTTCCTTCCTTCCTTCCTTCCTTCCTTCCTTCCTTCCTTCCTTCCTTCCTTCCTTCCTTCCTTCCTTCCTTCCTTCCTTCCTTCCTTCCTTCCTTCCTTCCTTCCTTCCTTCCTTCCTTCCTTCCTTCCTTCCTATCTTTCCAAATTCTTTGGTGCTCAGACCTTACTCCTGGCTCTTGGCTCAAGGATCACTTTTGTTGGATCTTGGAAAACCATGTGTGATTGAAGGATCAAAACTGGGTTGGTTGCATGCCTGGCAAAGTGCACCAACTACTATACTCTGGCTCTGATCTTCACTTAGTGGTTTCTTAAAATAAAAACCAAGATAATTGATTTGAATTTTTTACATATTTTTTCAGTAATTTTACTGATTTGTAGAAATTAATATTTTATTTCACTTGTCAGGTACTTTATCATATATAAATTAAAAAGTTAGAGGCCAGAGCAATAGCGTAGCAATAAGGTATTTGCCTTGCATGCAGCCAACATAGAACAGACCCTGGTTTGAATCCCAGCATCCCACATGGTCCCCAAAGCCTGCCAAAAGCAGTTTCTGAGTGCAGAGCCAGGAGTAACTTCTGAACTCTGCTGATTGTGACCCAACACCTAAAATAATAATAATAATAATAATAATAATAATAATAATAATGTCTGTTGATTAGTATATTGAGTATATGTCCTTATTTAATTTTTCTGAATTTATCATACAATTTTGGGAGACAAATTTATATTTCATAATAAAAGTATGGATTATTCAAAAGTTTCTCTTTAAACTTAAATGCCTATTCAAAGAAGAGGTCAGGAAAACTATGTAAATGATCATTTCTCAGAAGAATTGCTTCTTATTTCACAAACAAACTTTTTCAACTGATAGATTCCCTGATCCAGAAGAAAATCATGTATTTCCCTTCAAATGATAATCACTCAAGGAGCTTAACACAATAGCATTAAGGTAATGTGCTTTTATTTGTGAAATCAACTTCTTTTTTTTTTTCTGTTTTTTTTTTTTTTTTTTCGGCCACACCAGGTGATGCTCAGGGGTTACTCCTGGCTATGCGCTCAGAAATCACTCCTTGGATGGCCATATGAGAAGCCGGGGAATCGAACCACAGTCTGTCCTAGCCTAGCGCAAGCAAGGCAGATGCCTTCTGGCTTGCACCACAGTTCTGATCCCTGAAATCAACTTCTGTAGGAATATTTGCTTTGTATGTGACTGATGAAGTTTGATCCCCAGCACTATCTATTTTCCAGCTAGCCCTGTCCAGCAGTGAACTCTATTATAGAACCTTGAATAAGATCTGAGTACCACAAGATGTGGTTCCCAAGTCCAAAACAAAATAAAAAGTGATAAGTATTCTTTAGCATTGTCTTTTTAAGATGTTAACCTTAAACTTAAAAAAAATACATCCACTATACTTATGAATTTTATTTTCTCAATATAATAATTAATAATTAATTATAATTTGAATTTGTTTGACCTTTGTATCAAACTTCATTTTTTTTTCTTTTTGGGCCATATCCAGTGATGTTCAGGTGTTACTCCTGGCTATGCACTCAGAAATCTCTCCTGGCAGATTCGGGGGACCATAAAAGATGCCGAGGGATTGAATCCCGGTCCGTCCTGGTTAGTGGTTGTGTGAGGCAAATGACCTAGTGCTTGGCCCACAGCTTCGGCCTATCAAACTTCATTTTTTTAAATTATTCCCAAAATTTTAATGTTCAAATGTGGCTTTCTTGCAGCAAAGGGATTCTTTTTAAGGAACATTGGAGAATGAGTCCACTACCACCCTGTCTTATAATTTGAAACACTTGATATTATAAAACTCAAAAGACCTTTCCATTATAATTGAGGCTTCTGGGAAATGATTTCTTTCCCTCTTGAATTTTTAGAGTACATATAACTTTGGAATGATAGTAACTTTTTTAAAAGTCTGTTCTATTGATACACTTCAAATATCTAATGTCTTAGCACTCATTGGAATGTTTTGTTCATGTTTAGTAGACCTAACAGTATATTATTAATTTCTCATTATAGACGTATCTTTTTATTCACTAAAATGCAAAGCTTAAATATAAATATTATGATATCCTATCATATTTTGAACATTTACTGTGTCTTGCATACAATTCAAACAATATGTCTGGTTATAGATTTAAGCCTTTTAGCATTCATAAGCAAAAGAAAATATATTTTGAAACTAGAGACTTTATTATGTTTAGGCTTTATGAAAAAAGATTAGATGCCTAATACCTAGTTATATTTGAAACAAGTAAAAATTTTTAATTTATTTTATTAACATGATTCAGCTTTTTATGCTTATATATAATTTCTGAAAGAATGGAGGAAAAATAATTCCAAAGCAGAATCAAAAATAATCCAAAGCTTTCAGATAACTCAGAGTCATATGTTTATTTTTGCCTAAATGAATTTCTAAACATAAAATAATGTTATATATGTGCTACCTAGTTCAGAGTAAGTAATTTGATGACAAATCCATAATTTTTTTACGGATTTTCACATAGCAGAACCATTAGACATATAACAAAATAAACAATTTCTGCTAAAATCATTTGCCACAAAGTAAAACTCCTATATTATACTTTATTTTTCAACTTTAGGATTACAAACTCATGTATTATTTGTTAATTTAAAAATAAGTCATATTTGTATTTAAAATAAAATTATTAACAAATTCTTATTAAATAATTTGTACTGTGATGATATATGGCATATAGAGTAAGAAATATAGATAAAATCTCATGATGTAAAATTGCCTGAAAAATCCTGACAATGTTTCTAACAGATCTGAATTTGATTAATAATTTATACCTACGAAATTTCTGTGAATTCACAAGAGTTTTACAAACTTTGGTGATGACACCATACTGTTTTAACTTAGAAGGATGATAACTCACTTACAGAGAAGGATACTTACGTGTTACTCTAACTCAGTATTTGTTGAAAATTTTATAATAATATTCATGTGAAAATTCATTTCAGTAAGAAACATACTGAAGCCAATAATATCTTGTTTTAAAAATCCAATTTTAAAAAGTCTTACTTTTTAAACTACCTTAAACTTTAATTGGATTTCTTTGAAAGCTAAATGAGTTCTCTTTGTTTAATAATAGAGAATATTTAAGAGAAATGACACAATAATGAAAAGCATATAATTGACTTTATATTTGACATCTGTTCCCTGGTCAATCAGTGAATGGAGATCAGTAAGTTGCATGCAATAACTAGGAAACATTGCAACAATTACAATAATAAAATTTTTTATTTTAATATTTTATAGATAAATACATCCACTGAGCATATGCTTATGTTTATCTTGGGTTAGGGGAATTAGGTCACACCCAACAGTTCTCAAGGTTTTCTCCTGATACTATGACAGGGTTCTGAGGCCAATATGTTGTTTGGGACTGAACCCAGATTTGACACATGCAAGGCAATTTTCCTGTCTAGAATGAAAATCTTCTAAGAAAAAAATACTCAAATGATAAATAGAAAAAAAAAGAAAGAGAAGGAAGGAAGGAGGGAAGGAGTAGAGGGAGAGATGGTAAAGGGAGAAAGAAAGGAAAGCAGGAAGGAAAGAAGGAAGGGAGGAAGGAAGGGGGTAGGATAGAAGGAATGAAGGTAGGAAGAAAAGAAGGATAGGAGGATTACAGAGAGGAAAGAAGGCAGGAAGAATGGAAGTAAGGGAGAAAAAGATGGGTGAAGAGAGGTAGGAAAGGAAGGGAGGCAGAAGGATGGAAGGAAGGAAGAAGGAAGGGAGGAAGAAAGGAAGGTATTGAGGAAAATGAAGAAAAAAGGAAGGAATGAGGAAAAAGAAGGATGGAAAAAGGGAGAAAGAAAGGAAGGGAGGGAGGAAGAAAGGAAGTAATGGATGATGAGAGGAGGAAAAAATGAATGGAAGATCAAAGGGAAGAAAGATGGAAGGGAGGAATGAGGGAAAAGAAAAAGGAAGGAATGAAGGAAGGAAGAAAGAAATGGAGCAAGACATAAAGGAAGAAGGAAGGAAGGAGGTATAAATTAAAGGAGGGAGGAAGGAAAGAAGGAGTTCAGAGGGAATGAAGGGAAGGAGGAAGGATGAAGAGATTGAGAAAGGGAGGATGACAAAGAGGAAGGGAGGAGGAAGGAAGAAGTGGGGAAAGGAAGGAAGAAAGTGAGGCAGTAAAGGAAAGAGAAAAAAGGAAGAGAGGGAGGAAGGGAGGGAAGAAGGGTGAATGAAGAGAGAAAATATGAAAAAGTAAGGAAAGTAGTGAAGGAAGGAAGGGCAGAAAGAAGGAGCAAAGGAAGAAAGGGAGGAAGGCATGAAAGGAGTGAGGACTGGAGGGAGGAAGGAAGAAAAAAGAAGAAAGGATGGAAGAAAGGAATGAAGAAAGGGAGGATAAAGGAAGAAAGGAATTTAAGAAGGAAGGAAGCAAGGAAGTAAGGGAGGAACATAAAAAAGAAGGTAGGAAGGGAGGGAGGAAAAGAGTTAGGAAGTAAGCAAGGGAGGAAGGAAGAAAGAAAAAAAGATTGAAAGCAAGGAAGGAAAGGAGAATTGATGGAGAGAAAAAGAGGAAAGACGGATGGAGTGAGGAAGGCAGAAAGAAAAGAAGGAAGGTAGGAAGGAAGGAATGAGGGAGGGAGGGAGGAGAAAGAGAGGAGTGAAGGGAGGAAGGGAGTTAGGAAAGAAGAAATAAAGAAAGGAATAATGAAGGAAGGAAGGAAGGAAGAAAAGGAGGATGTGAGGAAAAGAGTAAAGAGGGATGGAGTGAGGAAGGAGTAAGAAAAGAAGAAAAGAAGAAAGAATGGAAGGATGGAGGGAAATATGGCAGGTAGGAAATAAGGAAGGAAGGAAGGAAGGAAGGAAGGAAGGAAGGAAGGAAGGAAGGAAGGAAGGAAGGAAGGAAGGAAGGAAGGAAGGAAGAGAAAACTCAACTATTTAGAATTCACAGGATAAAATCTGTCACTACTATAGTGGTAAATTATAGAGATCTAGAATCAGTTTATTCTGAGTACCATTTTAGGTTTCACTATATGAATTTTGATTGATTAGTTTTGTTGTCACATTGGATAGTGCTCAGGGTGCTTGGTAAGATACAGAGTGGACATATGGACACTGTAGAGGTGCTCTGGAGATTTGTGTGGTCCCAGTGATTAAATGGGCATGGCATTTTAATAGGAACTTCAGGGTTCAGATGTAGCTTCTAAAAGCATGAACAAAGAAGAATGCCCTTTATTCGGTAGAATCTAATAGAGGGAGGAAAGAATAGATGTGTCAAAGTGACAAATGTCAAAATAAATACTCAAGTTGAGTAGCGGTGTCAAAAAGAGGGAATTAAAAACTTAAAAGTGAATGAATTTTCTTTTTTTTGTATTTTTTTATTTTTATAAATTATCTTTATTTAAACACCGTGATAACAAATATAATTGTAGTTGTATGATTATAGTCATGTAAAGAACACCCCCCTTCACCAGTGCAGGATTCCCACCACCAATTTCCCAGATCTATCTAATCCCCACCCCACCCACACCTGTACTCGAGACAGGCTTTGTTTTTCCCTCAAGTGAATGAATTTTCTTACAAGTAGATGTGGAAGCTACCAAGAGACAAGAACTTTATTGACAGATCTGTGTTTATAAAATGCCTCTGAATAGAGTTAGTTCAAACTGTAGTTTAGTGAAATAAAAATTAACATACTATGAAAACCTAACTCTCACTGTAAAATTATAATAAAATATCCTTAAGCAATTTCATTTAATAGTGACATCATAGGCACTGGAGAAAGTACATAGGGGATAAGGCACTGGAGTTTCTTGTGGTTCACCCTTGGTCAAATCTCAAGCACAAAAGAAGGTCCCTTGCGTGCTACCAGTGGTCATTCTGAGAATTGATCCAGGATTAACATCTGAGCACAGTAGAGTGTGTCCCAACTCACCTATACAAAATTGCAATGTATAATTGCTTCTGTAATTATGGAAACTCAAGCAATAAAGGGCTGCGTCAACATTCCTAATTCAATAACTTCTAAAATTGTAATCAAAATTTTCTAGCTGTCCATTTATACAATTAAGCAGTTTAGAAGTTTTCATTTAGTATTAAATAGGAAACAGACTTACTTTACACAATTAATAGTGCTTTACTTATAGAAACACAAATGAATTATTAATTTCAGGGGTTAAAAGAAGCAGTAAAATGTGTTGTTTATAATATACAGCCTTTATTAATTCATAAGTCACTTATAAATGTTGCAAAGTTTTATAAGTCTTATGTGCTATTATTTTAAAATTAGGAAACTTGTAAAATTTCATTTAATGTATAATAACCTTATTACATTCCCTCAAAAAAGATGTTAGAAAAACTGTTAAAATTAGTCCACACTTTTGTCATTTATGTCTAATTGAAATATAATGAAGAAATTAGTGATGTAAATTTAGGAATTACTTTATTGAAGTCCAAATATAGGCTTCTGATCATGAAACACAGATAACTTTCTAACTGAATGAATTTCTTCTCCATTTAATGTCTGTATTGATATTAATTTTGGGGGTATGAATCTGAAACTAAGATATTAAATTTATTTTCCAAATCACACACTTTTAGGTGTCCATACAAATAAATGCATTTCTTTTCTTTTTTTGTTTTTGTTTTTTAGGTCACATCCGGTGATGCTCAGGGGTTATTCCTGGCTATACACTCAAAAATCGCTCCTGACTTGAGGGATCATATGGGATGCCTGGAGATCAAACCGCAGTTAGTCCTAGGCTAGTGCAGGCAAGGCAGACACCTTACCGCTTTGCACCACTGCTCCAGCCCCAACATTTATTTTAATTTAAAAAAATATTGTCCAAAAATGATGCAGATTTTACTATAATCATAGATATGTTAATTTTAATGGTTGATGTACAATAATTCCAACAAAATGAATATTTCTACTACTTAAATATGGGGTTTAATCTATTTTCACATGTATGTTAGTCATAAAGGTAAATTGATTTTAATGAAAATATAATTTGTTGTTGACATAAATATTTATATAATAAATTATATAAGTTATTAACATATTCATTCAAAAGGATTATATATACACAAATTTATGATTGTAATATTTTAAAATATTAGATATCCATATTTTGATAAAATAATAAATTGTCCTATTTTGTTATAACTATATTAAGTTAATAAAATATATTTTTTCTAAGGATTCTACATAGTTCATTGAATTTTACTCAGTTATTACTATAAATTTATTTGATGATATGATAATAATTTTTTTGATCATGAGAGTTTCTGTACTATACTATTTGGTACAGTTTCCTGGTATTATTAGTTCTAACTTTGGCAATAGCAAATAGATTATTGGTAAATTGAAACAGCTTTCTATTTAATATCTTCTCTGCTTTTTCAACACTAGAAAGTGTAACTTATTTATTTTCTTTTAATATGTTTGTAATTAATAATCTAGATTGTATCTATTTCTTTTTTTTTTTTTTTTTGGTTTTTCGGGCCACACCCGTTTGATGCTCAGGGGTTGCTCCTGGCTAAGCGCTCAGAAATTGCCCCTGGCTTGGGGGGGACCATATGGGATGCCTGGGGATCGAACCACAGTCCTTCCTTGGCTAGCGCTTGCAAGGCAGACACCTTACCTCTAGCGCCACCTAGTTAGTTGGCCCCATGATGGTATCTATTTCTTGATGACAAAATAGAACTTAATTATGTTAATGAAAAAGTAAAGTCTCTAAACATCTAAAAAATTTATTTTGAGTTTAACCAAATGTTGTTTTTCTTTTATATGTATCTCTCTTATTTAGTGATCCTGTGAAATCAAATATTTGTTTGCCTTTAGCCTAGTAAAATGAAAATACAAATAAAAGAGATGAAGAATTTTTCAGAAAACATTATCACTTCACATAAAATATTTATTTACACACTTATATTACATTGAACATATAATTATAAAATAAAGCATACTAAAACATGAATATGTGAAATACAATATGTTGCATCATGTAAATGCCAGTTTGGGGTAGTTAATGAGCCCTCTAATTTGGATCTATTGAGTTTATTTATTGTTTTTGGTCATTTCACTAAATAACAGATAATAGAGTTGATTTAATTTTTGAATATTATATTAATAAAGGGAAAAAGAACCACAAATAAAAATTATTAAGGAAGTTTTGGCTTTAATTAAAAACATTCAGAAATCATTATATTGGTTTTATTATACAAAGTTAACTGTTGTCATTTACCCCAATAAGCTGTACAAGTTTGGTTCATCTTCATAATAATAGGAAAACTCAAAAATTTCAAGAATACAACCTTGGATCCACTATATTACAAATATGAAGACTTTGACTATTGTAGCACATAGGACCTTGTATTTACTTTGCTTATACTATGATCGACACTCATAGAAAATAATTATTTACTTTACATACTTTCTTACTGAAAAATTATAAAAAAAAGTTACTTGTTTTTTTGAACGCAAAAGGGAAACCCAATTGTGATGACATTTGTTATATATACAATTGACAAAAAGTTATATTCATTTTTTAAAACATTGTGATTACAAGGTGCTCAAAATGCGCTCCACCCCCAGAAAAAGTTGTTCATAATTGAGTTATAGTCATACAATGTACAATAAAATTCACCAGTGCTCATTTCCCTCCACCAATATCCCCAGTTCCTCTTTCACCCTCCTTGATGCTCTCTCCCCTTTCTCTTTATGGAGCATATATTTTTCTTCTCTTTCTCCCTTTATCTCTCTCTTTCTATCTCTCTTTTTCATCATTTTTCCCTTTTAGACACTTTGCACCTTTTCTGCAGCCTATTCCCCCTAACTACCAACTCCCTGCCTGCCTCTGGCAGGCATTTTACTTATTTTTTTTCTTTGTCTCTCTGTTTGTCTGTCTGTCTCTCTCCTTGTTTTCTTTTATGATACTGTGGTTTTCAGTATTGTTAATGAAGGGGGTGCCATGTATGTCACTTTATCATCTTTCAGCACCCAGTTCTTGTCCCGAGTGATCAGTTCCAACTACCATTATCACAATACTTTAACTGCACTCAACACTCCTGTGTAAAGTTTCTTTTTCATGGTCTGGTTCTTCTGATCCTCAAATGATAATATTCTTTCATCATTTTATGTGCCTAAAATTCATGTCTACACAGAAACTCGAAATATAAACTACTTAAAATAAAATCATATGTATGTTTTTAGTTATTCTTGATATATATGATAATATATATTATTAGTTAATATGATGCCATATTGACATAGTAATCCAGTGACTTGTCTACATATTAAAAGAAGGGCCATATAGAAATATGCTGAGGAATACACAGAGGGAATTACATATACAGAGAAAATGGTCTCTTAAAGACATAAACAAGACTAGAGGGATGAAGCTCTAACCCAGTGATTACTCAAAATTACATGGAACATAGAGATACAAAGAAACAAAAAAATAATTTCATCAGTTTTGAGAGAAATTTAAATGAATAAAATAATATATTCAACATTAATTTTAAAGATAGTTCCTATTAAGATATGTAAGAGCAAAAAATAGGGGTGGGGACATCTCTCCAAAGAAGACATATTGATGGCTAGAAGGCACATGGAAAAAAATAAAAGTTCATATAATTTATTATTAAGATATGCAACTGATAAGGACAGTAAGATAATACTGCTGACCCATGAGAAAAAGTTCTCTATCAAAAGGGCCAGAAGGAAGATGCAATGTTAGGGTTAGGGTTTGAAGAATAAAGAAAGTTTATTAGCTAATCAATGTGAATATAAATTGGACCACCTACAAGGCAGTTGAAGAGATTTTTCAAAATGTTAAAAAATAAATCTATAAAAGATTTATTCCTTAGATATCCAAATAAATTTTCAAATTAGAAAATATATGCACACCTTAATGTGTTAAAACACTATTTATAATAGCCAACATATGCAATCAATTCATGAGTTTGGGAAAAGGACAGAAGGTAAAGAAGATATGGTAATATATACACAATCTTGAAAAAGTTCTTGAAAAAGATGAAATCACAACTCCCATTAACAGCAGGCATGAAATTTGATAGGTAAGCTAGTAGAAAGACACCAGATTTCTCTCATTCACAAATAGATATAAAGACAGAAAACATGAAAGTCTAAGGACAACAAACATTGACCTCAGATGAGAGGCTACAAATCAAGAGGTAGGACAGTGGGTAGAGCGTTTGCCTTACATTCAACCAACCCAACTTTGATGACCTACATCCAATATGGTTCCCATAACTCACCAGTAGTTATTACAGGGAGCAAAGACTGGATTAAACAATGAGAGCTGCACGGCCTGCCCTTCAAAAAAAAAAATTGGTCGAGAAGAGTTGAAAGAGGTCTAGTGAAGAGAAATTGGCATTTGAGATGGTATGATCATGTACATTTTGAAGTCTTGTGAAATTAAATCCTTAAAACATCTATATTCAGTCACACGAGTCATTATCTATGTTTAATAAAAGAAAGACAATAAAAATGATCATTTGAATTCTTGTTTTTTTTCTATTTTGTGACTAATTCTCTTTAGCAAAACTATGAACTCTTCTGCATCTATGAATTCTTGAAAATATTTTTTTCTCCATGTAAGATTTAGCTTTCATAAGTACAAAGCAAGCTGCTTTCTCTAAGTTACCTTCTAGTACTAACAATGATGAGAAAGCTCTTTAGTAGTTTTGGTACAGCAAATTTTTTTAAAATATGAAAGCACAAGTTCCAAGCAAATATTAAATTCGAACATTTCAGTGTTTTATGTGCATGCTAAAAAGGAAATCAGCAGATTGTAGATTGGTAAAACATATTCAAATGAGAATTAATGTTGCAGAGAGTACATATAGTACACAGCAAAAGGCATTTTGAAATAAGCCAAATTACAAGAATAATTAAATTTTTATAGGACAATAAAATCAGGCCGTTCTAGATTATATTTTCTGTGCAACATAATGCTATTCTATTTATGTATATGTATTCATATGTAACTGAAAATTTTACAAATAAAAGCATAATTCCATAATCTAGTGCTGTATAATAAAATCAAATGACCAAACTTTGCCTAGATAAATACATTTGAAGATGGGCTTTAAAAAAATTACTCAACCTTCTATTTTCATGTATTTTATAATTTTAATTAAAATTTCTGCTCTACTGTAGATCAATAAGGATACAGAAATTTGTCTTTTTAAACTGGAAGTGTGACTTCCACATGCCTCTTACCGATACAATTATATAATGTTACACAAGTGAAATTACCCAGAATCTTCAGTTGTGTTTTCTGTAATTAATGACATGAATCACTGCAGCACAGTTATATCTACAGATGGACAGATCTTAAACAATTCATGCTCCTGAAGATTTGCAAATCTGTTTCTATGAAACCAATTTACTTTAGCTATGACCTTTCAACATTATTAGTTCTAATATTTCTTTTACAATTAAAAGAACTGGAGAATTCAGTATTATAAATAATTACTCTTATTTATGTAAACAAATACCCACCTCAGGTAACTTGGAGCATCTGTGTTGATAGGCAGCAGATATATAGAGAGCCCGTCAATTGTTTCTGCATTACATACAACACAATGATGTACTGATAAAGTGGAGAGATGTACACATAGTTTATAATTTAACTGAAAGCCTTTTGGGGGGGATGACACACCCAGTGACGCTCAGGGGTTACTCCTGGCTATATGCTCAGAAATAGCTCCTGGCTTGGGGGAACCATATGGGATGCCAGGCGATCGAACCTCCTTCTGTCCTAGGCTAGCTCTGGCAAGGCAGACGACTTATGACTCCTTGCCACTGCTCTCTCTTGACTTCATCATAGTAACACAAAATCTGGTTCTAAGGTTAATATGACTAATTATATTGTCACCTATTAAAACTTTTTTTTTTTTTTGGTTTTTGGGCCACACCCAATGACGCTCAGGGGTTACTCCTGACTATGCGCTCAGAAGTCGCTCCTGGCTTGGGGGACCATATGGGAAGCCGGGGGATCAAACCGCGGTCCGTCCTAGGCCAGCACTGGCAAGGCAGACACCTTACCTCTAGTGCCACCGCGCTGGCTCCAAAACTTTTATAGTACTTAGGAATTCATCTTAAGATGGACGGAGTGATAGCACAGTGGGTAGGACACTTACCTTACATGTGGCCTACCCAAATTCTCTCCCAAGAATCCCATATGAACCCCGCCCCCTGTCCCCACTAGAAGTGTTCTCAGAGTGCAGAGCCAGGATTAAGAACTGAACACTGCCTGGTATCACTCCCACACCAAACCAAACTGAACAACAGCAAAAATTATATTGTTTTGAGTTTCTTTTTATGTCTTTAGTTTCTTTTTATTTTGATGATTATAGAGAAGTATTCGCAAAGACAGAAAACTTCAATGACTTTAACTGCCTCATTGAAGGAATGACATTTTAAGTAAACAAGATGATGAGATAACATAAATATATCTGCCCAAATGTAAAAAAAAAATAATTGCATTGGGAAAGATACCAAATAAATATCAGTGAAGTAACTAGCAGCTTGTCTTTTTTCAGTCAACAATGTCTATTCATAGGTGAGTGTAAAAAAAAAATCTGCCATGAAGGAAATTAACAAAGATAATATGGTTCGATAATGATCATGGTTGACATTATTAAAGTAAGATATTGAAGAATTTCACATCATTATTAAACTTTGATTTTAAAACAATTAAAGTTCAAAACTTGTTAATATATCACTGACAGCATTTGAAACTAAGTTCCTTTTCAAGCAATTACAGATGCTGGAAAAAACATCGAGGTAAGAAACAGACAAAATATTAATTTCTTGTATTTTTTAGTGCCCACCAAATGTTTTATTTGTAAAATATCAAGTTAGACATTAAAATGATTGATTTAAAGTAGATTTTCTTTAATGAGATATTGAAAGATTATTAACTTGTGTTCAACATTAATTTCTTGTATTTTTTCTTGTTTTATTCCTTCTTTTTCTTTAATTTCTTGTTTTCATTTCATTTCTTACATTTTTTACTAAGGCACTGTACCTAACAAATATGGTTAATAACAGAATTATAATATACAATATATAGATAAGGAGCAGAAAATTTGCAAGAAAATATATTCTCACAACCATTACCCCAACTTTCCTCTTGACCAACTCAGTTCTATAAAAGACTTTCAGGGTCTGTTGCCATTGGCCAATTGCTATTCTCCTACTAATATTCCTTAAATCCCATGTCTGAGAGGAATCATTATGTATCTATCCACACACTTTGATTTCAATGCACATGGTACCAGCTAGTACTACAAACATTGCAACAAGTGTTATTATGTTATCGTTTTTTATAATTCAATATCATTACAATTTGTATATGTACCATGATTTATTTATTTTTGTTTTTTATCCACTTAGCTAGTTAGGGGTATTTAGTTTGTTTCAAAGTGAAATTCAACTAAATTATTTCTTTACTACATAGATTCCAAATCAAACCAAATGTTAAAAAAAACACTTGCTATTTTTTTCTCTTTCAACTTTTTAATCCAATTTATAATGCTTCAATGCAGTAGTTTACATATAAAACACATACTTCCTTAAATTTTTCATCAAAAAAGCATCATTATAAGATACTAATCATATACAACATCTTCAAAGGTTTCTTTCTCTAATTTTTTAACTCTCTACTATAGAATCCACATATATGTATACTCTCACTATTAAATTTAGTTTGAATTGTCTCTAATTTTCTATAAACTAAATGATATAATATATACTAATTAAGTATGCTTTCTTTCATCCAGAATAATTACTTTGAAAATCACATATCTTTCACTGTATATCAATGGCTCATTCATCTGTTACTGAGTAATGTAACATTATATTGCCATGCTAGGACATCCATTCATTTGTAGGTAAGCAAGTTTTATTATCAGAAATAAAACATCTTTGCACATTGAAGTAAAATTCTTCGTGTGGGCTCATGCTGACTTAACTTGGGCAGTCCCTAAAAAGTGAAATTATTAGGGCATATAAAAGTCGATAAACTAAAAATGGGAGAATATTTTCAAAAGTAATAGCGTTATATATTTGCATAAGGTTGCAAGTTTCAATCCCTCCATATTATTACTAAATACATATGAACCAATATATAAATATATTCATTCTTTTGGTTAAGTTATTTAATAGTGGTTTATCATTTGAGATTTTATTTTCATTTTCTTAGTTACCTGTTATTTAAGAACTTTTCCATATATTCATTTGCCATTTGTGCATTTTATGAAAAAGTACCTAAAGGGTATCTTTAAAATAAGGCTTTTAAATTATTTATAAAAATTATAATATTTGGCTCTGAAGATTGGACATTGGACATTTACACCTGAACCTTGGATCCCATCTATAGAACCAGCATGGTTTTCTACACCAGCACCAGGAATTGGTTTTCTGCAAGGAAGGGCCCTAATGCTGCACTGGTAACCTCTTGCTCTAGAGTGGGTTAATATGACAACCTGATAACTTGGTAACAGCAACAACTGCTTTTAGACCAGGGTTCCCTGCATTGCCATATAAGGTGAGATGAAACCAGAATATACTTTATATCACCAATATTGGATCTGTACAAAACCCAGGATCTTTAACTACAGAAATCTGACTTTAACAACTGTTATTGTGAAGAACTTTTACTGGGACCACAGACAAAGACTTTGGGGTTAGACAACTTAAGTATGCCTTGAGCCTGTAGTTGATGTTATGCCAGGATTCTACATGGTAAGGTCTTCATGGGTAGGGTCTCCCTGTTTTTAGGCCAAAAGGTTTTCCTCTCTATTTTCCTCATGTTTTGCTGTGCCTTTGCAAAAACAAACAAACATGACAAACAAACAAAAAAGCCTGGCACACACATTTTTTTAATTGGGATTTTAAAATCTCTTATCTTTTAACTAGGGGATCCAGAATTTTTCATAGAACTGTGACACAGATTACTTTATTTTACCACATATTTCTTCATTTTTTTTTTATAAAATTAAAAAAAATAACGGGATTAAAGAAAGGCTGGGATCCAGGCACCAAGTGGTCTCAGATGCATTGGAGAGGAAATAAACAAGGACAAACTAAATATCCAAGCCAAAGTCAACAAAAATATAATCAATGGACCTCAATTTTAACAATCTAAACCTAAAGGGTCCTTTTATACTGGCAGGATAGGGAGCAAAAGATGGTGTTATAGGATGCACTCTGGGGCCATTGTTGGAGGAGGCTGACATTGGTGGTGAGAAGGGTCCTGACACATTGTATATATCAAATTTAATTATGAAAGATTCTGTTTATCATAATTGTTTCAATAAAATAAAATTAAAAAATATAATAGTTGGAGGTATTTAATTTGTATTTTAGATCCAGAAAATAATTTATTTTATATATTATAAATATAATAATATTTATATTATATTATATTTTCCAATAGTCTTGTAAACAAATATTATACATCACTGTATGAAATTAGGATATTCAGCATGATGCTTTTATTTACATATATTGAACTATGCTTACAACTGGATTTCCTAACATCCAGTTTCCCAGGTAGAAACAATAAAAATAAAGAATAAGGTATTTTATTCCCTAAGATGAGAAGTTGTAGTGTTTACTTCTTTGACTTCTCTCTCTATTGTATATCAGTGTATGTTAAAGCCATTTCTGTACATTCACCTTTTGACCATTTTTCATTTCTTTCCACATACTCACTTTTGATATAAACACAAGTTTATTGTCTTTTTTGAGTAATATTAAAATTTAACACAATGCCTTTAAGATTATATTATTATTATTTGAAAATATCAAAATTCTTTTTATTTTTCATATTTAAATTTATTTAATTTTAAAGGGCATAAAACTTGCATGTAATTTTCTTTTTGTTAGATACATTTATTCATATTTCTGTCTTTAAATTGTTCTTTTATTTTTACATGATACCTTTTCAAAAAATATCAGTAGAGTTACATAATTTATAAATATTATTTGTTTATTCGACATATATAGAGTTGCGGAGCTTTAATTTTAAACCACAACCAGCATACTTAAACTGAAATTGTATTAATAAGCATCATCATGATCTAAAAGATGGATTTTTCTAATAAAATAGTTGATCATAGGGTGTATTCCCAGCTGAGCTCAGGGATTACTCCTGGCTCTTTGCTCAGAGATCACTCCTGCCAGGCTTGAAAAATACTTAGGAATGTCTGGGATTGAAGTTAGTTTTGTCAGTGTAAAGCAAACACCATATTTACATTGCTAAGTTTCTGAACCCGTAGATTTCTTATGCTTAAAATCTAAGCAACATATAAGTTGAGTCTATTGTAAATTGCAGTCTAACTCTTAATTTAAAATAATCTTGAAGAATACTAAAATATATATATGTATGAGTTGTCATCCTTCAAGTCTAAGGCAAACCAATTATTTTTATTTCTTGTCAAGATAAAAGACTATTTTCTAAAATGTGATCTCCATTTACTAACTTAAATGTTTATGATATAGATAGATACTTAAATCAAATATATCTATTTAGTTTTTTAAGTGCACGCACATTTGTCATTTTTTAAATAATTATTTAAAGCACATTATTTTAAATTTTGTTAAAAATACGGATAAAATGTTACAAACCCTCATGCACACTCCAGCCTCAAGCCTGTCAGAAGAGATCCTTGGTCACAGAGCCAAGAGTAACCCCCTAAGCACAGCAGGGTACACTCCCCACCCCAATTGACTATTTTGTTTGAAAGTGTCTGCTTAGCTCCATCTTTGTCTGCATTTCACCTTAGACCATCTATCTCCATCTTGTAGGCTCAGTTCTGTACATATATTCTATGTGATCATACTGACGTAATGTTAATTTCGTCATCCAGTCACTGATTTGCCTTCAACTAAAAATTACATTAGAAGCTGACATTTAAAAACTTACCACAGTCCTTCTCAGCCTTCCCTTCTGGGTTCCAGTGCCAACACTGTTAATCTGTCCTTTGGGCAAAGTCAAGTTTGTGCTGGGAAGTAAATAGGGTACCTCATGCTTTTGATCCCTTCCACCAAACGCAAACTGAACTGTCTTTTGGGGACTTTTCCCAACCTCCTTCTGGGTCCCAGCGCCATTGCTGAATCTTTGTTTCCTGGGGACAGTCAGACTGCTTGGGCAGCAGCAGTGAGGCCGCCCTCCTAATCCCGCCATTGGATCTGTACAGAAAGCAGGATCTCTAACTACAGAAACTAACCTGATTGTGAAAAGCTTTTACTGGAATCACAGAGAAAGTTGTCTCTAACTTTGGGGTTAGACAACTTAGTATGCCTTGAGCATGTAGTTGGTCTTATGCCAGGATACTTCATGGGTAAGATCTCCTTTTTTAGGCCAAAGGTCTTTTCCTTTCTCTTGTCCCCATATTTTGCTGTGCCTATGGAAATAACAACAACAGCCACACACACCATTTTATTGTATATTTTCTTCTATCTTAAAAAAGAGCTTATTAAACCTTCTATTATATTGATGACTTTATTGGAAATACAATAATTCTCACAAATAATTCTACTTGCTACGAACTTTTTCTTCTTTCTTTTTTCTCCCATTTTATTTTTTAGTTTGCCAGTGAAACAAATGTGTTAGGTTATGTCAACTATGTGATGCATTTTCTTTAAATAAAAAAATTAAAAATTACCACATTGTCAAAAGATATATTTTCTTTAAAAATCAATGTTAACAGAGTATCACTGTACAGAGAAACATTTAAGATGAATAATCTTATATTTTCACAGTTGTATGTAATCAAATAGTCTGATTTATTTAAATATGCTACCCAATTTAAATATATTACTCAATAATAGTCCAATTGAAAAAAATAAAGCTATGTACCAATGAGTGAAAACAGAAAGCTAAAGAAAGAGACAGAAGCAGACAATTTTCAGATAAGATAAATAACAAGGACATCGTTTTACAATGTAACTACAAAGTACTTAATGAATTTTCTTATTTTCTCTGAAAAATTTAAAAATATATAAACGGTAATATTCCACACTGAAATTGGTCTAAAGAATTAATGTATTTAAAAAAACAACAGATCCTGTTGTAAATTATTAGACTATATGGAGAGATATGCATTGAATGATTTTTGTTTGCTGTGATTTTGTATCTAAACTTAAATATTTATATGTGTATACTAATCTGAAATTAACTTATTGAAGTTAGAGTAGATGAATACAAATTAACCTCAGATATGTATTTAATGAAATTGTAGGGTCATTAAAATTATATATACAAAATTAAAAAGAAATTGTAATTCTACTAGAATATTTTGTGAATGCTTTCCTTATCTCAGAGATGCTAAAATTTCAAACTCAGTATTTAAATTTTTATTCTCAATTACTTGTCATACTATTATTATTATTATTATTATTATTATTGTTTTAGGGCCACAGCTGGCTGTGCCTAGGGGTTTCTCCTGGATCTGCACTCAGAAATTGCTCCTGGCAGGCTTGGGGAACTAACTATACAGGGTGCCAGGGATTGAACTCATGTCAGCTGCATGCAAGGCAAACATTCTGCCTCCTGTGCTACTGCTTTGGCCCTAAGTCATTATATTATTTAAACTTTGTATTCTACTTCATTTTTTACAGATAATAGAAAAATAAGTGATACTTTATCATAAAATTCCACAATTTACTGAACTGTGAATGTACGAATATTTGTCCATCCATTTATAAACCAAAGTGCACAAGCTTAGAGACAGATGGTATTTTGTCAATCCATGATTAAAAACTCTAAATATAATTGCCCAGAGATTAGCCCTCAATATACAACAGTTAATTTTCACAAAGCGGCTAAGTACACAAAAAGTGCAAAGGAGGCTCTCTTCAATAAGTAGGCTCAGACAACTGGATAGTACAGGCTGAAAAACATAGTAAAAGTAGAAATACATTCTCTCATGCGATGTTCAAAGGTTAATTCAAAATAGATTAAAGACCTTGATATCAAATATATTTCTACAAAATACATTGAGAGAAACCGACCCTTGAAGCCATCAGTGGAGTGTTTCATTTAACGACTCATAGACCAACAATAATCAGCATAAACAAATGGAACTAAATAAAACTAAAATGCTCTGCCTTGTGAAAAATTTATGCATAAAATTAAATGTGGCTCTGTTGATTGAGAGAAATTATTTGCATACCACACATCAGAAATAAAAGGCAAGTAACAACTAGATATGTTTGTAATTAGTTGACTTAGAGTATAAATTAAGGTCTTTTACTATTTCACCTTTGTACTTATTCCTTTTATTACTTATCAAAAATATTTACTTCGCTTTTACAATTAACATAATATATATAATATTGATTTTAAATTAGGGGCAGCAAGATAGTGGAATAGTTAGGGTAGTAGACAGGCATGATACAAACTGGATACCTGCCAGTAAGTAGCTTCACAAGCACTGACATCTCTAAATATTACCAAGGAAGTGCTGGAAGGCCCCTGTATTCCATGGCCACATAGCACAAATTCCTTGGACTATTTTATAGAATCATCTTCCTGGTTGGCCAACTGCTGCCAGGAATGGCTCCAGAAACTCTTGTATATCATTAGAAAATCCATTCTCCTAAATGTTCTAATACAATTATACATATATTAGAACATATTGTTTTATCAAAATATTAAAAATTGGCATGCAGTACTCATTACTTTAACAATTCACTGTAACCATTATTATTTTGAACATTTATAGATTTGCAAATTATGGGAATTTAAGATTTAAAGGATAAGTCTTTGAATCATTCAGGTTTAAATTCTAAAGTAAATCTTTGAAAAAAAAATCACTCAATTTGACAAACTATATAACCAGGTTTTTTCGATATAACTTAAGACACATAATAAAGAACTAAAATGTAATAACATCATAGATCATTATTTTAATATTATAGTAAAACAAATATATATTAAACAAAAATATATTAAAATAAAATTGAGCAGTGTTTAGTGGACTGAATAAAATTTGAGAGTGTCGGTTTACATATGGACAAAATAATTAAATGATATGATTAAATTTACTTGAAGAAAAATATGTTTTCTGTGGGAATACTAATTTTTCATTTTTTTCTTTTGTTTTTGGGCCATACCTGATGATGCTCAGGAGTTACTGCTGGGCTATGCTCTCAGGAATCGCTCCTGGATGGGGAACCATATGGGATGAAGGGGATTGAACCTAGGTCTTTCCTGGGTTAACCACATGAAAGGCAAATGCCCTACAGCTGTGCTATCACCCAGCCCCTCATTTTCCTTTTATTCTTAATTTTTTTGCAGTATGCCATATATTCTATTATTTAAATTTAGATGATTTATATACAGTTCTATCTTCAAATCAAGAGCCTCCAAACCCTATCTTCAACTTTAATAGCAAATTTTTTTCAATTTATTTCTTGACTGGCTTTGTAGAAAGAAAAAGCTAAAACAGCTAAAGCACTCACAAAAATTAACAAAAAGCCCCTTTACAGAGCTCAGTTAAAGAGTAGAGAATGTGTCTGATTCAATTTACTAGTTACTATATATCTCTGTCTATAGCAATAGTTTCATTGTTATAGTTTTTAAGCAGAATGTCCTTCATACAATTCCACATAACAGCAGGGAAGGTGAACAATTGCTATTAACAGCATTCTTGTTCAAGTTCTTTGCCAGAGCAAGAAAATTGATCAAATTTATCTTTACTTCTTGCCTTGATGTTTATTACAGCATATGAGAGTTCCCTTCAGGCAACCACTGAGTTAGTGCTCTTTTCATACTAAACTCATTTCCCACTACAGCATTGTTAATCTTTCTCATCTTTCTTTCTTCTTCCCTTCATTTCTTTCCTTTTTTTTCTCCCATTAGGCTTCGTTTTTTACATTTCCATGGGAATAGGCCCTTGGTTTCGCCTACTATCCCATTTTAATTATGCAAATCCGTTCTGGGAAAGCAAGTTCAGAATCGATTTTTAATGAATTTTTTGAAATTTATTAAAATTATTTCTTTGAAATGTAGTAAAAGGTTTTATTCAAATGAAAATGGTAAATTGAGCTAGAGTGGGTAGGGCACTAGCTCTGTACAGGGCCAACCCAAATTCAATTCCTGGAATTCCATAAAGTTCACTAATCTTGCTAGGAATGATTATTAAGTACAGAACCAGGATTACAAGTTGACCACACCTGGTGTGTCTCCCCGAAACAGTTAAGTTATTATAATCAAAGGGCACTTTAAAAATATGCTGTAATAGATTTCATGAAGGGAGATATTAAAAAGTAGCAAATTCTCAATAACATTAAAATATAAGAGAAGTGGATCTGGAAAAAATAGTACAGTACAGAAGTAAGGTGTTGACCATGCATACAACCAAATTGCATATGATCCCTTGAACACCATCAGGAGTCACTCCTGAACATGCAGCAAGAAATAATTCTGAGCACAGATGGGTTTTGCTCAGTACCCCACTCCAAATATAAACTGAAAACAGTTATGCAACAGAGGGAAATTTTATGAAAATATTACAAATTATAATATAGATAAGTAAGGCGGGTAGTTTTATGTTCACTTTTTGCTGTTTTTGTTGTTATTTTGTGGTCACTTCAAGTTGTGTTCAGAAATTTCCCCTGGCTGTGCACTGAGCTATCATCCTTGGAAGGTTAAAGGTATCATTATTGGGTAACAGGTATGGATCCTGTGTCAGTCACATACAAGGCATGTGTCCTATCTTCTGTACTATAACTTTTGCCCCTATATTATTTTTTCTTTTTTGGGGGGGCACACCCGGTGATACTCGGGGGTTACTCCTGGCTTGAAGGACCATATAGGACACCAGAGATAGAACCGCGGTCTGTCCTAGGCTAGCATTGGCAAATTACCATAGATGCCTTACCGCTTGCACCGCCGCTCCAGATCCTCTATTAACTTTTGAAGAAAGACATATATCTAAAAACCATAATAAATATATTCCACATAAAATAAAACTGACACTAAGAAACATATAATTAATCATTTGAAGTTAAATATATAGAAAATAATATTGAAAAAAGAAGTAATAGAACATAAGAGATGAGGTAATATAAGAGAATGAAAGATATTAACTCCAAAAGCTTTTAGATTATGTAACATAAATTGTTTTGACTAGCTCTGGTTCATAGTATTTTAATCATATTCCATGCATGTGCAAGATGCTAAAATTGACCCTAATTGGCATATTCTATCCTCAGCACCTAGCCTCCAGGGTTCAGATGGGTATGCTACCTGCAACATATGTTAATTTAACAGGAATTTAATATCCAATCTTTTTTTTATAAATGTAGGTGTTTAGTTTCCCTATATATATCACTATTTTGCTTACAAATCTTATTAAATTTTATTATAATATATCAGAATGCTGAGTAAATTTTCTATTTACTTTATATAAGCAGAGACAAATTAGAGTGTCAATCTATATTATAGCCAAATATCTAGTTTTTAAGTCACTGTGTCTTCTGCTCAAGAAACTATATCAATATAACAGAAGAACTTTTTTGGTCTTTCAGTAAAATATCTTGAGAAAAATATACTTTGGAAGAAGCTGCCATGATGGCTATTTTTAATTATATTTTATATTATTTATTTTACACTGTTTACTTTTGTAACCATTCTAACTTTTTCTTTTTTATATTTCCTGGTTTAAAAATTAATTTCTTGTAAAGTTCGGTCAGTGCCTTGTATATTTTGGATATTAGCCCCTTATCTGATGTGTCCTCTGCTATTTCTTGTAGCAGAGTTTTATAGTTTTCTTGTATAAGTCTTTGCAATAATTTTCAGAGAGATAGAGGAAGGTGGGCTGGAAGTATACAGCCCACTTCATGAACCTCACCACAAAAGAGTGATGAGTTTAGTTAGAGAAATAAATACATTGCTAACTATCCTAACAATGAGATGTATGAGAGAAATAGAAAGCTTGTCTAGAGTACAGGGTGGAGGCGGGGTGGGAGGAGATTTATTGTGATACATGGTAGTGGAAATGTTTGCACTGGTGATGGGGGGTGTCCTCTTATATGACTGAAACCCAACCACAATCATATATGTAACCAAGTTGTTCGACTGAAATATTATAAATAAAAAAAAGAAAGTGCCATTTGAGGCAAGTAATTTTAACTGGCTTCATCCACTATCAAAAAAAAATTAACTTCACTTTTTTTGATGCTTACATTTTTTTTACCAAATAATATATAATAAATAATAATAAATAAATGGTTTTTCAGTGTTTCATAGAAGTAATTACTAAGAAATTGATTGAAATAAAATATTTTATAAAATGTGAATGTTATTTGCCTCTTAAATTTATTCTCATTTGATAATTTCTTTAAATCTTTTTAGCTCTCCGATCCTTAGTGAATACTTAATGAATACTCTATTATATCATAGTTACAGAAATGGAAGTTATCTCTGTGCTTCAGCTTTGTTTCAGTCTAGACTGCAGCAAAACTATATAGAAAAAAAATTCAGTATTGTATTTTTTTTTTTTTGCGTCTTTTGTTCTTCAGTTTTGATGTGTTTGGGGGTCAAGTTCAATGTGCACAGGGATTACTCCAGGCTCTGTTGCTCTAGGAGTATCAGGATTCATCCCAGGTCAGTGTGCAACGTAAGAGTTCATTTTCCGGGGCCGGGCGGTGGCGCTGGAGGTAAGGTGCCTGCGCTAGCCTAGGACGGATCACGGTTCGATCCCCCGGCGTCCCATATGGTCCCCCAAGAAGCCAGGAGCAACTTCTGAGCGCATAGCCAGGAGTAACCCCTGAGCATCACAGGGTGTGGCCCAAAAAAAAAAAAAAAAAAAAAAAAGAGTTCATTTTCCTCTACTATCTTTGTGCCTGTTAAAACTGACATCCCTAAAAGAGACATTTTGTATCTCTAAAACTATCCTCAGAAAACCTGCTGACTTCCTGAAACTCTCAAATCAACCAGACCAGTGTTCAATGGAATGGTCTGAGAATATGATTCCCTGGGAATATGGTGCTGGAGATTGATTACCTACTAACCCCCATAACTGTGCCCTATCATGCCAGGGTATTATATGATGCCAGTGATTGAATTGAAGTCTATGGCATGCAAGACATGAGCCTTATTCCCTATACTTTCTTTCTGCAAGTCTGCAATATTTAATAAAGCTCTTTGTGTATTTCATATTTAAGGGCATTTTACAGTGATCGTAATACTAATGCTTTTACCTGTTATGGATCTAGGTAATCCTATTAAATTATATTATATTCATTGATCAATAAAACATTAGTTTATTGTTAATTTCTCACAAGAATATTTTTTGTCATTTAGTAATTTTATTAGAATAGTTCAGGTGTAAGGAATTGAGTAAAAAGTGGGGCCAGAGAGATAGCATGGAGATAGGGTGTTAGCCTTGCATGCAGAAGGACGATGGTTTGAATCCCGGCATCCCATATGGTCCCCCCACCCCCTGAGCCTGCCAGGAGCAGTTTCTGAGCCTAGAGCCAGGAGGCATCCCTGAGAACTGCCGGGTGTGACTCTCCCCCCCACCAAAAAAAATCTAACAGTAGATTTGTCTAAGAATATTAACACCAAAAGCTCCAGTAAGTATGATATATGCTCTTTATGCTTGCTTCAGCAGCACATATACTAAAATTGGAATGATACAGAGAAGATTAGCATGGCCGACCGTGTGCTAGGAGTTGAGTAAAAAGTAATTTTTGCAATCGTCCCCAACAATCAAATGCACATGGTCCTTCCTATCTGGCATTAATCTGTACCCTTGTTTTCCTACCTTTGGCTTTTAGTCCATATTTTTCCTCTATTAAAATATAAAACTTAGAAGAAAACCTAAAACTTCTTTAATATTATGAGCCATTCATAATGTTAGTATCAGAATAAAACTTCTGATAGAACAGGAAAAAAATTCCAAACCCTCAGAGCAATGAATTTAGAGTGTTTGCTTTGCACAAAGCTGACCTTAGATGGACCTAAGTTCAGTACCTGGCATCCCAAATATGGCCCACTGAGCCTGCCAGGAGCGATTTATGAGCTTAGGAGCCAGGAGTAACTCCTGAGCAATTCTGCATGTGGCAAAAAAATTAACAAATAAGTGGTGGCTTGAAATGGTAGCATGTCTAGTAACATTCAGCAAGGAAGTCTTAGTTTGAATCTGGTACAATTTTGATCAGGTTTACCATAAAAGTAGCCAGGATCATCATTTGGTAGTGCTTGGGAGATTATGGCAATAACCAAAATCGAACATCTCTATGCAATTCAAAGATATGGGTTCCAGCCCTTGGAGCTATCTTCCTAGTCTGAGTAGTACATTATTTCTAATTTTAAATGCATTTCTTTATAATCACTCTATGTGATTGTATTAATTTCTTTAGGACCCTAACATCACAAGATCATTAACTAGTCCCTCAGAAAACGTTATTGGCTTTAAACAAAGAGTAACACAATTTCATAATTACATTTTTTGTTTGAAATGTCTTCAAGATGACACATGAATCTATAATCTGAGCTACTTTTGAATTTTAATTGGACAAAAACGTCACTTTTTACTGACACTTCTTACTTTCTTGATGTAGTTTTGCTTGCATATATATTATTTGCTCAACCAGATTGCAAGAATAATAGCTACTGTGTGTAAGCAATCTATGTACTCTGAGACACTTAACTAACTCATATACCCATAAATTTCTCCAGAATGATACAATATCAAAGAAACTAAGGTGGGCTGGAGAGAGCATGGAGGTAAGGCCTTGGTATGCAGAAGGACGGTGGTTCCAAATCCAGGCATCCCATATGGTCCCCTGGAGACTGCCAGGAGCGATTTCTGAGTGTAGAGCCAGGATTAACCCCTGAGCACTGCCGGGTGTGACACAAAGAAAGAAAGAAAGAAAAGAAAGAAAGAAAGAAAAGAAAGAAAGAAAGAAAGAAGAAGAAAGAAAAGAAAGAAAGAAAGAAAAGAAAGAAGAAAGAAAGAAAGAAGAAAGAGAAAGAAAGAAAGAAAGAAAGAAAGAAAGAAAGAAAGAAAGAAAGAAAGAAAGAAGAAAGAAAGAAAGAAGAAAGAAAGAAAGAAAGAAAGAAAGAAAGAAAGAAAAAGAAAGAAAGAGAGAGAGAAAGAAAGAAAGATATAAAGATAGAAGAAAGAAAGAAAGAAAGAAAAAAAAAGAGAAAGAAAGAAGAAAAAGAAAGAAAGAAAGAAAGAAAGAAAGAAAGAAAGAAAGAAACTAAGTCTTATAGGTAGTTATTTTCTAAAAATGTATGTATAGCTATTTTTTTGACACATCTAAGATTAGTGTATCAATAACTATTATAAAAAAAACTTGGAGTCAGAGAGCAAATAAGGTGCTTGCCTTGCTTGTAGCTGACAAGGGGTTTGATCCCCAGTACCCCAGTAGGTCCTCCAAATATGCTATGTGATTCCTGAGCATAGAACTAAGAGTAAACAATGAGAAAAGGCTGGTATGACCTCTCTTCCAAAAAAAAAAAGAAAGTCATAATCAAATGTTTAAACATTAGCTTTGTTTTGTGACTATACCTAAAGGAGTTCATAGAATACTTCTAATCTGTTTCTAAGTATCAAGGTCCTCAGTGATGATGAGGTTCAAATCTGAGTCAAGGCGGATGGCTTCTTCACTTAACTTTTGTACAGCACAGGGATATCAGGAATCTTCTTGTCTGTATAGACATACAGTTCAATGCAAGGACTTAAAATACAGTGTTTACCCAAACTACTCTAATTATTCCATAGGTCTCCAGGGCTACAACTTACAGTGTTTATAGCCTCCAGAGAAGCTCCTAATTATCCTTAGAAAACTGTCTGATACCAGGTATCAAATCAGGGTCAACCACATACAAAACATTCAATGTAACCCCTGTACTGTCTCTTTGACCATGGGGGTGATATATTTTTGAGTCTTTGTTGTATATAGAAATTGAAATACAGGAAATAAATATTGTAAAGTCACAAAGAAAATTTTCTAAAATTATAAATAAGATTGGTGAATATATTTCCATATACTATTCTTATATGTATAACATGATAATACATATAATTATTTTTCACAATCACAATGCACACATTTGCATATATATGTGTGTGCTTAGATAGAAACAGATATCATACTGTGTATAAATATATATTATCAATAGAATATTGTCATAAGTGATGGATTAGTTAAAAGAAGTTACAAGATTATTGTAGATTAATATGGATTTTAAGCAAGTGTTTAATAGATCCAGAATCTGAAGCAAATGACTTTGTTCTGTAAAGAATTGTTCAAATTGGATACAATGGGGGACAATAGAAGGGTCCTATAAAAGATGAGTGGATGAAGTACATGTAGTGTATATTAACAATGGACTACTACCCAGCTGTAAGTAAAGGTAAAATTTTGCAGCATGAAAAAAGAACTGAACAGGCCTCTATTCCAATATTATAGATCAGAGATGAGAAGTCAATAGTAAGGTGTTTCCATTCATATATGTGATTGTAGGGAAGAAAGCAATGCAAAAGACAAAACAAAATGAAATACAACTGAGGTTACCATGAGTGAAAATAAGGGAATGGGATTGAAGTGTCACTGGGTGTAGTGGAAAGATACAGAAGATTTTTAGAAGGTGAGGTTGTGAAATATATATACATATGTATATAAATATATATATGCATTATAATAACACAACATTGGTTTGGGCTCCAGACCTGGCTGTGCTCCAGTGGTTTACTACTGGCTCTTGTGCTCAGAAATCACTCCTGGTAGGCTGTGGGGACATTATGGGATACCAGGAATCAAACGCAGGTCCTACCCAGGTTGGCTTTGTGCAAGTCAAAAGGCCTGCATCTGTGCTAACACTCCAGCCTGGAATCTATATTTTAAAAAGTCTGAGATTGTACCTCCGTTGGTTTCTCTGGTAGATCAATATTAACTCAATAAAAATAAAAGCAAAATAAAAATTACATTAAAGAGTGTTAGACTTTAAGACCTTTCTGTGCTCAAAATAGCACCTATTCTTTTATAATTACATAGAACCTTGATTTCACTCTCTTCCTTTTAAAATTGCTACAGTGCATCAGACTTGCTTTGGGTTCTTATGGATTGCACTCAAGTGTAGCATGATAAACACCAGATAGATTCTAATGTCTCTTTATTTTTCCACTTTTACTTTATAGCTTATATATAGTAATTGAGACTGACTCTATAACCATTAGAAGTTTGCAGAAACAGTACCTCTGTTTGAGATAACAATTCCAGTTACTACATTTCTTTCTTCTTCCTCCTTACTTTCTGTTACTTGCTTCTGTGGCTCACCATGCACCTCTGACTTTATCCTGTGACATTTGTTCTTCAGTCTGTTAGACCCCTCTCCACACAATCTACATTCTTCCTCTAGCCACTATGCATGACTCACTGATACAATGATTTTCTGTACATATCATGTATAAGTTGCTCTATATCAGATTGACTTCATCCTTTACAAACAAGATTTTTGTAGGATGACCAGTTGGAAAAGAAAATGAGATTCCCTCTGTAAAAGAGGTGTAGTAGGGAAACTAATAAAATTATTGATTATGTATTTAATCCTCCTGAATTGCCTACATAATATTTCCCCTTTCAGGAATGGGTGCTCTAGATGTCTCTTAAGCTGCTTCCGGTTGAAAAGTGATGTCCGTTTCTTTTAGTGCTCTTAGGGCATACCTATTTGTTTTCTCTCTTATGGTGTCTGTGGAGATATATTTAAGGGTAAATTAGAATTTAAGATGGTACTGTCAAATAAGGCACAGTTTCAGAAAACTAAGGGTTGATTAATAGGCAAATATTATGGTTAACCCAACAATGACAGAACAGTGGAGGATATGTTTTCATCATTTCTATTCTATGAATAAAAATGGATAGCAATTGGGAGAAAGTGGTTGTACAGGTGATACAATTTAAGTGATGGGGTAACTTAATATATTTAAACACAGGTTTTGAAGATGTGCCTTGGGCCCTCCAGATGTTGGGATTGATATAGTTTCCATTTCTGATTTGTGATTGAACTGATGTTCTTAATCTCTATTAATACTAGTTTTATGAGTCAAAAGATCCCAATCTCCAATATGGAAGACCTATTTACTACTTTGTTAGAATGTGATGCAGTGGTCCTCAAACTATGGCCCGCGGACCACATATTTTATTTGTATCTGTTTTGTTTCTTCATTGCAAAATAAGATATATGCAGTGTGCATAAGAATTCGTTCGTAAGTTTTGTTTTTACTATAGTCAGACCCTCCAATGGTCTGAGGGACAGTGAACTGGCCCCCTGTTTAAAAAGATTGAGGACCCCTGATTGAATCCAGTTTGGGACTTCAGCTTTATCAAAGGACTGGAAGCTTGCATTTCCAGAGAGTCTATAAATGCTCTGATTCAGTAATCTTTAACCAATACCAAAGTTCATGGAGACAAAGGGTGGCCCAAATATCTCTTTATTGACAGGGCCCAAGCAATGCTCCATCCAAAGCCTTGGTCATTTGAATACAAACATTGAGCTTCTAGACTGATAACTCCAGTGGAGTATTTGCCTGTTCCAACATCACCACCCTTAAAAGAGAAAAAAGAAAGAAGTTAATACAATATTTTTAAAAGGTTTTGAATATAATGTCTGAAGATAAGTTGAAAAAGTAAAGGTAAATTTATCACTACAATATTTACCTCTCACACAATATATTGTCCTTGTCATCATGATTTTAATATTTTTATTTTAGTTTTTCTATTTAAAAATTCTATATTATTTTCTTCAGTAAATAAAACAATATTTTACTTTAAGTTTTATTCTCACAAATGGGAGCTATACAGGGTCTAAAGCTTAAGTTGTTGAAAAACTATGGATATAAAATTTAAAGTATATGCAAATATGCATAATTGCAAATAAGTTTAGGAACATAAGACCCTAAGGATTTTGGAGGGTCAATAATCTTCTGCTTGGCTTAACATGAAAGAGATAAAAAGAATTGAATTTTGACAAATGTAATTCTTTTGTTCCTTCTGAGACTCTCCACTGAGTACTGAGGACATCCAAGGGCAGTTATGATTGCTTCAGTGGAACAGAGCTATCTACCATAGTCTCCATTTGAGAAATCTTTTTATTAAAGAATGGTCCACTTATTATAAATCTTTATTCCTGTTCATGCACAGGTAGAAAGGAAGAATGACAGTTCATTCAAAGTGCTACAAAGCTCAGTGATTTCTTAAACCACCATGAAACAACATAGGAACTTCACAATAAAATTTGAAAAATTTACTTGCATTCATATGTATTTTTAAAATAAGGCGATACCAATGATTTTATTTAAAAAACTTCAAGTTTAAGTGAAGTTGTACAAATTTAAAGTCACTCTATTTTTTAAGTTCTCAAGAAGTTCTTCATTTAAATACATAATTTTTACTGAAAATATGTTCTTAATAAAATAATATTTTACTTTGTCATTCCCTAATGTGTATTATGATATATCTCATTGAGCCAATAAATTAATATAAATCTATTTCCAAAGATACTAAATGACTCTTGTTAAGGAGCTCTTTTTTTCTCAATTGAAAATCTATAATGAGTTACGTTTTTTGATTAATTAAATGAATACTATATAGTTAAAACTTTAGTTTTCTAAAAAATTAATTTTTGTTTGGGGGCCACATGCAAGAGTGCTGAAGGATTATTCTGGCAGTTTTCAATGGACCAGACACAGTGCTAAAAATTGAGCCTAAGTAGGTTGGTCTAAATCACGTGCTGTACATTTGATAAATGTAAGAATTACATTGACCAACCTGGTAAGGCTTTGTGAACATTTTAAGTTATAAACAAGTTCTGAGAACTAGTGTAGTGTTTATGTGCTTGCTTTCCATGTAGCCAACATCAATCTGACTCCCAGATACCACAAATTGTATCCTGACCATTGCCAGAGATTATTCCTAAACTTAAAGCCAGAAATAGACCTTGAATACCCTCAGGTATGGCCCAATATTTTAAGTAAAGTATATATTAAAATATTTCAGTGAATTATGCTTAATTATATTCTATGAATGTTTTATTGTAACTTTAAAATATAAAATTTATTAAACAAATAATTATTGAAGAACATAAAAACTGCCAAATTAAAAAATATTTCTTTCATTTTTAAAAGTGTCTTAAAGTTCAGAACGAAAAAGGTGGCAATAAATTTAAACTTGATCAAAATAGGCATTTATCATATAAATTATTTTGTTATATAAGCACATATTAAATCGAGATTATAAAAATAGACAAGATCTTAGAAAACAGTGAACTTGAATAGGAGAATGAGAAAGATGGGGGGAGGAGGAGAGTGGATGGGGAATTGAGGAGCGCACAGGAGAAATGAAACAGGAGGAGAGGGGAAGGGAGGAGAGGAAAGTAAGGAGAGGGGCGAGGAGAGGAGAGAGGAATATGTTTGTTAAACATATATTGATGATGTAGGAAGAATCTTAATCAGTATCACTTCTATAAAGCTCCCAGAGGACAATGATTTTATTTCTTCTTGACTATACATAGAGTGAAATGAACTTAAATAGAAGAGTGGGAACAACAAAAGATGAGGGTTGGGGGAGAGGAGAGAAGAGGAAAGAAGGAGAGGGAGGAAAGGGAGAGAGGAGAGAAGAAAAGTAAGGGGCCAGAGACAGCGCAGAGGTAGGGCCTTAAGGACAGTGGTTAGAATCCTGGCATCCCATATGGTCCCCCAAGCCTGCCAGGAGTGATTTCTGAGCGTAGAGCCAGGAGTAACCCAAGCGCTGCCGGATGTGACACAAAAAGAATCAAAAAGAAGAAGAAGAAGAAGAAGAAGAAGAAGAAGAAGAAGAGAAGAAGAAGAAGAAGAAGAAGAAGAAGAAGAAGAAGAAGAAGAAGAAGAAGAAGAAGAAGAAGAAGAAGAAGAAGAAGAAGAAGAAGAAGAAGAAGAAGAAGAAGAAGAAGAAGAAGAAGAAAGAAGAAGAAAGAAGAAGAAGAAGAAAGAAGAAGAAGAAGAAGAAGAAGAAGAAGAAGAAGAAGAAGAAGAAGAAGAAGAAGAAGAAGAAGAAGAAGAAGAAGAAGAAGAAGAAGAAAAGTAAGGAGAGAGGTGTGAAGAGGAGAGAAGGGAAGAGGAAAGGAGAGGAAAGTCGACAGGAGAGCAGAGAAGGGGTAGAGTGGGGAGAGAAAAGGGGAAAGGAGGGGAGAAGAGGATGCTAACACCCAGATTACAGCAGTATATTGAATTTATTTACTAATTTTTACCAATAACATGACCAATTCTGGAACTTTGTTGATTAAAGCTTGATGATTATATTAACTACTTTGGAATTCTGTACTTTATTCTGCATCCTAATGGGGGTAGTGTTCACATTGCATTCTCATAGGAAGGGTCCCTGTCATCTCTAGCTATACATTTCTATCTGGATATACTCTGTTATTGTAACATGGACTCTGAATGGGGAATATGGGGAATACTGATGCAACTCAATTTGAAAAGAAAGGCTAGGTGAGTCACTCATCCCAGTCATGCACTCTGTATTGTTCCATTTGGATGATCCCTACACTTTTCTTATAATCCCAAGATCCCCATTTATACTTTGTTTACATGTTCATAAAATAAGTTTCTCTATTAATGCTTTCCCATTAGGACATGATCTTAAAATGCAGGAATATAAGATAACTGAATTTGGGAGGGCTTATTTGTAGAGATCACCAGATTTATGAAAATACCACTTGGACATGAAATATGCTTAGAATATGCACTTTAGGAAATGCACACCATGCAAGGATTGCAGCACTCTAGTAGAATCAGGTGAGGCAAAAGTTAATAAAAATTACTAAGCAAGGTCATGTATTTTGGGACCAGTTGGGAAACACAGCATAAGGTATATTAGGATTTCACCAGGGCATTACTACCAGATTAACTGGGGTTTCTGGTCATAGATCTAGGAAATATTGAGGCATAGGAACATAGAAAGTTTAAATTATTCACAATTCACTGTTATGGTCTAGAGTGATGCTTAGAAAATCTAAATATTTTATGGGTGGCAGCAAAATATTCTAGGAAAATGTTTATTAAACATATTTTGATAATTTAGGGAGAATCTTTAGGGAGAATTGTTAGAATCACTTCTAAAAATCTCCCAGAAGAGAGTGATTCCATTTCTTCTTGGCTATACAGAATACCAATAGTGAGATGCTGGTTACATATAAATAATGATACTGTATTTAATAGTTTTTTCATGTAATGTTCAGGATATCAATTTAGCAAAGCAAGTTATAACTTGCTTTTTGTTATGGAAAAATAAATTAAAAAAGAGGTAAGTGCTTAGAATTCATACATCATAATATGCCCTAATGATAAAGGCACAAAATATTCACTGTCAGGCTGGAGATATAATAAAGTAGGAAATTTTCCTTGCATGTGGCTGACCAGGGTTTGATACCTACATCTCATACTGTCGCCAAAACAATGCCAGATGTAATCCCTGTGTGCAGAGCCAGGATTAGCCTCTAAACATTGTGTGGAGTGTCTCCCCAAAATACAAAATGTTTATGTGATCCAGGAGGAGAGTGTTATAAGATTCCATCTGAGATGAATACATTTTATTCGAATGTTATACAACCCAGGATGTTAAAACAAGATAGATGTTACAAGAAAGGCTGCAGGTAAATTTTAGCTTAGAACATTTGTTTCAATTATCTAATTAATAAACCATTAAGATAATTAAATGTACCATATTTATATGCATAACATCATTGACAAAAATCACTTCATGAGTTTTATCAACAAAATTCAGTGGTGAGGAGATAATATAAGGAATCTTTTAGCACAGAGAACAGAAGCTGATAACAATCTTTACTATGTTTCATGTGCATGCTAGTACCATAACTTGTTCAGTGAAAATGATCATACTTTATTATACCACTAATAAGCTCTAACTCTAAACCAATGCTTTCATCTTGATATTTTAATTACCAGGGACAGAGGAATAGCACAGCAGTAGGTCATTTGCCTTGCATGCAGCCGAGCTGGGTTCAATTCCTGGCATCCCCTATAGCCCCCTTAGCCATTCAGGAGCAATTTAATTTTTTTGGTTGTTTTTTGTTTTGTTTTGTTTTGTTTTTGTTTTTGGGTGACTCTCAGGGGTTACTCCTGGCTATGCACTCAGAAATTGCTCCTGGCTTGGGGGACCATATGGATACCAGGGGATCAAACGCGGTCTGTCCTAGGCTAGCACAGGCAAGGCAGACGCCTTATACCATTTGAACCATCACTCTGGCTCCATTCAGGAGCAATTTAAAAGTGCGGAGTGAAGAGTAACTCCTGAGTTCCACCAGGTGTGGCCTCCCCAAAACCAAATATATATATTTTTTAATTACATAAAATCTGAAAATGGAATATGTGTATGGATCAAATTTACTTAAAAATTTCTTAGCTTAGGATTCCTGATTGATAACAAGTTAGAGTTACTATGATTTCTTGTGAAGGTACTCTATATATATTTTATTGTTATTATTTTCTGTAAATATTAAATTTTTGTAATATTAATTTTGATGTAATCTAAAATATTTTAAAGTAACAGACATTTCTATTTAGTTCTTTATAAAACATTAAAATTTTATTACACAAAATTTTGTAATATTTTATTGTTGAAACTCATGCAAGTTGAGAAGTTATGTCAAAATATATTTTAACTTTATATTATAACTGTGTAATTACATATATGTCACATATATGTATACTTATTTTATTAATGCTTCGGTATTATTAGATGCTAATATCTCTTTACTTTATATATCTATTTATAACTTTCATTTTTTACTATATTATACTTCCTGTATTTAACAAATAGAAATGTCTTAAAGTATCAAATATTAAATAAACATTATATAAATATAAATAAACATAAATGTTAAATAAATTAACTATATTTGATTAATAATCCGATTTATAACTTATGCTTTTCTTTAACATTTGTTATATGGTTTTTAAAATATTAGCCTTGTGTTATATCAGCTATTAAAATAACAGTTATGTGTAGTATAATTTATTCAGTAGTGAAACAATAATCATTGTGATATATAATTACATATTACAAAATTTTAAAATACATGGGTAAAACACATAAAATAAAATTACCTGCAAATGGGTTCCACAGTACTATTATTTAAAGAAACACAGAGTGAACTTAGGTAATGCTGAGTATGAAATAACCATATAATTAAAAATTATTTAACTATACTGAAATAAAATTGTACAAGTAACTCCTACATTCTAGAATTATAATGCAATATAATTTAAGGAAACATGATTGAATGAAAAATATAAGTTCATATAATTTTTATCTTAATGACAAGAAACCAATTAAATGTATTTTATCAGTTATAGATAGTCACACAGTCAGACTATACAGTGTGGACTGAGTTCTCTTCAGTCCTGATTTTTTTGTCTGTTTGGCTAAAATTTTAATACCATTTAAAAACCTGTTGTAGGATGAGGAAATTTTACATATATTAGTACAACAATTAGACTGGTAGGTGGGCAGAAATAATCACTTTTCTTTAGAAATCACATGTGGGTATGTTATATAATAGTCAATTGTTGGTTTACCTAATCCTTAAGAAATTATGTAAAAATAAACCTCTGATCTAAGACCCAAGACTGTATAGTTGGTAGGGCTCTTTCCTTGGTCTCTGAAAACCCAGTTTTAGTCCTCGGCACCCCTTTTGTTTTCCCAAGTCCTCTCGGAATGAATAGTAAGAATAGTACCAAGAGTAAGTCCTGAGCAGTGCTGTATGGCCAAAACACACAAATACACACACACATACACACACACACACACACACACACACACACACACACACACACACACACACACACCACAAAATCTCCTCTAAGACAAAGGTACTACTTTTAGTTAAGTACCTCTAGTTTAAGTGTTACAAATTTAGACAAGCCAGATTAACTCTAATCCATTGCCAGTATGCATATAGGTATGGATGTATATATGTGCATAGATAAAAATATATAAAACATATTTGTTCAAACAAACCACAGACATCTCTCCCAATTGCTTATTATTCATGGTAGTTTTCATTCTACATACTATATTGACTTTTCTGAGACTTTTTGTTTATTCTTGTTACGTGATATTTTTCTGTCCTGAAGTACATAACATCTCCCACTCTTTTTTCAACCAAAAATGATTGGAAATGATCACACCACTCTATATAAAATCTTTAGTAAGAACACATATTTTACACACTTACATTTAAAATTATCTTCATATAAGTTATTATCAATAACTTAGCTGTCTTTGAACAATTAACTGAATCTCTGAAGCTAAATGAAAAAAAGTTGGGAGAATTTTTTAGAATAAAGTATATGAAATTATACATATATAATCTCTTTTATGTTATATGGAAACTACTTACTCTTTTTCTTCTATGATTTGTGGGAAGATCTGTGATCAAATATTTGTGTTTCAGGAGCTGGAGTGATAATGCAGTGGGTAGGATTTCTGCCTTGCTTGGGACTATGTGAATTTGATCCTCAGCATCTCTATCGCTTCCCAAGTAGTTCCAAAAGTATTCCTGCACAGAGCTAGGAGTAAGCCATGAGCATAGCCAGATATGATCCCAAAACAAAACAAAAATAAAAAATAAATACAGGATATATTATGTTTCATATGCTTATCAAGTCACTTCTACTATTATTTTGTATTTTTATTACAACAATTAAGACTATGGCATATTGATATTATGACATTGTGTTATATAAAAAAGCTTATACACAGGAATATTGCATATTGCATGGGATTAATGCAGTGCACTACTGATGCGCATAGGAGAGCACACTGAGTTCCTTTTGGTAGCATGCAGTTTTGCACCTGAAACTCCATGAAAGTTAACTAGATAAAGAGACACAAATATCTGGAAGCTGGAAAGCATGAAATATTTAGGAAGTTACAAATAGCTCCATTCTTGAGTAAATAGTGTAAGAGAGTAAGTGCTTAGAAATATTGGTCATATCAAATTAATGTCCCTGATAAGTTAACAGTAGCTGTCTATTATGAAGTTTTTGATGGACTAACTGATCAAATTTTAAGCAGTTAGTTTTGGTTTACTATTATTAATGTACCTTAGAAATGTGTCTTAAATTGAGTCATTAGAACTAATTAATCATTTAAATGAAAGATTATTACTGTAATCTACACAGGATATACAAACTCTGAAATAGTGTTCTTAAAACAAAGGAATCATGATAAAGTACAATATATGAGGCTCATATTTCTGTCTCACGTTGACAAACACCAAATTACATATATGTACACATTATGTCACCAAAATCACAAGATTTCTTATCCCACTAATTCCCTTAGCTTTCCAATATATCACTCCAATAAAGCATTACGTTTCAAGTCATTTTAAAAAGTACAGCCAAATATATTTAAGAAGTAGCTTAAAAATTGTATAGCATAAGCATTAATCCATGATATTGACATATAACTCTTTCTTCCATTGCCTGTTATTTTAAACAGTAATTTTAAATACCTGTTATATATAGAGAGAGAATATTAACATTAACATATTTAATAATTTTCTATAAGCAGTCAATATATAAAAATTAATCTTTGATTATAAAGATAAGAGGCAGATGAGAAATAAAAACTTTTGATATACATTAAGCATCATCTCAGATCTAATTCATTCTATCCCTGAGGCAAGCAGAGGTAATATGTATACCAGAATACATGAAAAATTATTACGGTTCTCAGTTTCAGCAGACACATTTTTTCTGCTTTTCTTTTCACTCTACTAGATTTGTCTCCTGTATCATTTCTAGTCTGTATTTTCCTATTTATTATCCTCTGTTCTTTATGAACTGGACAAGCTTCCTAGAAAAGTTTCTTTGACAAAGACAAACTATCTATGCTTCTTACCTAGAAAAATGCTGCAGTGTTTCAGACAACTGAGTAAAAAGCACAATCTAATTTGCTACACATTAAATATTATGTTTCTAAGACCATTTCATTTTGCTTCTTTTTCCTTGGACATTTAGAAGTAATAAGAGCACTTTCAAAATTAGGGAACTCCAACAGATTGATTTCCTAGAACCTTTTGTTCTTGTGTCTTTAAAGGAAGTGGTTTTTATATTCTGAATCAAAGCAACAATAATATAATACTTTAATCTATTCAGCTTAATACTAATCATAAAAACCAATAGGACAAGTATCTTTCTTATTAGGCTAGAATACTGTCATCTTTCATAAATAAAAACTTTTGTCTTTTACTGATTCTATTTTTTCAAAAATTAATAAATCACAGTGATTTAAAAAGTTATTCAAACTTGGAGTTTAGATATATTATGCATATTATGTATGTCCCAGTACTGGTCCTACCACTAATTTCTTCTTGCCTCCACCAAAGGTTTTAGGTTACCTTACAAACCTATCTACTTTCCCAGTCTGCTATATTGACAGAAGTTTTTAAATTTGATTGTTAGAGTTTGTATATATTGTTTTTAGTGTTGTTGACTCTGGTTTGGATATTTAGCTTTATTACTCTTTTGCACTATTGACATATTCAGATCCCTTTGACATTTGCTTCCCATTTCTTCCCAATAATTCTTTGTTCCCCACAGAATCGCTTTCATTCTCTCATATCTCCTTCGCATAATCTGGGTCAAAGGTGATCTAGGCCTCTTTAAAACATTGTAGTCCCACATCAAGTTAAATCATTCTGTGTTTATCCTTCTGGCTTCATTTAACATGCTTTCTTCTATTTCCAACTATGTTTCAGTAAATTGTATAATTTCAATGTTCCTTACAATTGTATAGTATTCGATTGTGTATATACACCACATTATCATAATATACTTATATGTCATTGGAAATCTAAGTTGATTCCGTATCATACTATTGTTAATTTCTGCAGCAAGTAATGATGTACATATGTCCTTTTGAATGAATGTCTTTATATCCAATGTTTTGGGGAGTAAATGCCCAGAAGCAGAATTGCTGAGATATATAGCAGCTAAATTCTTATTTTAGTAAAATATTTTCATACTGTTTTGCATAAAAGTTGAACCAGATATCATTCTCACAAGCAGCGGAAGAGAGTTCCTCTTTCAGCACACCCTCACAGATTACTCCTAGTATTTTTGATATATTTCATTCTCACAGATTGATATCTCACTTACTTTGAGTTAGATATTCATAATAATAAAGACTATGAGCACTTTTTATGTGCTTGTTGGCCATCCATTGGTTTTTCTCAGAGAAGCTTTGTTCAATTCTAATCCACAATTTTGATGGTTATTTTGTTGCTTTTCTTTTTGTCATTGATTTCTGTCAGTACATTATATAATACAATTTATAGTAATTATGCATTTCCTTTTTATGTAATATATACCAATTTAGTTGCTATTTCTCTAACATTTTCAATCTATCATGACAGAGTGAAAAAGCTTTAATTGATTTACCAAGGGCCAATTAATTTATTCAGACAACAAGCTGACTCCAGTGAGATTCTTGATTTATTTGGATATAAGTTTCTCACTGAATTTCAAACGACTTATGATTGATTTGGTAAACATTTGTTGAAGTATTTTTCATACAAAAATTAGTTTCAAGAAAATAGAGGAAAAACTTCTGAATCATTTTTATGGCACTTTCAAATGCTTAATTTTGTGTCTGTATTAAATCATAGATTCATGACTATAGTTAAGTCAGTGTAATTTCTTAACACTGATATAGAAAGGACCATAAACATATATACATGTAATATTTCCTGGTGCGTTAAGTACAAAAGGTCCCAAAAGCCCTTTCAGGAGTGATCCTTGAATGAGATCCAGGATTAAGTCTTGAGCATTGTAGGGCATGAAACAAAACGCACAAACAGTAAAGAAAAGAAAAAAAGAAAAGAAGAGAAAAGAAAAAAATAAAGAAAAAAAGAAGCAATGCTATAATTGGCAATGCCTAGTTAGGCTATAATCCTATAACTATAGAAAGACATTTATATGATAGACTCCTTAAGTTAAAATTCATAAGGGAAAATACTTAAACAATAGGACTTAAATTTTCTTTTTATCTTAATATGTAATAATATGTTCAATTCTAAACAAAAGAACTATTTTACACTGTGATAAGTAACTAGTTAATCTTAAATATGTTAGTTTTTTATTCTATACTTTTAGGGGTTCACATCCAGCTGTGTTCAATTCTTACTCCTGGCACTGTACTCAGTGAATACTTCTGACATTACTGAAGGAATCAGATGTGGTAATGGCTATTGAATTTGGTTGGCCACATGAAATTCAAGCACCTTTCCAGCTGTTCTATCTCTCAAGTTCTAATGTAGACTTACCCAATTTTTAAAACATATAATCTTAAAGTTATTTTAATGGATAAAGTTACATAATTTCCTCATTTCATTTGTTAAATGAAACACAAATTTTGAGTTTAAATATTTTTGTATTTGAATAAAACGAGTCTTATTTCACAACATATATTAAGTTTATTGCCAATATAAAAGTTAAAAATAAAATGCATCTAAATGTTGCAAAAAGCAGTGTAGTTTTAAAAATAAAGTATATTTTGTTTTTCTTTTGCACAAATTGTTTTACAGATTTATTGTTACAGAAAAATATGACATAAACTAAAATATAGATGCAGATTTTGTTTAAAAATAAGAAACAAATAAAAACATGTAGGAAAAAAGTCTCTATAGACTGTGGCGTCTGCCAAGTGAAGTGCTGATTGCTTCACCTGCAGAGTCTCCGCCCTGCTGTGCTTCTTCTGAGGAAACTGAGGACCTGAAGGGAGCCCTGTCCTGTGTTTCTCTGTCTTTTCTGAATCCTTGAAGCTCTCCTCAGAGCCCCGGGAAGCGAAACCCCCAAAACCTGCATTCTAATGCTATCCAGCAAGTGAGTGAGTGAGTAAGAATTGGTTGACTGTGGGAACGGGCAGGTGAAGTGCTGATTGCTTCACCTGCAGAGTCTCTGCCCTGCTGTGCTTCTTCTAAGGAAACTGAGGACCTGAAGGGAGCCCTGTCCTGTGCTTCTCTGTCTTTTCTGAATCCTTGAAGCTCTACTCAGAGCCCCGGGAAGCAAACCCCTCAAAAACTGCATTCTGAAGCTACCCAGTGAGTGATTGAATGAGCAAGAATTGGCTGACTTTAGAAGCCCAGAAAGGGGAAGCCGCAGAACTCTGCTGGAACTCAGATGACAGCACCCCTATCTGCCTGTCTTCTGTGCTGTGCTCCATTTTCAGCCTGATTTCATCCTGTGTGTAACTCATCTGCAGATAGCTCGCTTCCCTGAAGCCTTCCCTGGAGGTGAGCTTACATGCCCAGAAAGGGGAAGCCTCATAACTCTGCTGAAATTCAGATGCCAGCACCCCTATCTGCCTGTCTTCCATGCTATGCTCCATTTTTGGCCTGATTTCATCCTGTATGTGGCTCATCTGCAGATGGCTCACCTTCCCTGGAGCCTTCCCTGGAGGTGAGCTTACACACCCAGAAAGGGGAAGCCCCTGAACTCTGCTGGAACTAAGATGCTAGCACCCCTATCTGCCTGTCTTCGGTGCTGTGCTCCATTTTTGGCCTCTTTCATTCTGTGTGTGGCTCATCTGTGGACGGCTCGCCTTCCCTGGAGCCTTCCCTGGAGTGAGTTTACAAACACAGAAAGGGGAAGCCGCTGAACTCTGCTGGAACTCATATGCCAGCATGCATATCTGCCTTCTTCTGTGCTGTGCTCCATTTTTACCCTGATTTCATCCTGTGTGTGGCTCATCTGAGGATGGCTCACTTTCCCTGGAGCCTTCCCTGGAGGTGAGTTTACAAACACAGAAAGGGGAAGCCACTGAACTCTGCTAGAACTCAGATGCCAGCATGTATATCTGCTTGTCTTCTGTGCTGTGCTCCATTTTTGCCTGATTTCATCCTGTGTGTGGCTCATCTGCGGACAGCTTGCCTTCCCTGGAGCCTTACCTTGAGGTGAGTTTACAAGCCCAGAAAGGGTGGAGCCAGAGGAGCATGGCTGCTCCGCTTGCTCTGCACATTATTTAGCAATTGAATACAACCACAATATGTAGAAAAACCCACAATACAAGTGTGAAAATGGGGAAACAATGCAGGCCAGTGCAAGACATAGAGAATGACGATGGCAACTCTGATGACTTGAACATGACCAACCAACTAGTCAGTCTCTCAGATAAGGAGTTTAGAGTCGCAGGCTGAAAGATGTTCAAAGAACTGAAAGAAAGTATAGAGGAGAACACTAATAAGAATTAAGAGAATATGAAGATAGAAATCAAAAAACTCCAAACTGAAATTTCAGGTCAAATAACAGGTCTGAAAAACTCAGTAGATGAATTGAAGAAAAACATGGTTGAGCTTTCCCATGGGTTAACAGCAGCTGAGGATAGAATTAGTACACTGGAAGACGAAATAATTACCAATTCAGTACAGCAGAAGAAATTGGAAAAAAGCCTTAAAGCAAATGATCAAACAATAGAAAAATTAGTCAAAGAATGGGAATAGATGAAAATAGAAGTCTAACATAAGCTCAACAGAAACAACTTAAGAATCATTGGAGTCCAAGAGTCCAGGAAGAAAATCTCCAAGAATCAACTGTCAAGAACATCATTAAAGGGCCGGGCGGTGGCGCAAGAGGTAAGGTGCCTGCCTTGCCTGCGCTAGCCTTGGACGGACCACAGTTCAATCCCCCGGCATCCCATATGGTCCCCCAAGCCAGGAGAAACTTCTGAGTGCATAGCCAGGACTAACCCCTGAGTGTTACCGGGTGTGGCCCAAAAACCAAAAAAAAAAAAAGAAAAAAAAAAAAAAAAGAACATCATTAAAGAGGAAATACTAGAGCTAATGAATACATGCGATCAAATCCTGCATGCCTGAAGAGTGCCAACTAAAAGAGATCCCAGAAAAAACACCCCAAGACACATCCTAGACACAGTGACAAATCCTACAGATAGAGGAAGAATTCTGAAAGGAGCAAGATAGAAAAGAGAAACTACATTCAAGGGAACATCCTTGAGATTTACTGCAGACCTGTCACCGGAAACACTCAAGGCCAGAAGGCAGTAGTGGGACATAGTGACAAAACTCAATGAAATAAATGCTTCGCCTAAAATATTGCCCTCAGCAAAACTCACTTTCAGGTTTGAAGGAACAATACATGGTTTCACAGACAAGCAACAGCTCAGACATTTTACAGACTCAAAATCATTCTTAAAAGAAAAACTGAAATGCCTACTTTAAGACAAGACTGACCAACAGACACACCAAACTTCGATATAAATATGGCACTAACTCCAAGGACAATTCTTTCTCTCAATGTCAATGGACTAAATGCACCAGTTAAGAGACACAGAGTGGCTAAATGGATCAAAAAACTTAATCTAACCTTCTGCTGCCTATAAGAAACGCACCTGAATAGTCAGAACAAACATAGACTCAAAATAAAAGGCTGGAGGAAAATCATCCAAGCAAACACCACCCATAGAAAATCTGGAGTGGCCATACTAATATCAGATGAGGCAAACTTTATACTTAGGAAAGTTGTAAGGGACAAAGGTGGACATTTTGTATTAATCAAGGTATACATACAACAGGAAGAAATCACTCTCCTAAACATATATGCACGAATGAGGGGCCAGCAAAATATTTAATAAAATTGTTGACAAGTCTGAAAAATAATATCAATGACAACACAATAAATAGGTGGTCTTATTTATTTATTTTGTTATTAATTTATTTTCTAACAAATAATATTACTACTTCTCTTTTGATAATTAAATATATAAATTTCATTTTATGCCCTTATTGGATATAGTATTCATATAATTGTTCAATGAATTGTTAGCCACTATTAAATGTAATGAATATTCAAGGTTAACTATGGTATATTGACACTGAATAATTCAAAATTAAATCAATAAAAGTCAGACCAAGATGGTCTCTATAAACATATACAAAATAATTTTCATTAGTGTTTTTATTTCAGTGAAAGTTGCTTTCCACATGGGTAATATAAGCACTGGTAACAATTATAGAAAAATATTTTGAAATACAAAAACATATACTTTTGAAATACATCTGCTAAACTTGTGGGATTGGGTACTTATGCTAGACCAAGACCTTTTTTTGAGCAAAAGAAGATGAGAGTGGAAAACAGTGATATAATTTTGTAACTCATTCAGACTTACCTCTACCTTAATTACTCACCATATGGCATATATTGTTTTTATGAAACTAGGTGCTATTTTTAATGATCAAGTGACATAGAATGTTACAGAAAATAAATTACATTTGTAAATTCATTAAAACCAAAGAATGTATTATTACCTTTAATCTCAACTCTATTATAAAACAGTAATTTGGACCCTCATGTGATAGTGCTAGGGTATAGTCCTTCCTCTGTGTTAAGAGATTATTTCTGAGCAGGTACAGAGGATGGACCATATGGAGTACTGAATAAGTCACGTCGAAGGTGAGCCCTACACACTGAACTATATATGACCCTTATAGAACAATTTCATTGTGATGAATAAGTTGTCTTCTGCCAATCATGCTATAATTATGTGTATTATATTCAGTAGCTTAGTCAAAATATTCTTATATATCACATGTCACATCTTATTTAATATTACATTCTTATTTACATATTTTTGTTTGTTTTTGGGCCACACCTGGCAGTTCTCAGGTGTTACTACTGACAGTGTTCTCAGAAATCACTTCTGGTAGTCTTCTTAAACCATATGGGATGCTGGGGATTAACCTGGGTTAGCCACATGCAAGGCTACCCTACCTGCTTGCTATAACTCTATCCTCTTATTGACATAATAGGAACTTACACATTTTACAAATTAGACATCTACTGTAATGCTTCTCATATAATGAAAACTCTCAATAAAGCAAAAATCGCTTAATTTTTTTATCCTGGAAATCTCTCTGGATGCATAAAATGAAAATTAAGCTGCTACAGTTAAGATACTACAGAAAATGGTAATATAAGGTTTACAAATGATGAAAATATGAAAGAAAACAGCCCAACTATTCTTAAACTTCTGAATCAAAAAATAGAATCTAAGGCCCAGAGAGATTTAACAAATCAAGCTATTGCTTTGCATATAAGTACTTGGGCTCAATCCCATGTACTCCATATGTTTCTAGAGCCTGTCCATCCAGATTGATCCTTAAGTGCGGGGACATAAATAAGCTCTGCACACTTTCAGTGTGTCTTGACAGAAAAACAACATTCTTATCGAATGTACATGGGACATCCTCCAGGATAGACTACATGCTAGCACACAAAACATACCTCCATAATATCAAGAAGATAAAAATTTTGCAGGCTACCTTCGCTGACCACAAGGCCCTGAAATTATATGTGAACTACGAAAGACACATAAGAAAAACTTTAACACCTGGAAGTTAAACAGCCTAATACTGAATAACCAGTGGGTCTGAGATAAAAATCAAAGAGAAAATCAAAACCTTCCTAGAAACAAATGACAATGGAGACACAAATTATCAGAACCTATGAGACACAGCAAAAGCTGTACTGAGAGAAAAATTTATAGCTTTGCAAGCACACATCAGGAAAGAAGAAGGGGCATACCTGAATAGCTTAATGACGCAGCTCATAGAATTAGAAAGTGCTCAACAAAAGGACCCAAAAATAGGGAGGCAGAAGGAAATAACAAAGCTGAAAGCAGAAATCAATGAAGTGGAAACCTGAAAAACAATCCAAAAGATCAACGAAAGCAGAAGTTGGTTCTTTGAAAAAAATAAACAAGATTGATAGACCACTGGCAAAACTAACAAAGAAAGAGAGAGAAACTTGATAACTCATATTAGGAATGAAAAATGAGAGATCACTACTGATATGGTAGAGATCCAAAGGATAATCAGAAACTACTTTGAGAAACTCTATGCCACTAAAAATGAAAACCTGGAAGAAATGAATAAATTTTTGGACTCTTATAATCTTTCACGGTTGAATGAAGAGGATGTAGCATATCTAAACACACCCATCACTATTGAGGAAAGCAAGACAGTAATCAAATGTCTGCCCAAAACAAAAGCCCAGGCCCAGACGGATTTACTAATGAATTCTTTCAAACCTTTCAAAAGGAACTTACCATAGCAAGACTCTGGAAACAGCCAAGATACCCTTTAACAGATGAATGTCTAAAGAAAATGTGGTAATATACACAATGGAATATTATGCAGCTGTCAGGAGAGATGAAGTCATGAAATTTACCTATACATGGATGTACATGGAATCTATTATGCTGAGTGAAATAAGTCATAGATAGAGAAAGAAAGACTTAGAATAGTCTCACTCATCTATGGGTTTTAAGAAAAATGAAAGACATTCTTGGAATAATAACTTTCAGACACAAAAGAGAAAAGAGCTGGAAGTTACAACTCACCTCATGAAGCTCACCACAAACAGGGATGCGTTTAGTTAGTGAAATAACTACGTTTTAAACTATCCTAATAATGAGAATGTATGAGGGAAATAGCCTGTCTAGAGTACAGGCGGGGGTTGGGTGGGAGAAACTACTATTCACCCAATATCCATCAGATAAAGGGCTCATATCCAAAATATACAGGGCACTTATAGAACTTTACAAGAAAAAATGATCTAATCCCATCAAAAAAAGGGGAGAAGAAATGAACAGACGCTTTGATAAAAAAAGAAATACAAATGACCAAAAGGCACTGGAAAAAATGCTCCTCATCACTGATCATCAGGGAGATGCAAATCAAAACAACAATGAGATACCATCTCACACTACAGAGATTGGCACACATCACAAAGAATGAGAACAATTGGTGCTGGCGGGGATGTGGAGAGAAAGGAACTCTTATCCACTGCTGGTGGGAATGCTGTCTAGTCCAACCTCTATGGAAAGCAATATGGAGATTCCTCCAAAAACTGGAGCTTGAGATCCCATTTGACCCAGCTATTCCACTCCTAGGTATATACCATAGGAACACAAGAATACAATACAAAAATCCCTTCCTCACACCTATATTTATTGCAGCACTATTCACAATAGTCAGGCTCTGGAAACAACCAAGATGCCCTTCACCAGACGAATGGCTAAAGAAACAGTGGTACATATACACAATGGAATATTATGCAGCTGTCAGGAGAGATGAAGTCATGAAATTTTCCTATACATGGATGTACATGGAGTCTATTATGCTGAGTGAAATAAGTCAGAGAGAGAGATGCAAAATAGTCTCACTCATCTATGGTTTTAAGAAAAATAAGTCATCTTTGCAACAATCCTCAGAGACAATGAGAGGAGGGCTGGAACTTCCAGCTCACTTCATAAACTCACCACAAAGAGTGGTGAGGGCAGTTATAGAAATTACTACAATGAGAACTACCATAACCATATGAATGAATGAGGGAACTGGAAAGCCTGTCTGGAGTACAGGTGGGGGTGGGGTGGGATGGAGGGAGATTTGGGACATTGGTGGTGGGAATGTTTCACTGGTGAAGGGGGTTTTCTTTACATGACTGAAACCTAATCTCAATCATATTTGTAATCAAGATGTTTAAATAAAGAAAAAATGAAAAAAAAAGTAATACAGTTTTTGAATTTACTGATTGCTAATTCTGAATAGTGAACACCCTTCTCGAGGGAAAATGCTTTTATTTCTGATAATAAGTAAGCAAAACATTTCAAAACGTTTCCTCTTGATAACCAAAATGTGCTGAAAATTTGAAACCCTACAATATGGAGATGAAACAGGTAAAAGAGAAAAACTTTTTAACAATCTTTAAAAGCAAGGACAGTGTTCCAGAGAAAAGTAGTGATTTCACTGAAAGGAAAAAAAAAATCTACTGACACTTTAGTGTGTGCTGCAAGAAACCAAACTTAAATACACACAAAAATAAAAATGGCACTTTGTTAAAAGTATATGACATATCATCAAGGAATTATGATAGAGTTCCTGAAACATTTTAAAAATAATTTTTATTTAAGCATATTTGTTAAAAATTATATATACTTGAGTTTTAATCATAGAATGTACACCACCCTTCACCAGTGCACTTTTCCCACCACCAATATCCCTTGTTTCCTTCCCCTTCACCCTCCTCTGCCTATGTCAGGGGCAGGCATTTTCATTTTTCTCTCTATCTCTCTTTTTCTTTATGACACTGACGTTTGCAAAATTTCTTTTATGACACCTTGGTTTGAAATATTGTTAATTAAAGGATACCATGCATGTCACTTATCCATTTTCAGCATCCGGTTCTTGTCCAGAGTGATAAGTTCCAATTATCAATGTCATAATGTACCTTTCTTTATTCTATCTGAACTCCACTTTTTATGGCAAGCTTCCTATCACGGACTAGTCCTCCTGTCCCTCATCCCCATTTTCTCTACATATTATTTCCATATTGCCATTTATCATTCTTATATGCCACAAATGATTATTCTGTGTCTATACCTCCCCTTCTGACTCATTTCACTCAGAATGATAATCTGATGTGTTGATGTATGTACAGATGGTGCACTGTGCATGGCTCAGTGCTTTTGTGTAGTCGTAAGAAACAGAAGTTGCACACCCATACAGTGTATCCACTCATTGTATAATAGACTAGATTCAAAAAAACACCATGCTGAACTAAACTCTGTGACAGATACACAGTAAAGATAATTTGTGAAATTCACAATTGTGATCAATTCCAGGCTATTCACCACCCTGGGTGAGAGTGTGGATGCCCATTACTAGCATCTTCTCCATGAAGAAGTGAAGTGGCTGTTGAGGGGAAGGGTGCTCTCTCGCCTTGTTAGCAAGAGGGAAGAAGTAGTGTAGTTCCCATGAGAGCGGAACTCTGACTTTGTACAGCCCCAGTTGGACAAGGAATGGGTAGCTGAGCTTGTGTATTTGGCAGACATGTTCACTTTCTCTATGTATTTAATATTTCTCTGCAGGAGAGTTTCACAAGTAGTTTTCACAGTGAGACATAAGATGGATGTGTTCAAGAAAGAATCTAATTCTGGGATTGCTGTATCTGAGAAGGAGATATTAAATGTTTCCACTCTTGCAAAAAATTTCTGATTGGCACTTATATTATTCAGAAAGTCAAAATCAATATGCAAAACAGCATTTAAGGGCATTAGTTCACAACTTTAATCATGAGTACTCTGAACATGAGAATCCATGGAAAAAGAAAACTCTGGGTTGAGAATCCCTTCATGGAAGATGCCCACTCTTGTGCAAAATAAAATATGTGTTTTAAGATCACTCCAGGCACTGTATTTCTAAATCCCACCCAACCTGGTCTGAAGAAGCAGGGTAGCAGGAAAGAAATAATAAAACAAGCTAGCCAGGAAAAAATGATCATGGAGTCCATGGCCTTTTACCTTGTACTCTGCTTCGAGCCCAAAAAGCTAGAACACCTCTTTCTTTATTAAAACCAAATTACCAATACCAGAAGGCTTCAGGTCAATAGAGAGAGACAAAAGTACATATTCAGGGGCCGGGAAGGTGGCGCTACAGGTTAGATGTCTGTCTTGCAAGCGGATGGACCGCGGTTCGATCCCCCGGTGTCCCATATGGTCCCCCAAGCCAGGGGTGATTTCTGAGCGCATAGCCAGGAGTAACCCCTGAGCGTCAAATGGGTGTGGCCCAAAAACCAAAAAAAAAAAAAGTACATATTCAGTGGACTTTTACATATCGAAGAGGTTTAAGAAAGGATGACTTTGGGGGAACACCTTTGTTTATGTTGATACTGGGTATCATCTTATACCCTTGGAGTCAGCCCCTGGGGCTGCACACAGGGCGTGCACTGACAGAGGCGAGGAGCAGAGTCCTGACTCCTGGAGCAGCTGCCCTGCACACAGAAGAGCCACATTAAAAGTGTAAAGAGCCACATATGGCTCACGAGCCGCAGGTTGCCGACCACTGATCTAGACTGCCCACACCTATCAGATTCCTAGATCCAGTCAGTCCTTCCAGTCCAAAACAGATTTTCAGTAAGTAAATACTACCCTTAAAATGACAAAGTAACCTCCAGGATTTCAAATATAGCCTAAAGCCATAAAAATATTTTATGCTGTGCTTCCACCAACTTTAAAACACAGGTTCTATAGACACACTCAGATCAATATACCATCATGAGGGTTTCAGACACTGGCAGCATTGAACCTTAGCTTTGGTTTACAGATGACTTTGTCACTGCATCAAGGTTATTCATATTTGGCTGAGTTACTAATGACTAATGAACTACTCAGAGATTAATGACTAAACCTTGATCTTCCAGTGGTTACTCTTACATTTAGTAGATTAGTGTCTGAGCACTTACAATGTCATCCTACATATTTCTACCATTCAGATTGGATATGGAACCAGCACTGTGAATATGTTATCTGTGTACTACATGTGCCTTCCATGTCTACTCAAACATAAACACCTACAATTTTCATCCCAAGGTAAACCCTATTCTTATTTGAAATTGAAACATAGACGTGACTCTATATTTACTCATAAAAACATATTTTTGTTAGTTGTCAGAACTGCTCACAATTGGTACCAAAATTGGAGCTGAAGTGATAGTGCACTGAGTCTAGAGTAAAGCCTTATTAATAACTTTGCATGTTGCCAACATAAGTATAATGTGGGGTATGTTCCCAGTAACCCAAAGCCACCAGAAAGACTTATGAACTATTCCTGAACATAACAAGTGTGACCCTTTCCTCCTTACCAAAAAATCAAAACAACAGTCTTATGACTGACATCAACCTATATCACAGCAAACTGCCTAGTTGTCCTTTAGTGTGTCACTACAGTTGTTACTAAATATTAGTGAATATAAAAACCTACTTAGAGTTTCAGCTGTTCTTGAGCTCTCATTATCTCTGGCATCCAGTCACTCTGTGTCTACTTGTTGCTAACAGAAAATCCACTTTAGAGATATAGCAACTGTGAATACTGAATTGTTGTCCAAGTTTAATTGATCTTGGTTTGCAGCTGCTTTCAGATATTCTTGACCACAAATTCCAAGGGTTTTCTTAGTTTAGCACAAACTAAGAGCAGAGTCACTAGCTGATATTTAACTCAAGGAATGGCTGTAGTTGTCATAGTCAACTGTCACATAGGATCAAGTAAAATTGGAGAAATCGTGATTCGCCTGTATTGATGATGAGGGCAAAAATCTGGAAAGAATCTATATAACAATATCAAGCTAATTGAACATTGATGCAGATCTATTGCAACATTTATGATGTTAATTAATATGTGAGAAAACCAATAAAAGAGAAAATCAGAGCTTATTAAGCAATATGAGAAAATTGAAGTGAATACCAGCTAAAAAATACCCAAACTAATGCAATAAATAAAGACAGAAGAATGACAGAAGCTTGGAATTAAATAAAAACAGGATAGAAGAAAACATAAATAAAAGAACATTTTTAAAATAAAAAAAATATGGGTCAATATCAAAACAAAATATTCACATTATAAGTCTTTTAGAAGGACATAAAAGAAGAAAAGATACAGAATTACTACTTGAATAAATAATGAGTATTGGCAATCCAAAATTATAGAAGATAGACAACAAATCTAGGAAAGCTCAATGTTATAAATAAAATTAATTAGGGACACACCAAAATATAAGAAGTCTAAGATAGAGATACTATTTTGAAAACAGCATAAATTAAGCAGAGTTTTAACTATAACGTAATTCCTATAAAATTTACAGCAAAATTCTCAAATAAATGTCCAAAAGTTTATGGCCCAGTGATAGTACTGTGGGTAGGGCATTTGCTTTGCAGGAAACTAACCTAAGTTCAATCCCAAGCATAATGTATGGTCCCAAAAGCCCACCAGAAGTGATTCCTGAGCTCAGAGCCCAAATAAAAAGATTCTCAACCAATAATTTGTATTCAGCAATGTATTCACTCAGATTTAAGGTGGAGTTAAATATATTTTTGACAAAAAGTAACAAAGGATTTCTTAACCACAGATCTTGCTCAGTACTAGTTGGATACATCAGAGAACTGGGTTTCTTATTCTTCTAATCTGGCTGTCTTTTGTATTTATATGAATGACCCTTGATGAGGAACCTTCTAGAAGAAGTCATGTCTGTGATAGTTTTAAATACTACACATGCTATAGCAGTTAAAATAATACATATACTCCTTCATGTTCTTGGTAAGATCAGATAGATCAAAATTAGAATAGTTTTTGTGGTGTATCCTAAAAGCCATAGCAAAAACATAGCCTATATTTTGAGTGATCATTGACTGAACCATTTAGGTAAATGCACTTAAAAAAGCTTAAATTTTTCATAATTATCATGGCACTACATGCAGAGATTTTTTATATAGACCATAATAAAGGTATTAGAAGCTGTCTACCATATTTGTTGTTTGGATTCTATCTAGGAAGCATCTATTTTATTTTCATTGTATTAAGCTCAAAAATCATCTTATCTTCCTCCAACAGATATCTTGGCTTAGTTTATGAGCTATTTTTGAGGTCTAATGTTTCTCATACATATATTATGTGACAGTTTAGGAGAGAATCATGCATCATAATGTTCCTATTCAAAAATGAACGGCATTGCTGTGAGACTTCCTGTGAATGGGAGGGAGTTCATGTTACGATGTACTTGGAGCCTATTCAAGTCCTGCTTGAAAATAGATACTGGTTACTTCTAGAATGATACTTACTTTTTCCATTTTTAAATATGAGAGGAGGTAATTCCATTTATTTTGATTTGTCAAAATACTGATCCTAAGGCCAAAACAATTTTCCCTCTATAGTAATCAACTGTTTAACCAACACATAGCTATGCCATCAAAGGTCTGGCTTTTATCGGCATGTGGCAGACCCAATAATGTAAATGATTTTCCTTCCATTCCATCAGAATTAGTACCAGGGAAGCTAGATGTCATAGCTTATTAATTCAGAGGAGCAAAAGTAAATATAACAGTCTTGGAGTAATTAAGAGTTTTACATATTGAGTTATCAGTAAAAAAATTTAGTAGCCAGAATTCACTAATATACAGTGTTAAATAGATTATAAACTATGTAAACAGTAGTGACCAGTCAACATTTTCACCTTGAGAAGTAGAAATTTGAGAACTTCTAATTGTTCATCTTGGTCTATTTTATGGACTGCTTCTTTTACTATCCAGAGAAGAACTTTAGAGGGTATGTGTTAAATCAATCCCTACCCTAGTGGATAGGGAGTTTGCCTTGCATGTAACTGAATTTAGTTCAATCCCTGACACACCATATGGTCCCTGGATCCCCAAGAGGAAGGACTGCTAAGAACTGAGCCAGCCAGAAGTAAACCCTTCTGGTATGGCCTAAAATAATGAAAAGCACCAAGACCAAACAACCGTATGAACATTGAGTAGAAATAAAAAATGATCATACTTAAACACCAAATACAAAGCCAATGACAACAGAATCAAAACCCAATCTATAAAAGGTAGACACAGATGGACCACTTATACTAGCAGCCCAGGGGGCTAAGGAGGGGTGATATGGGATACATGCTAGGAACATGGGTGGAGGGAGGACAACATTGGTGGTGGAAATGCCCCTGATTCAATGTCACTATGTACCTAAAATTTGTGAAAAATTTGTAATCCACTTTGGTCAAAATAAAAATTAATTATAAAAACACCATAAAGCAATAGCTGGAAAATGGCAGAGAAGCAGCAGCAGTAGGGCAGAAGTACAAAGTAGACTGAAGACGCCTAGAACAACTAGACCCCAAACCCCTGACTCCAGTAATGGGGCACCAGACACCTGGAGAAGAAGCCAAGGCAGGTCACTAGAAGGAATATCAAGCACCAGGGAAGTTGAAGAGAAAAAAAAAAAATAACGGAGGAGTGGCCTTAAAGAATAGAGGCTGAACTGGAAGCAGAGACTATGATCGCAGTGTTCCCAGAGAAAGGAATCAGTGTGGCCTTGAAATGGTCCTACAGCAGAGCTGGGAATTGTGGAACTCAGAGCAGACTCATCAGCATTGCAGAAGCGGTTATTAGCGCAGAGGGAGGGAGCAGGAGCCAGGCTGCAGCAAAAGGGAACCTATAAGCCACACCAGTAACAGTGCTACTAGACAGATACTATGGGGTGTGGCCAGGAGGAGCAGCTGTTGCTAGGAGACTATCTGGGAGTGCTGTCTTGCTCATTCATAAGCTAACTCTGAATAACATACTCTGAACTGTCAAAGGCCCAGACCCATCTGCTTTAGGTACACAGAAATTACCATTGAGGGAGTCAGCTAAGGCTAATTTCGAAAGGATTTATGTCCTGTGAGGCATCCAACCAGGCCAGTGAGGCAGCAGTGAGGGCTAAGTACAGTATTTCAGACCTTGCATTGCTTACAAGCAATGGCCCTCATCACAGCACATAAAAAAAAAAAAAAAAAAAACAACACTCATTGCAAAGGTCACAATAGGAAGAAAACACAGAACCCCACCACACATAGTGAATAAATATGGTAGTTCTTAGTCGTCAACGAAAATCAGACACAGATATAGCCTCTCTGCTAAGGACTTTAGAGAGAAAATATGGAGGATGTTCAAAGAATTCCAAGAAATCATGGAATAAACCAAAATGAACAGCAAAACGACTCAAGAGGATATGAGAATAGAAATGAGAAAATGTCAGGAGATGGAACAATATCACAGCAGGTAATGTATTTGCCTTGTACATAGCCAACCCAGATTCCATCTTAGCATTCCATATGGTCCCCTGAGCCTGCCAGGTATAATTTCTGAGTACAAAGCCAGAAGTAACCACTGAGCGACATCCAGCACCCCCCCACACACACCCAAAGAAAAAGAAATAAGAAGATTTCAAATGGAAAATAATTCAGAAAAACTTAATAAGAAAATTAAAAAACTCAGGAAAGCATCATTGGCAGAGATAAAAATAATCCTCAAAATAAGTGAACAGACAATAGACCTTTGGGATAAATTCAATGGGAAGGACATAAGAATCATTGGGGTTCCAGAGAAACAGGAAGAAAAATCCAATAAAGAAGCAACAAAGATATTATTGCTGAGAATTTCCTAGAGCTGAAGTACTTGCACCCACATCCTGGGTACCTGAAGAGACCCAGATGAAAACACTCATGACACATCCTATTCACAATGAGATAGAGAGACAGTACTGAAATCAGCAATATCAAAAGGAAAATTACATACCAATAAAAGTGTTCTTAAGATTTACAGCAGATTTATCACAAGCAGGCCTGAAAACAGTGGTGGTATGTAGTGAAAAGAACTCAGAAGTATTCTTCACCAAGAACTTCACCAAGTCATACCTTCACAACAGCTTAGGAACTTTACAGACTCAAAGCCAACTGTAAGAGAATAACTGAGGGATCTACTTTAAGGCAAACAAGATTCAAAAATATCAAATTTCTATAAAAGATGGCACAAAATCCCATGGCAATAAACATAACAATAAAATCCCATTCTCAATGTTAAAAGACTAAATGGGACACGGTGTGGCAAGTTGATTCCAAGAAAATTAAATCAAGAAAATTGAATACAACATTTTGAGGCTTGCAAGAAACACATCTATGCTCAGAGATCAACCCTAAAAGTCTTCAAGTGTTAGAGATAAAACCTACAGTAGCTCTCTCAAGGTGAATGTAACCTCCCGTAGAATCTCTTTGGGGAGAGAGATTGGGGAGAAAGAACAAGTTTGAAATATCACAGGCATGCTCTAGTATTAAGTAAGAACTTTATTGACTCACTCATGTAAGTCTTCTCAGCCCAATTTACTTAATGGAAATGCTTAGAGACATGGTATAATTGAATAACATTTTGGTTCCATGAGTTCTTCAATCTTCAACATTCATAATGGGGAGGCTTGGAGCCTAACCAGGATAGCCCATCATATCCTGATTTGTTCTTTGATGGGCTCAACACAGTCCAGCAGGTACTGTTCATAACCCAATGTCCTCCTTTAGTTTTTTATTTGTTATTTTGGGGCTAAATCCAGAAATGATTAGTGCTAAGGGTTCATTAGTGGCAATGCTGGGGCCAATCTGAAGAACTGGAGATCAAACCCATACAATTTGCAAGAAAAGCAAGTGACATGTTTTATACTATCTTTTTGTTTCTGTTTTTTTTTCTAAATTATTTCTTTGTATTCATTTACTTAATTTTGTATCAAGATAACATGAATTGGAAAGTTGTTCATAATAAATAAAGTTGATTCAGACATACTATTTTCCAACACCAATTCTATCACCAATGTCCCTTTTTTATATTTGAAGAAGGCACTCTAATTTTTTTTATCTATACTGCCAAGGTAATTTTTTGGATTCTGTTTAAAGGTTTAATAATCATATTTGACCTGTAATATGACATTTTCCTCCCTTATAATCTTGTACACTTTTATTATAAAAGTCCTCTCAAACTATTTCTGAGTTGTCTCTACTCAGTCTGTGTCTCCAGGGCTAGTTTCTGTAAATTTTTTCTGCTACCTAAATTATAAAATGTTTCAGGTGTGTTCTCCCCTCTGGGAAGTTAGGCTCTGTTTGGGTATATTTCTGACACCACTTCTACAAGCAGGAAAGAACAACACAGATTTTCTTTATCCTTCTGGATAATTTCCTCTAATTTTTCATGATTAACTGAGTTAGTTATGCTTGTCCTCATACTCCTTCATAGGTATTTTAGAAACTTTGTTCTCCTATGAGTTATAATTCCAATTTGGGTTTAATGGTGCAACAATGTTTGTTTCAGAGAAATTTTCATCTCTATTCACCCTGAACATTGCACTGGCCTTTCTCTTGCCTAGATGAAAAATTTCCTCTTTTTCTAATGGGGTATAACCACTTAACCAAACACATCAAGTTCTCATAATGAGAGAGTCAAAGACAAAAAATTAAGGTCTTAAAGGCATCTGAAAATAATGATTCACAGATTAACTTCTGAGAAGTTGTGCTCTCTCAGAGATTATTTTCTCTTCAGGGGTTGTGATCAGTTTGTTCTCCTCCAGCCTCTCTGCATCATGAATACCACAGTGCAGAGAAGAAAACAAAATAAGTACCTTGCCCAGGCCATCTCCCCCAGTACAGGCAAGCATATAGACTTTCTTTGCCTAAGTTCCCTCTTCAAGGCCTTGTGCTTTGCTTAAAATTGACCCTGCTTTTGTCTTGGGTTCAAGAACATGTGCAGGTGTCACCAATACAGGCAATCACTTACTCATTCCCATCATTGGTTTCCCAAATATGCTGCCAGACACATAACACATTCAGAACAAAGACCAAACTTAATTTCTGTGGGAAGAAGCTTAATACATTTATTACAAGCCCATAAGTATTAATTATAAAAATAGGAGCTATATGGGGCCGGAGAGATACCATGGAGGTTGTGTGTTTGCCTTACATGCAGAAGGTCGGTGGTTCGAATCCCGGCATCCCATTTGGTCTCCCGAGCTTGCCAGGAGCGATTTCTGAGCATAGAGCCATGAGTAACCCCTGAGCACTGTCAGTTGTGACCCCCTAAAAAAACCAAAAAACAAATAAACAAAAAGGAGCTATAGTATCATATGTTGAACAGTCATTATTAAAAGAAACAGGTAGTTGGTGATAAAAATCTGAGTAGCTCATAGTTTTGGGGAAAGTAAATAGAATGGAACAAATACTTGGGTTAGGATTCTATGCACTGTGGCAAAGAAGACACAGAGTGAGGTGAAATAATTTTATTTGGGAAATGTGTATTATGTGTGGGTAAAGAGAATAAAGTGGGGGAAACATTTGGGAGAGGATGTGGACTTACAGCCCCAAAATTGAGGTTGCAGGCAACTCCCAAGAGAAACCGAGTAAAGGGTGAAAGAGACATATCCAAGGGGTTAGTAGAAAACGTCCAAGATGAAGTTTGTGTTGCTGACTGTTGACTTATCTAAACATTATTTTATCTGATTTTTCAAGCTTCCTTATTCTAGGATATGTAAAGCCAAATAAGGGTGTTAAGTTATTGTTGATACTGACTGGCTCTAAGCTGCCTCCCTCAGTGCACCCCCTGGGACTGGCAACTACACTCTTTTTAGATCTTTTTATTTTTTATTTGCATCTCATTGCCAAAGAACCTCTTGACTGCTTTCTGCTTTCACATGATGTACAACATGGTAACCACAAAAGATAAATATTTAGGCTCTAATAAATGAATGTTATCACAATAAAAAATAACCGAAAGAAATAGTAAATCATTTGAACATTTTTAAATAGTACCTTTTAGTACATAATATACGGATGGGTACTGTGATATTTTCAATATTTTAAAACTTATTTCAGTTAGCTTAAATTAATAAATCTGTATTAATGGATGAGTCCAGGAAGTAATTATCATATCTGTGAACAGTTTGTAAATAAATGGTCTTGCTGGATTTAAATTTTAGAATACTCATTTTATTCTATAGTGTTTTTATTTGGTCGCATCCAAAAAGTACTAAGGGCATTGCTAAGTCAAATGCAGGCCTCTCTGAAGACAAAGCATATACTCTCTCAACTGTTGAGCTATATCTTTGACCTATTTTAATACCTTAAATCTAATCCAAAGTTTTCTATTTAAAATATGCCAAATCTAAAATAAATGCAATGGAAAAACAATAAATGTATATACAATATATGGTGAGGTATTAACATAAATTTATAGTCTCCAGAAGAGCACATTCAAACCAATGTTTCTGCCATAAAAATAACTTTTATTATAATATAGCTTATGTTGATTTACTACTGATTATTAAAAGACATCCAGCTCTGAAGAACTTTTAACATTGAACTTGAAATAGTATGTGAAACTTGCCCAAAACTGGATTTTACCCCTATTTTAACTTCTTCTAGCTTCATAGAAAGCAAGTTCTCTGCAATCCACATTATGGCTTTAGAATAGAGAGAAACTGATTTACTAATGGAATGAATACCTCTAAGTTGCTACTGAGTAGCCTACAGCTAAAAAAGCAACTGCTAGATAAATTTCTATCTCCACTCTCCAACAATCAGTGTGAATTAAAATGATTGTCCATGCTGTTCAGTTCAAAAAGATTAAGAGGCAATGCTTCGAAGTAGAAGTCCTTGATGCAATTTTAAAAATATTTGAATCAGCTTAGCTTGAAATACCAAGAAAAAATAAAATAGAAGCATTTAAGTAAAGCATTAAGGAAAACAGGAAACCAAAAAATATGCATTATTAGAGTATGCTTTCTTCCCATATGTATTTATTAAAATTTCAGATATACTACTGCAAGTAATACCAAAAGATTTCTTGTTAAAATTCTTTAATTGTGGTCTAATGCAGATTCAGAGATCTCTTTCCTCTTTGGAGATTTACTTCTTTATTCACATTGAAATAATTATTATTTCAGTGAATAAGATCTTAGAAGCAACTGATTAAATCCATTGCTGCCCATTTTGTATCAATCCTTCTTTGAGTTTTAGTCAACCCTCTTATCATTATATATATAATATATGTATATCAGTATATATATACATACATACATACATATATCTGTATGTTTTGGAGATTCACTTGGTGGGTACTCCTGATTTTACACACAGAAGTTACCCCTGGATAACCCAGGACCCATAGGGGCTGCTGAGCTCTATCAACCATGTGTTAGTAACTACTATACCTGCTGTATTATCACTCTGACCACTGAAACTAGCATTTTAGAAATTTAATTTTATTAATTTCTTTGTGCATTAACAGGTAAAAATTAAAAGTTATATTCTCATGAAGTCACTTGTTAGCCGAAGTTTCGATATGGTGACATCAACATGATTGTATTGGAAAGCATTAATTTATCTTCAGCATACCTATGTATAACCATTTGTGGTCTCCTTTAACCGGAGATAAATTAAAAAAAGCTGTAAAACATTGTATTTCGGAAAAAGATAAATGAAAGAATATTAAAAATGACTATATCTGTAATTGATATAGAAAATTAATGACACAAAATACCTATAGAATTGTATCTTTCCATTCTATGTCTAGTAGGAAGTTACACTTTGTAGTTTCATAAAATCTCAAAAAGCAGTTCTTAGTACTAAAATTGTTTTCTTTTGTTTTGCTTTATTTTATTTTTGAATTTTATTTTACATCTTATTTTAAAAATTATAAAATATAAGAAAGCAGAAGATTATTACTATATTTAATATACCAATATTGATGTGTTTATATATCCATTGGCCAAATATTTTAACATAATTTTTATTTTAATTGTAGTGGCTTACATATCGTTCACAGTAATATTCCAGGTACATATTTACATTGAATCAGGGGAATTCCCATCAATAAATTGTCCTTCCACAACCGCTCCCATCCTGCCTCCCATATCCTCCACTCTTCCCCCCAGGGGCTGCTAGAATGCATGGTCCCCTCTGTGTCTAGTTAATTACTTAGTGGACTTATATCTGTTTGGTCTTTGTGCCTCCATTATTGACCCTCTAGTTGGGAGGCGGGACTAGAAAGATCAAGTTATGTGGATTTGTTTGAGGAAGAGAAAGGTAATATAATGGGGTAAAAATCGACTACGCCGACTATGAGCGGAGTCATTCTAGAGGCTCTCGTCCTTGGTTTGAGAGACGATGGGGAAAAGAAGAAGGTAAAACACCACAGCAGTTCAAAAAGAGGAATCAAATAAGATATTCAGTGAGCACTGCAGCCATAAAAATATGCACCACATAATTGCCATGTTCTTGAAGTAGGAAGTATGACAAGGAGCAAGGAGGAAGAAGAGAAAAGAAGAAAGAAAAAGTAAATATATAATTAAAAAATGGACAACTACTTCAATATTTACCCCAAAACAAAGAATTCGATCAAAACTAGATAAAAAATAAAAAAATAAAAAAAAGGATTATTTAGTGTTTTTTGTCTCTCCCCCCTGCCCCCGCATAGGCACAGTAAATGTTGGGGTCATCCGAAACGGGAATCCCCTTGGCATTGGCCAAATATTTTTAAGCATTTGTATTAATTGTAAAACTGGTATGTTAGAGTACAAAAAACTGTAAGAAAATTACACAATTATGTTTTAGTTTTTTCAATATACTTTCTCGAGAAAATGTATAAGCTAAACAATCCAGCTTGATACCTAATGAAGATAAATGTGAGGATGATAATCAAAGATGACATCTCATATAAGGGATATCATTAGAAAAGAAAACATTGATCCAAGCCCTAAAAAAATAAGGTGAAAATTCTGTTGTATAAACAGAAAGCAAATGTTATAATACAGTGATAAAGGACAAGAGAATAGGATTTTTATAGCATAATTAAGGAACAATATGGCAATCGGTGTGTCCATAGTTAGGCAAACAAGAGAATGTGAAAAAACTTATGAAATTAGAGAGCTGTGAGTGAATATGCACACAATAGATTATAACCTAATGTATATTTATTAATATATTTATTCTGAGAGAGAAAACAACCATAATATTTGGAACAAAATGCTAATATTTTTGTAAAGTTTCCTTGACTCTAATTAGGTCCCAATGTACTGCTTTTTACATACTTTATATGTTGGATAGAGCTGTTCCTTTGGTGTTTAGGCGCTTGATGCAGTGCTACAGGGGTCTGATGATGCTGAAGGTCACTAGAGCTAAATCTTATAGTGCTCATCACTATCAAGGCTAAACTAAGATGTGCTCGCTATTAAATTCTGAGTCTTGTGTGAGCAAAATATTCCCTTCACCCATCTGTGCCTTTTCCCTGTCTCAACACAATAACAATATTAGTTAAAAGTTTTATTGTATTTCTGCAGTAACTAAATTTAAAGAATGTCATAGATTTCTAATGTAAAGTAAGTATAAAAGTATTGACATTGCAAAAATAAAACTCAAGGAATTGGAAATAGCTTATTGCATAGTTAGTAGGTAAAAGTCAAGAGTTGCATCTGAGCTACAATCTAGTTTTTGAGCCCACCTGGATATGGTCTGGTAGTCCCCAAATACTACTGTGCCCAAGAATTAAACCATAAGAAATGTAGCATCAGGTTAGACGTGGCCTCAAATACGCATAATGTTCATAGTCTTTTACATCATCATAATGAATTAGATGCACCCTGTAAGAGAGAAAGAAAGAAAAATTACATTTCATATTTTCCTTATCAACAACTCAAAACTATAAACTTTAATTATTGATAAGAGAAAGGAAAATACTTTGACATGGACAAACATGATTTCAAATGCCATATAGACAGAATCATTGTGAAATACCTAACACAGAAGTGAAGTCAACAAAGTCTTCAGGAGAAATTTTAGGAATAGCTTTTGATATAAATAGAACTTTATAATTAGTCTCAACAATTATATTAAAGCTTAATAAAAAACTGTATATGACCCCTATACTTACTAAGATTAGATGACAAGTCCTTTGCTAATCTAATATTTAAAAAGTTGGGGAGAATAACCATGTGAAGAATAAAAAGGAGAATCAAAGTGATGCCAGATCACCTCTATCTGAATTCTTAGCAACTTGATGGCATCTGTGACGTAGACAAATGAGAATAGCAAAATGTAAAATATTTTTGGAACAAAAAGAACACAAAATAGACCTTCAATTTTACAGCATATTCCACTTATTATAATATAATCTTACCTTAAGTTCCCATAAAATTGTTGAATGAGACTTTTTCAAGATAGCAACAATCTCTTAGCTGAGATATAAAGTTAAACTTTAACACTCCCAGTGGTCCTCAAACTATGGCCCGCGGGCCACATATTGTATTTGTATCTGTTTTGTTTCTTCATTGCAAAATAAGATATATGCAGTGTGCATAAGAATTCGTTCATAAGTCTTGTTTTTACTATAGTCAGACCCTCCAATGGTCTGAGGGACAGTGAACTAGCCCCCTGTTTAAAAAGTTTGAGGACCCCTGCACGGTCTCGACTGAGAGGACATAATCCAAGATGGAGTCTCAGGCTAAAATTATGCTCTCTTGGTCTAGATATTCTCCTCAGGGCCAAAAAGATAATCACCTTTGAAGTAAACTTAGTCTCTCTCTCTCTCTCTCTCTCTCTCTCTCTCTCTCTCTATCCTCTCCTCTCTCTCCTCTCTCTCCTCTCTCTTCTCTCTCTCTTCTCTCTCTCCTCTCTCTCTTCTCTCTCTCCTCTCTCTCCTCTCTTCTCTCTCTCCTCTCTCTCTCCTCTCTCTCCTCTCTCTTCTCTCTCTCTTCTCTCTCTTCTCTCTCTCCTCTCTCTCTTCTCTCTCTCCTCTCTCTCCTCTCTCTCCTCTCTCTCCTCTCTTTCTCCTCTCTCCTCTCCTCTCTCTCTCCTCTCTCTCCTCTCTCTCTCCTCTCTCTCTCCTCTCTCTCTCCTCTCTCTCTCTCCTCTCTCTCTCTCTCTCTCTCTCTCTCTGTGTGTGTTTGTGTGTGTGTGTGTGTGTGTGTGTGTGTGTGTAACCCTACCCGTAGACTGCAAGGAACAAATAGCTAGAGATATCGCCTTCCTAAAATATCTGTTTGCACACATCTAACATCCTGTTCCCAATATCATCATGTAACCACCTGGTGGAAATGCTTTGATTGGATCATTAAATTCTATGATCATTATTTTTTTCATTCTTTTTTCTTTTCTTTTTCTTTTGTGGTAGTTTGCCTAATCCCTTTGTGTTTATTGTCCATTTTTTTAAACAAAAATAAACCTTTAAATCTTTTCCTGGGGTATGGGTACACTCTGATTTCTGGCTTTCTTTGGATAGGAGCACATTTTTCTGTTCTACAATTCTGTTTCCTCACAATTTTATTGACCTAGAAGTCATAATATATCCTTGTTTCAATCTCATCCTCTTCTCTTCTTTTGATCAGTTATTATAAATATAATAGGATTACTACTGATTATCCTACTTTGAGTTTAAATGTTTTGAGTAATGGTTAAGATTTAAATGCTCAATAACAAAACAACTATTGATATTTTAAACTTCAAAATTGATGATCTTTAATAATCATTTTTGTTACAAGTTAAAAGTTAAATTAAAAAGAAATTTATGAAATGTTAGAAAATTTTATTGTAAAATATATATCTAGGATCTGACTGATAAATATCTATAATGAATCATTCAAATTGCATAGGTATTAGTGTTTTTAACAGTTCAAATATGTGTTATATTAGTATAATTGTTATAAATGGAATAACTGGTTTACAAAATCACCCAACATAAAAAGAATTCTTTTATACCACAACTTTAGCAATTATGTTTCTTGGAGTTAATAAGAATTTTAGGGGCCAGAGCGGTGGCACTACAGTAGGGTGTTCGCCTTGCATGCAGCTAGCTGACCTAGAATGGACCGTGGCTCGATCCCCCAGGTCACACCAATATGGTCCCCCAAGCCAGGAGTGATTTCTGAGCACATATCCAGGAGTAACCCATGAGCATACCAGGTATGGCCCAAAAACAAAAAAAAAAAAAAAAGAAAAAAAATTTATATAGTATTTTATAAATTTAAATATTCCCTTTGATGTTTTTTTTTTACCCAATTCCCATTAATTTAATTTAGCATTTCTGCAGTCAAGAAATGACTCCCTTCAGAAATACTAGCATTCCCAGACTGGCTTGAAAATCATCATCACTTATTCCTGACTATCTTGCTAATTGTCACAGATGATGTGGAGTAAATACAGAGAAGGTAAGTAACATTGAGAAAATAGTACATCTACTTACCATTCTCTTTGACCACTTAAAAAAGTGCCTGGCCTGAATAAGGACTAGTATATTCAGTGCTAAACATATATGCAACACATATGATAGCATTCCAGAAGCCCCATGAGGCAACTGTCAAGATGTACCTGCAGTCCATTTGGTTTGTAAAGTTTGAGATTTGGTACTTAGGGAACTGTGGACTCAAGCTGGAGCAAGTAATTGCTTTTTGTAAGATAAGGAAAGTCAATCCTAATGCCTTTAAGGTGTTAAAAAAATTCCCTTTCTTTATAGACAAGAAATTCTGGAGAAGACAAAGTAGTGAATTAAAATAGTTTAATTTAATGAAAAGTCTTAGAAAAATGTGAAAGGAGAGAAAAAGATTACATGTTTAAGAGAATGTGGGCTTCTCCAGAGAAGAAAATATTGAAAATGCTCATCACTGGATGAGATGCAGTCTTTAGGTTAGATAATGAATCCCACATGCCTTTACAAAGCTGGTTTTATATTAGGGCTTCTTCCAAACTGCTCTTACTTAAAGTAATATCCAGTGTATGTCCAAGTTATTCTGGGTGTTGTAATAGGAATAAAGCTTTATTATACCCTTGACAATCTAGATCCAAGTTATTCTAGTGTTGTAACAGGAATAAAGCCTTGTACTCTTGACAGTCCTATAATATCCTTTTCAGGACTTTTCTATTCTCTTAAAGGTGTTTCTTATCGGAATAGATTACTCATTTTAGGATCCTGATTCAGTCTCTGCATCTGAATGATGGCTCAGTGTTTCCATGTCCAAAGAGCTGATTTTAAACTAAGCAACTTCTCCTCAACTTAAAAACTTAGCCCCCTATTTATCTGCCTGTAACATTAAGATCAATTAAATAATTTTGTAAAGAATGAAGATTTGGGGGGCCGGAGAGATAGCACAGCGGTAAGGCATTTTCTTGCATGCAGAAGGACTGTAGATGGAATCTCGGTATTCCATATGGTCTCCAAGCCTGCTGGGGCGATTTCTGAGCTTAGAGTCAGGAGTAACGCCTGAGCACTGCCAGGTGTGACTCCCCCTCCCAAAAAAGAATAAGGATTTTGAATGAAAAGTGCAGGTTAGGCTTCCAACTCAAACTCTAATAATTAAGTATAAATATTTCATCTACAGATGGCTGTTACTAAAACAAATGTCTATAAATGTTGCTATATTGAGTTCTAAGATGTTTTTTATATTTTTTATGTATGATTCCCCATAAAATATCTACTTTAAATACAATGTAAATAAATATATATATTGTTTTCTCTGTCACACTGATGGTGTTCAGGGATTTTTTTCTGGATGTTCTCAGAAGTTACTCCTGGCAAGCTCATGAAACTATATGGGATGCTGGGGATCAAGTCCAAGTTGACCACGTGCAAGACAAAAATACAAAAATACCCTATCTGCTTTGCTATCACTCCAGCCCAAAGTAATTATTTTATCATAAATATTCTACTTTCTAAAATCAACGTCTCATTAATAAAATCACTAACATACCTGGAAATTATATCAAAATTTTATAAAATATGTTTCCTTAATTTCTCGTTGGTACCACGTACATTTTAAAAAAAGATTTCAGGCTAGTTATTTGATTTAACATAGTAGATACTACATTTCTTTAAAATATTCCAATGATCTTTACATAAAAGTCTTGCAAGAAGAATCTAGAAGAACCTGATAATGTATATTGGGAAAAAATTACCTTAAGTAAAAAATTTTAATGCATGAACCCTTGTACATATCTTTAGAACTCAGAAAGCCATTGAGATACAGAATTCCATGCCCACATGGCTCACTCACTGAGCTGCAATATGGCTGGATCCGAGGAAATGCACTGACAAAGGCTGTCAAAGGAATTCAAGAACAGGCCACCAGAAATAAAATGCTTTTCCTCAGAATAAAGGTCTATTAAATCCCACTTGTGTAAAGGGTTTGTGACAAAGGCATTATAAACAATATCTACACTTAACCTTCCCTCAAAACCTAGCTTGTGCTTTCTTCCAACTCTGGAGAAGAAAATTGTTCTCTCCTTAATAACTTTACTTGTTATTATACATTGTTCTGTATAATTTATTTTAATATAACTATTTTTCCTTTATTTTTTTTCCTTTACCTGTAATTCTTTTCTGTGAGAAAACGTAATCTTATAAGTCTGTGCTAAGGAGAGGACTTGCATTACTTTTCTTGTAAAGAGAAATTCCTTATTTCAGCCAGAGTCCATTGCTTCCCAAATCTTGGGTGTTGAGGAATAGTCCTTCAGTATGCAAATCAACTTGGTGTCAGGTGTGTTGTATTTGTTCCCATTTTGTTTCTTCACTTCAAATAAGATATATGCAATGTTCATAGGAATTTGTTCATAGTTTTTGTTATTACTGTAGTCTGACTCTCCAAAGACCTGAGGGATAATGAATTGGCCCCCTGTTGAAAAAGTTTGATGACCATTAGCAGGCACTAAGAGCTGATCTATGACTACCTTCCTGGTCTTTTTCCAATTGGAAGAGGTGAAGCGAAAAGAGAGGCAGAAGCACTATATTATCAAAACTATCTCAAACTCTCCACTTTACCCAAATGACCCATAACGTAGAAGCATTTTATGCTTATTTTAGAAAATTTTGTTTTTGTAAATTTAATATTTTATTGAAGTATGGCCAGGCTCATTTTATTTATTTTATGCCATTTATTATATTTTAAATTATATTATTTAATTTTTAATTATTTTATTAATTTTTATATTTATTTAAGCACCATGATTACAAACATGTTTTTAGTTGGGTTTTAGTTATAAAAAATACCCCCATTCACCAGTGTAACATTCCCACCACCAACGCCCTCCATCTCCCTCCATGTCCTCTGAATCTAGCTGACCAACAAAAACACATGCATATTCATCATCTATAATTACCGGGGAATTACAAATTAAACCCTATAAATATAAGAATGTTCACTATGAAAATATAAGAAAACATTAGAATGATATAAGGAGAAGAAAACCCTTGTTCACTTTTGCTGAAAATACTAATGATCTCATCATTAAAAATATAATCTGGAATTTTCTTAAAAGATTAAGAAGAATTCTTCCAAATAGTTATTTTTTTCCAAAAAATATAAACCAAAGTCAAAATAGATAGATTACCCCAAGTTCATTGTGAGCTATTTAGAATAGCTATGGGTTGTAAACTAGTAATTGATTGACAGGTGATTTGATAACAATTGTATAAACACAGATGTAGAGTTGATATATTTGCTATTTCAATATGAATACAAAAATAAAAAACATAAAAACACCCTTTATGTATCTTAATAAATATTAGAACAATTTTCTTTGATTCAGTTACTCAAACCAAAGATATATATGTATATATATATACTTAATATATATTTAATATAAAAGTTATCACTATTCATTTCCACATAGTGAATTTCCATACATTATCCTTGCCTTTTTACATACTCACTCTTACTTTTCATTTATTGTTTTTTGTGATGACTTCAGATAAATGAGATAGTAAACTACTCACATATTAAATATTATTAAATGATTTTAATTTTTAAAATATTCTGATTGTTGAGCATTCTTTATAGCTTTGCTAAAAATGGGATGAAAGATTCTTCGCTAAAATAAATGGGATGAAAGATTCTATAAGATTAATGTGGGTTTCTCAAAGACCCATATATTTACACAAATTTCCCATACTTTTATGAAGCTTACTACTAATAGTGGTGAGCACAGTTAGATAAATAACTGCACTAACAAGAAACATGAAAATGATAATGTGAAAAGATATAGAATGTCTCTTGAAGACAGCAGGTAGGGGTGGGGAGAGAAATGGGGAATATTGGTGGCAAGAAAGTTACTCTGGTGAAAAGACGTGTACATTGATGACTGAAACCCAAGTAAGGTAACTTTTGTAACCATGGTGCTTAAATAAATAAATTATTATACATAAAAATTTTTCATCATCTTTTGTTGCATCATTTTTAAGATTCATGCTGCAACCTAGAAAAGAAGGAATTTACAGCAAACTAATAAAATTATTTTCTTTGAGCAAGAACTAGCAAGTTAAAATCCAAAGGCTAAGTTAAGGCAGCACTAATGTTGTAAATTGTTTTAAGAAGAGTCAAAATACTTATTACTATATTGCCTCTGGATATTATGTGGGTTATAGTGAATAGAAAGAGAAGAAACTACTATGGTTTTTATAATTGTAAATATTTTTTCTTTTGACCTTTTCTTAAAAGTAAAAACAAAAACTTGGCAGCACATCTACTATATACAACCATGGTTTATAAACATGAATTATTTGGCTTCTGGAATCTGAGGGAAAGATGTTTGAGTGGTCTTTTCCTCTTTAAGATTTTCTGAATCTGTAGAAGTAAAAGCATATTTATAATTTGATAATCAATCGCTTAAATCTCTAAGTAGTGTAGTAGTGTATAAATATCATCTTTATGAATCACAAGGATGATAGCAATGACAGATAAAGGTTATTAAATACACCAGAAAGAAACAATTATAATAACTTTAATAGTAATAACTTTAATATTATAAGCCAAGTGTATACTGAAGAAGGAATAATATTTTGCTTTGTGAAAGAGAAATTTCTTATCAGATTTTGACTTTTATAGAATTGGGGGGTATATCCTTTAATACTTGTAGATAAAAATTAACTTGACAAGAAATTGTTGAAATCATTACTATCTCTTCTTTTGACATTACTATATATTTATAAAATATAAAAATTTTCAGAAATTTACTGCTAAAACTTTTTAAACTTCCCTGAAATTTAGCTTTTGAGGATAGAATGTGGGCTATTTTGGTTCTTTTAAAGTTTTATGGCAGTTATACTTATTTATATAACAATGCTAAATCATATTATATATTGCATACTTTTAATCAATTCTGACATTTAAAATTCATAGTTAAAAGTGAAAATAGAAAAACATTATCCATGGAGATAATTTTATTTAGACATAGATAACTGTGATTTCACAAAAAAGGAAGGCATTTTGTTAAGTATAAACTTTCTCACTATTCACCAAGTCCTCCGATTGTATCCCTATCTGTATCCTCAAAACTGTTATCTTAGCTTTCTTAATTTAGCTACTAAAATCCAGAAATGCTCATATTCTCAGACCACCTACACAAGCAGTACAATACTCAAAATATTACATTTTTGCTATCCTCTGAAATCTGATGGAGAGATGCAGAAAAGAATGAGCTATATCACTTATAGCTAGTCTAGATTAGCCAAAATAGAAAAGAAATGGGCAAAATTAACAAAAATTAATGAGCAAATTTCTCTTCTTAAACCAGTCATTAGGGTCAATCTCTCTCTTTCTCTCTCTCTCTCTCTCTCTCTCTCTCTCTCTCTCTCTCTCTCACACACACACACACACACACACACACACAGCTTTGGTTTTCTTACCCATCTCAAATATGAACTCGCTAAGTATAAAGTGGAATTAACCAGGCAGATGAAGCCTATAGCAAGCATATCATCATGCCATACATGCCATTGTACGTCAAAGCCTATTCCATCTCATCTCCCACTTTGGGAGTTTGTTCATTCAAATGTGTTACTCTTTGTAAAAGGCCCTTATGTAAATTAAGATAAATTTCTTAATATCTGGGGATTTCTTTAGAAATCCTTAAAAATGGGCTAGAGTGATAGCACAACGGTAGAGCATTTGCCTTGCATGCTACCAGGGACAGACCTAGTTTTGATCCCTGACATTCCATATGGTCCCTTGAGCCTGTCAGGAGAGATTTCTAAATGCAGAGCCAGAAGTAACCCCTGAGCACCGCTTGGTGAGGCCCAAAAGCCAAAAAAATATAAGTATGAATAAATAAATCAGGGGTCTCAAACTCGCATCCACGGGCCATTTGTGGCCCTCGATACTACATTTTGTGGCCCACGGCTGGGCTTCAAATATTGCAGTATTTGCAATTATTCGCTTACCGAATAATTGCAATAAAAATAGCATTAGTAAGAAAAAATCTCATTAAATATTCACATACTTCGAGCAGTTCCATTTGGGGTATGCAAATGTTTAATGCGATTTTTTGCGAGTTTTTTTTCTTACTAATGAAATTTTTATTGCGAATTTTCGGTTGGCAAATTATCTCGAATACTTTGTGCCTAGCGCAGACATCATTTCTGCTGCTCCTGCCCACTGTTCCTTGCATTACCAGAGGCCTAAGGGAAAGAAGGGAGAGAAGTTTATTACAGAATTAGATTTTGTCATACCTTCATCATGACTTCATCAAAGCCCGCAGTGACGAGAAAGATTGATGATGAGCACAGATAATTTCAGGAAAAGTGGGAGACGCAGTACTTCTTTGTTGAGCACAGGGGCATCCCCACATATCTTATTTGCTCAGAGAAAGTTGCAGTGCACAAGGAATACAACTTGAAACGCCACTATTCAACTAAGCATGCTGGGGAATGTGCAAAGTATCAAGAAAATGAGAGAGACAAGCAGGTTGCCAGTCTTAATGCATGTCTAATGAGGCAACAAGTTTTCTTCAAGAAAGCAACCAAAGAGAATGTTGCATCAGTCGAAGCTAGTTACATGGTTAGTGAGATGATTGCTAAGGCAGGGAAACCAGTCACAGAAGGAGAGTTTGTTAAAAAAAATACATGTTACAGGCTGCAAGTATTATCTGTCCAGAAAAGAAAGGTCAGTTTAGCAAAATCAGCCTTTCTGCCAACACTGTGGCAGAGCACATTTCTGACATGTCAAGTGACATTTATCATCAACTGTGTGAGAAAGCCAAATGTTTTGATGCATACTCAGTTGCTCTTGATGAGGGCACAGATATAAGAGACACTAGGCAGCTCACAATTTATGTCCGTGGTGTTGATTGAAATTTTGAATTGACAGAGGAGCAGCTCACAATGATTCCAGTGCATGGCCAGACCACGGCTAATGAGATATTTTGGCATCTGTGTGATGCCATTGAGAATGCACGTTTGCCATGGAAGAGGTTTGTTGGAATAATAACCGATGGAGCACCATTGATGACAGGGAGGAAAATGGACTGGTGGCATTTGTTCAAAAAAACTTTAAAGAGGAGGGTGTAGAGAAGGCCATTGCTCTTCACTGCATTATCCATCAGCAGGCCCTTTGCAGTAAATGCTTGCTGTGTGACAATGTGATGTCTATTGTTGTGAAATGCATCAACCAAATCAGATCCAGGGGCTTAAAGCACAGGAGGTTTCGTGTTTTTTAGAGGAAATGGAGTCAGAATATGGAGATGAGCTCTATTTCACCAAGATACATTGGCTCAGCAGGGGAAATGTCCTGAAAAGATTTTTGAGTTGAGAGAAGAAGTGAAAGCCTTCATGGAGAAGGATGGGAATGCTGTTTCTGAGTTGAGTGATCACAAATGGCTCATGGACTTAGCTTTTCTTGTTGACATCACACATAAGCTGAATGTATTAAACAAGATGTTACAAGGCCCGGGGCAGCTTATCAGTGCTGCCTATGACAACGTGAGAGCATTCTCTACAAAACTTGTGTTATGGAAATCCCTGCTCTCTCAGACAAACCTTTGCCATTTCCCAGCATGCAAGGAACTGTGGATGCAGGCATACCATTCAGTGGTGAGAAATATGTTGATGCTATTTTCAAGCTAGAGAAAGAATGTGATCACAGATTTGCAGACTTCAAAAAGCACAGAGCCACTTTCCAAATTTTTGTGGACTCCTTTTCCTTTGATGTGCAAGATGCCCCCCTCCTGTGCTTCAAATGGAGCTCATTGACCTGCAATGCAACTCTGATCTCAAAGCAAACATGCATGGGCAATTTTTGAGAGAATTGCCCTCCAGCTTCCCTGAGCTTTCCCGAATGTTCAAGCACACCATGTGCCTTTTTGGAAGCACATATCTGTGTGAAAAGTTATTCTCCACATTGAACTTCAGTAAGTCAAAATACAGGTCTAGACTTAATGATGATCATTTTCAAGCTATACTGAGGGTGTCAACTGCTTTCTTTCTAAAGCCAAATGTGGTTCAGATTTGTGAGAAGAAGCGCTGTCAAGTCTCTGGAAGCAAGGAATAGGCAAAAGATGCCATGTTCAGAAGAACTGTTCATGATCTTCACTCAATGCTCTATTTATGTTCAGAAAAAATAATTAAAATTGTTAATAATGACATTCGAGGACTTTTTTTTTGTGAAATCCCTATGCTGCCCTGTCTCACCCTGACTTTGCCTCCTGCAGCCCCCAGGTAAATTAAGTTTGAGACCCCTGAAATAAATAAATAAAATATTTGGAGCTGAGTCATTCTCTGAAAGATTTTAGATATAGCTCTAGGTATAAACTGGGCCGAAAGTCTACCATAAGTTAGACAGAAAGACAATTAGTGTTGTAAGTTTTCTGCCAACCTTTCCTACCTAACAAAAAATTGACTTGGATTTAACCTATTCACAAAAATGTAGGAAATTTTGCTTCTCTTAGCATAATAAAGGCAGTGTTGTGAGCCTTTCTTGGTCCTAAAGGAAAATCAGTGGCTCTGTGTCTCTTCATTTCCAGGAATGTGTGCATGTATATATATATATATATATATATATATATATATATATATATATATATATATATATATATATATATAAAGGGACACAAGCAGTGGAGCAAGAGGTAGGGCATTTGCTTTGCTCGTGGTAACCTAGAATGAACTGTGGTTTGATCTCCTGGCTTCCAATATTATGCCCCAAGCCAGGAGCAATTTCTGAGTGCATAGCTAGGTATAAATCCTGAGCATCACTAGGTATGGTCCAAAAAGCAAAAAACAAAACAAAACTAAAACAAACAAACAAACAAAAAAAACCACCTCTTTTTAGCTTAGAGAAAATGTAATGAAAATCTGGAGGCAAACAACTTAGTTTTTAAAAAACATCCTGCCCCAAATTTTCTGACTTTTTATACTGAATACTACTAAAGGTCAGGTTGTTATTTAGGCTGTACATGACAAAGAATTTGTGTAAAGGGTTGATAGAGCTATATAAAAGATAGATGAGAACTTGGTTTTCATGTGTATTGAGTGATCACTAAAAAAATGCTTTGGAAGAAGATTGGTTTATAAACACATTGGATTATTTAAAGCAGGGGTCCTCAAACTTTTTAAACAGTGGGTCAGTTCACTGTCCCTCAGACCATTGGAGGGTCTGACTATAGTAAAAACAAAACTTATGAACGAATTCTTATGCACACTGCATATATCTTATTTTGCAATGAAGAAACAAAACAGATACAAATACAATATGTGGCCCACGGACCACTGAATTAAAGTATTGATAATTTTAAAACAAAGCATCATTTGCAAGTAATTTATATGTCTATAATATAGTAATTTTGCTACTGGAATCCCTAGGAATAAATAAACATCAAAATGAGAGAGCTGTTAAAATCATATGGAATCATATGTAATGCATCACAGTAATTTGAATTATACATATATTACAATATTTACTTAAAGTAATACTTTAGCTTTTAAGAGGACAATATTTTTTAATATTTTATGTTTAAATTTATGTTGTAATTTAGTTAACATGATTTTTCTTATTGTAGCATTTATGTTTTGATACCAAAATACTGTTGTTTTTTAACACACACATTTTTTGAAATTATGTTCTGTTATTTTACTTTTCTCATAAAATTTCCAATTCTTTAACTCTATTTCCTTTTTAAAGTAATATTTTTATTTATACACCATGATTACAAACATGATTTTCATTGGGTTTCAGTCATAAAAAGAACAACCATTTCACCAGTGCAATATTTCCATCACCAATGACCCCTTGTTGTTGTTGTTTTAATGTGAGGAACAGAGAAAATATTTGTGAATAGGTTTGTTCCTTTGCAAAAGTAACTAAATAAACTTACATTACTGTACCTGGTATTTTAGAGAATCTTACTTTTTGCAAAGAAGAGCATAAATCCTAAGAATATATTTAGGAATAATATCCTTAAAATAAAGTTATTCCTGTGAATATAGCACTATGAATAATATGAAGTCTATAACACCACCTACAAAGTGTTTTTGCCACAGTATTATAACAATTTAAAATATTTATGTTTGTTTGCTTGTTTGTTTTGGTTTTTCAGGCCACACCCCTTTGATGCTCAGAGGTTACTCGTGGCTAAGCGCTCAGAAATTGCCCCTGGCTTGGGGGGACCATATGGGACGCCAGGGGATAGAACCGCGGTCCCAGTCTTTCCTTGGCTAGTACTTGCAAAGCAGACACCTTACATCTAATGCCACCTCGCCGGCCCCTATAATAATTTAAAAGATTTTATGCAGTTTTATGTAGTTCTCTATTATCATCCATAAAATATAAATTTAAGTATTATAATAGTTTAGGTGACATGGTCATTACATTGTTACACTATTAAAATATATTGTGTAGGACCAGAGCGATGGCACAGTGGCTAGGGCATTTGCCTTGCATGAGACCGACCCAGTTTAGATCTGTGGCATCCTATATGGTCCCCAGAGCCTGCTAAGAGGAACCTCTGAGTACAGAGTCAGGAGTAACCCCAAAGCACCATCAGGTGTGGCCCCAAAACAAAACAAAACAAAACAAAGTGTTTTTTTTTAAGTATGGTTTAATGTAAGCACCTCGCCACCACCAAAGTATTAGAAAACCTTCACCACTGTCCTAATGTCATTTCTAGGCTACCTCTGCTTTTCTCCCATCAATTTATGCCAGTGCTTGTTAATCTCAATTTTGTAATCTGGTTTGTAACTTGTAATTTGTAATCTAAGTTTGTCATCATTTGGCATTGTTTATTCCAACATTTTGCTTGTCTTCAACATTTCTCAAACATGGAGAAGCAAAGATTTTAAGAGCATTACAAAACAAAGCACACATTTTTTCAAATCAGAGAGTATGGCAGCTTTCCAAACTACAAAAACACATCCTAAAAATAAAACTTTTTCTGGTTTTATGCTGAAAAGGAGTTTGCATATTGACTAGCAGTAATTTAAATGTTAGTCACCACTAGATGGCACCCTGTATCCTGAACACTTGAGAAATGTCAGAAGCTTTAAGAATAGGACAATTAGGAGCCTAGTGTTGCCATGGTGACCTGCTTGGCTGATTCTACTTGCTTTTCCCTAGGCTCATTTCCCTCTGTTCTTTCTAAATACATGGATTTATTCCTTTATGAACATGCTTATAATGTGCCAGTAGAAAAGAAGTAAGAAACAGACTGACTACCATGAGAATTACCACTATGTATAATGTTCTTTTGCTAGTACTTTTTAAAGGGAACCAAAGGAGAAAGTTTAAACTCAGGATAAAATATCTCATGATGATCTAGTCTAAACATAATAGTTAAAATTTTAAAATAAAATAAAGTTTAGGATGTATTTGATTATGTATTAAGTTGGTAACATGAATGTTAAATGTGGCTGGATTTAGAGGTCTCTATCATGATTTAGAATTTATGTCTTTCTAATCTAACAGTACCATAAATTTACTCTCTTTAAATCTTCCGCTTAAATTTTCTTTTATATATATATTTTTTATTTTTTTTAAATATCTTACTTAAGCACAATGACAACAAACATGTTTGTAGTTGGATTTTCGTTATAGAAAAGCACATTCGGGGCTGGCGAGGTGGCGCTAGCGCTAGCCAAGGAAGGACCGCGGCTCTATTCCCCAGTGATCCATATGGTCCCCACAAGCCAGGGGCAATTTCTGAGCCAGGAGTAACCCCTGAGCATAAATGAGTGAGACTATTCTGTGTCTATGTCTTTTCATCTGGCTTATTTCACTCAGCATAATAGTTTTCATGTCCATCTATATATAAGAAAATTTCATGACTTCATTTTTTTCTGATGGCTACATAGTATTCCATTGTGGAAATGTCAAACATGAAGATCAGCCAATATAATCACTACCTTTTTACTCATTTCCAATCTAGTTTGATTCTAATTCTATAGAATTACACTAAAATAATTGGATCAGAATAGTAAGAAAAAATGAATTTCTGTATTTCCATATTTGAAAACTTGAAATGAAAAAGAATGCTGTTTTTATATGAAAAGTGGAAAGGCAGGAGGAAATTGTTTAAATTAGACCCCGGGTCTGTATCTGTGTCCTCCAAGTTATGCCTCTTTATATTTCAAAATACTTAATATTGCATAAATTTACACTGGATTTTTACCAAGAAAGATGGTGATATTTACAAGAGCTAAAAATCTAATACTAACAAAATGTAAGACTAGTAAAATGAAAATTGAAGTTGAAACTAATTTCTAATAGAAACTAAATTTGAGTTTCCTCATAAGTAAAAGCAAAAGAAATATTTGTAAATTAAAGCATTTTTATGTGTAAAACAAAATATAGTCTCTTCTCTTTGCAATACAAAGACTCATTATCAGAATAAACCGAAGTTTATTTTATAGCTGAAAAATCCTGGGCTCTACCTGAATTTTATGTCTTTGTGTGATAATTGAATTTTGAATTGTTTTATACTTTATAACTAATTTATAAATGAAAGGATGAATAAATAAATAATAATATAGAAATAAATTATAGAATAATAATTATTTATCTCCTAATAAAAGTAATAATTTCATGGCTAACCATTATAACTGTTTTAGACATAAACATACTCATTTTTTTAAAAAAGCATGTGATAATGTAAAAGGTTGAGCTTATTTGTGCTTTTTACCTCAAATCTCAAACTGTCAGATCATTTTTTAAATCACTATCTATAAGTTCTGAGAGTTGTTTTTTGACTTTTTCTGTAATATAAGTGCCTGTTCCATTTAAATGTTGATTGCTGCCAAGGTAGGAGCCTAAAACCTGGCTTTCAAAAACAATTATAGGCAAATAAACAAGCACATTTTAAACTTGTAATGACAAAAAGAATAGAAAAAGACTGCCATTCACCTTTGTTTCAAATATCTCATTTTTTGATGTATGCAAGTCTCACGAGTCTGAAATGATATCTTATTGTTGCTTTGATTTGCATCATCCTGTTGATACTGAATACACTAAATTTTTATTTAATTACTTTCTGCAGGTCTTCTTTGAGGAATTTACATAATATTTATTCCCCAGTTTTTGTTGAGATTGATTAAATGAGGATGATTGTACTTTTCCCTTCTTAAATTTTACAGATGCTATGGATGTACTGGATATTAACATTTTGTCAATGTTACACTTCTATGTTTACTTTAGCATTAACCATGATGATCAAGCTTGGGAATAACCCAAGTGTCCAAAAGCAGATGACTGGATAATAAAATTATCTTATTTATACATAATGCAATACTACTCAGCTATAAGAAAAGATGAAACCAATAATATGTGCTCTTACTTGGATGGATCTGAAAAATATCAAACAGAGCAAAAGTGAAAAATTGTCAAATGTAACACCTTTTGAAAATTTGTCTACAGAACTGATCTTGCCACAGGGGTTGAGGATATGAGGTAGGTGAGGATGAAAGGTGGGACCTGGGGTCACTAGGCATTTTTTATTGATTTGCTTCAATTTTACTAATCAAGTTTTTTTTCTCTGTACAGACTGCCATCAAATATATCCATTGGTTCTTAATTAAACATTGTATTTTGCAATTTTCTGATGTCTGATACTTTTTTGTAAACTATATACCACTTCTGTCTTTAACACATAACTAACAGTCTGCGAGATGCTTATTTACCATCTCAAATCTAAAGTGCTGACATCTCTGGGTCTTCCTTTACCAGTTTACTTTTACTCTCTTTACCAGTTACTTTCCTGCTCTCTCTTGTTTATGTCATGTACTTGATTCTATGACAGTCATCTAGTCCCTTCAGAATATTAAAACTTGGGGCCAGAGAGATAGCGTTTGCCGTTCATGCAGGAGGACAGTGGTTTGAATCCCGGCATCCCATATGGTGTCCGGTGCCTGCCAGAAGCGATTTCTGAGCATAGATCCAGGAGTAGCCCCTGAGCACTGCCGGGTGTGACCCAAAAACCAGAAAAAAAAAAAGGAATATTAAAACTTGCCATAAAATTAGTGTTGTTTATTATGATTTTATCAGAGTTTCAATTTTGTTTTGTTAAAGATATTCTATGAACATATTTTCTATTTATAAAGTTGGAAGGAAACTCAGAATATAGGTGACAGATATGGTAGTGGAATTATGATATAAGAAAACATTATTAATAGTATTGTAAACCATAAAATCTCAACTAAATTACTTTAAAAATAAAATAAAACTTATCTCCTTAACAGGCAAAAAATAAAGTTTTGAAAATTCCCTAGTTTTCAGTGTTAACTTTTTTTCTTTGAGTGTCTAGCCTCTTTGGAATTTTACCCAAAAGTCAAATGTGGCTAGGAACATTTCACTATTCTAATTTAGTTGAAAATTAAATGCTTTATAGACACTGAGAAATTTCTATGTTTTTAGGAATGCTTTTGTTTTTGGGCCACACTCAGCAGTGTTCCCAGCCTACTCCTGGCTCTGCACTAAGGATTACTCCTGGCAGGTTCATAGAATTTGAAATGCCTGATATCAAACCTGGATCACTGGATTTGCACATGGATGACAACTGCCCTGTTCCCGGAAAAATTTATAGTTAGCATTTCAGGAAAATGAATAAGAAGTTTAGAAGCTGATTATACACATAGATGACCATTATTTCATATTTTTTGAGGTCTTCACTTTCCTTTTTGGCTATTTTTTTTCTCTCAGCATTCAGAATATAACCAGTCTCTAAAAACTTAATCCATACAGAATTAAAAATTTCCTCTTTTTGTTTCTGATTAGGCTGTATTTTCACAAATTTTGATTTTATAAATGTTTCTTACAATAAGAAAAAAATGAATTTCAAAATTATGCACTGCCCAATATTTACACATTTTTACTATCTTACCCTGATTTTAAATATATAGTGATACATTTACTTAAAGATGACATTTGATTAGAAGCAGTTAATTTGTAAATTCAAAGTCAGAGAAATCTATTATATCTGATTTCACATTGTTCATTTTTGAAAAAAAGATTAATGTAGTGAGTATTACTTGCAAGTATTTAGCACTCAGGTTAAAAATGTACAAAAATAAACACTTGGAATGTAAAATATTTTGGATACCGTAATTAAACCTCAGAAAAATCTTAATTTAATAAAGAGCATAATTGGAAAGAGAACATGAAATGAGAATATTATAGCACACAGTATTTCCAAGTCATTACACTGTAAAAGTGATTTTGTGACCTAGAGATATAGTATATGACTGGAAGCATATATGCATTGCATGCCATTTGATCTATTACCATATGGACCCTGAGCATTGCTGGGTACTGCTTTGGAGTTTTCTTAGCATCATCAGTGGGTTTGGGTAGTTCTCAGTATATCATCCTCCGAACCTTCCTTTTAGAATCTTCTGGCGGGACTGCAGACTGCAAATCTATTGAGCTGGCTTTGATCTTGGGAGTTTTGAAAGTAAATGAACTGAGGCTGAGGAGAGCATAGCAAACAGTAAGTTTGCCTTCCAACACAGCTGACCCAGGTTAAATTTCTTGTAAATCGGGGCCGGGAAGGTGGCGCTAGAGGTAAGGTGTCTACCTTGTAAGCCCTAGCGTAGGACGGACCTCTGTTCGATCCCCCGGCGTCCCATATGGTCCCCCCAAGCCAGGGGCGATTTCTGAGTGCCTAGCCAGGAGTAACCCCTGAGCGTCAAACGGGTGTGGCCCAAAAACAAAACAAAAAAAAATCTTGTAAACCAAATAGTGCCTGGAACCCTTGTAGGAGTGATCATTGAGTGCATAGTCAAGAGTAAAACTCTGAACACTTCTGGGTGTGCTCAAAAAAGAGAAAAAAATCTATTTATTAATGTATTGATAATGTAAGATGGGCCCGGAGAGATAGCACAGCGGCGTTTGCCTTGCAAGCAGCCGATCCAGGACCAAAGGTGGTTGGTTCGAATCCCGGTGTCCCATATGGTCCCCCGTGCCTGTCAGGAGCTATTTCTGGGCAGACAGCCAGGAGTAACCCCTGAGCACCGCTGGGTGTGGCCCAAAAACCAAAAACCAAAAAAAAAAAAAAAAAAAAAATAATGTAAGATAAAATGTGCATTCTTTTTATTAAATAAACTATATAAATGTGTGTACCCACTACAGTTTGGACTATTGTCTCTTAAATAAAAGTGGGACTAGCTGTTTTTTTGTTTTTTTGTTTTTTTTTTGCAAGTAAGAGTATTTTTTTAAAGTGTCTTGGTAGCGCTAGCGATAAGGCGTCTTCCTTGCAAGCACTAACCTAAGAAGGACCTGTTTCGAACCCCTGGTGTTCCATATAGTCCCTCAAGCCAGAAACGATTTTTGAGTGCATAGTCAGGAGTAGCACCTGAGTGTCACCAGGTGTGGCACCCCCCAAAAAAAAAGTGTCTTGTGAACACTAAAATCGTTGAATATGAAATATTAATACATCATCACAAAGATAAATATTCACCCCAAACATTGTCATTTGCAATAATTATGACTTCAAATTCACTATCAAAAGAAAACAACAAAATATAGTAAGATGATGTCTAGGGAATTGAGTAGAACATTTGTGTTTTCTGTTTTACAGCAGTTCTCTCGGGGGGAAAAGTTTTGTATAAACAATCCACTGGCAGATGTTTTTAGAATGTTATTCATTGAAAGCTGAATTTTATTATATAAAAATGATAAACATTTCCCAGAACAAACTAAAACAGTTATTTTCCCACAAGCTTGTCAGTGTACTCTTGAAAAAAAAATAGAATTTTAATGTAAGGTTCTCCTAAAGGTCAAGAGATAATTTATTTAGCTCAATACATGTTTTAAAAAATGTGTTTTTAAAGAAAATATTAAAAGAGAATCCAAATGTTTTAAAGAAAATTTGAACCTTGAGCCATTTAAGTATGACTAAATGGTTCCACAATTTATTCAGAAATATACTATCACTAGACAAATAGGCCTTTATTGAGTATTTTCTTTCAAAATGCAAAGGTTTTGGGGCCATACTTGCAGTTTTCTGGGGTTATTTCTGGTTCTATGCTCAAGGTTATGTCAAATGAAATCCAATTTCCTTAATTCCAGAACTTTCTCTCTGCCCTCCTATTTAATTTTTCCTCAGTACATCGACAGGAACATGGGAATAGTGAAACTAGTTTTTAAACTCCATTCTCAAGAGAAACTGTATCTAAACACATAAGGAACAACTTATAAAGTAGTAATGTAAATGAGTTACTAAGTTAAATAATACTTGCTGTAGTGTAATATAAATGAAAATAAAAATGAATGGAGAGATTCTTAGTTAACTTTCAATTGTCAGTAAAGAACATTTTGTATGACAAAAATAAGCTATTATGCTCAGAATAATTGCTTAAGGAGGAAGTGGCAATGATTGATCTTGGTGACATTCTTACTTTGGAGGTTGGTAGGAGGGGCCCTTGGGACACTTGTGAAAGGAAGAAGTGGAGAATGGAGGTGGGGATGGTGTTAAAATATTACATTCATGAATGTATAATTAATAATATTGTGAATCCAAGAACCTCAATAAAAATGATTTAAAAATAAGGGAAAATGAGTGGAGGTTAAAATAAGAAAATTTATATTGGGAATTATTGAATTGTAAAATTAGATTTATAAGGACCTAAATGATATTTGTTGTGCAGCAGAATATAGCTCAGAATTTTTCTGTACATCCTTTTCTACCAAGTTATTCATGAGAGGCTCACTTATGGAATCATGCATCCTGTATGATACCTCCCCTAGATGAGTCTTAACAAAAAAGATCACATTTACATTTCTCCCAATAATTAAACCTTTAAATATAGATAACTAAATACATTAAAATCAACAAACAAGACACAGATAAACAAGAATATGGCCTAAACTAAATGTCTAGTTCAAAAGTTTCAATTGGTGGCAGATGTTTGATCAAAATCGTCTATATCCAAAATAAAATATTTAAAAAAATCTTCTATAAGAGGGAAGACATCATTCCAACTGGAGGGGGGAAAAGTGCTTATATTCTACATAGAATGGAGAAAATTAAAAGTCATATTTCTGATGGGTAAAAATAGTGAAGAACAATGTCATCACTTAATGATTGTGATATATTGTAACTGCTAGCAAGGCAGAATAAAGCCAATGCAGGGTCTTTCTTCTGAGAAGTAGATGAAATCCAGCATAACACACATCTAACTAGCACAGTGGGCTGGCAACTGAATTATAACCACTTAGAACATATTTTCTATTGGTGATTTTCTTTAAATCTCAACTATCAGCTCAACAAAATTTTAACTGTGTGAAGAAATTGATTGAACACACAGGAATTAGGATAGAACAGATGAGTTCTAGGCTTGTTCTAGCTGTCTTTACAAAGGACAGGAAAATATTTCAAAGACTCTCTAATAGGACTCCTATACATTAACAGAATACCCACTGATTAAATTGACCTATTTTTGATTTGCCTCTATAAAATAGAACTTATTTATTTAATTATATATAGATCTATTTTTAACATTACCTTCAATGATCTTTAAAATTATCTAAAGATTATCTACATTTAAAATTTTAGGCCCACATAGATTGTATCACATTATGTGTTATAAAATTAAAACAAAACTGAGTAGAATCTATTAAAAATTTGGCTTTCTATTCATTACCTTAGTACATCTTATTCCCTCATAACTAACAATGTATATCATAATTATGATATGTACTTTAAATAATTTATGTATATGCAAATGTCACATTTCAGTGAAAATTGGCTTCCATATACACTTTTAGTCTTTAATTATCTATAGGAATTAAAATTGGTTTTATGCCATTATAGAGTAGCTTCATAGCTTTCAAATGCTACATAGTATTTTATATCATATATGACAATAACATGTTTTTCAACTGATTTCCTGCAGATGGATATAAAAGTAAAGCTACATCTAAACTTTGGTTTATTTTTATATGTAGATGAATAAATGTGACATATAAAGGGGTATACATATGGGACTATATGCCAAATACATTTCTTAAATTTAATTCCAAACAGAAATGGTTAATTTATACTTTCTTTTTTTGTTTTGTTTTGTTTTTGTTTTGTTTTGGGGCCACACCCAGTGTTGCTCAGGGGTTACTCCTGGCTGTCTGCTCAGAAATAGCTCCTGGCAGGCACGGGGGACCATATGGGACAACGGGATTCAAACCAACCACCTTTGGTCTTGGATCTGCTGCTTGCAGGGCAAGAGCCGCTGTGCTATCTCTCCGGGCCCAATTTATACTTTCTTAATTCAGTACACACTATAATCACTATAAGAACAAGACCAGCCATAATTGCTGTCTTTGTGTTTCTATATGTTAATAAGTGACTTTGGTTTTAATTGTTTTATCCTTATACCTTTTCTCTATCAAATCTGTCTCTGAATCAACTCTGATTTCTATCCCAATAAACTTGTATTGTTTTTTGAGGGTATTTTTGTTTTATTGTTATGGGCCACTCCCAGCTGTGTCCTACCTCTGGGTATCACTCCTTGTTGCGTTTCATATGAGATGCTACTGTTAACTATGTGTGACACAGTTCCTTACTATCTCTTACAGCTCTAAAATACTGCTGCTTTAATATTAGCTCCTTTTAAAAAAAATATTGGCTCCTTTTTATGGAAATGATCACACACAGAGGATTTTATTTTATTTTATTTTATTGGTTTTTGGGTCACACACGGAGGCTCTCAGGTGTTACTACTGACTCTGTGCTCAGAAATTGCTCCTGAGAAGCACATGGGACAATATGGTATGCTGGGATTCAAACCATCATCTGTCCTAGATTGGCTGCATGCAAGGCAAAAGCTCTACCTCTGTGCTATCTTTCCAGAGGAATTTTTTAATAGACATTGTCGTTTATTTTTATTTCTCATTAATGAATGGAGTTAAGCTCAATTCTCTCAATATAATATTTACTCTTCAATTTTTATATTTGTATTACAAAAATACTTTGTTTCAGGAATATGTGGAATTTAAAATTGAAATTTATCACTCTATTCTGTTACTTAAATTTGGGACCATTTCCTCTTTAAGATAACACACAGCCATTTGTTCCAATCTCTTGTTATTTCTGTAAATTCCATTGGCTTCAGCATTTTATTTTCTTTGTATAATGGAATGGAAATTTTAGCCTAAGAAAAGTGACATATAATATGTTATAGCTTTCATATCAATTTATATAAATAAGCAAGTAAGCAAAATGCAGTGGATCTTGTTTCTGTATTGCTACTTAAGATGAGAATGTTAACTGAAAATGAGGAGTTACATCATCTGTTATAGAAGTTAAAATCTTTTCTAAAAATTGCAATCGACAAACAGGTGTTGGTTCTCAAAAACCATATGCAAATTATACTGAATGATTTATTTGAAAAGATGAAAAATATACCTTTAAAACTTGCTAATATATGCAAAGATTTTAGAGATAGTATGTTTTCTAAGTTTGTCATCTTTAATCTATGCTAATATTTTTCCTCCCATTTGCCATGATGCCATTAAGGTGGGATTAATGAGTGCTTTATGAAACACTCATAAGACAAAGAATTAAAATAAAGAATCAGAACACATAATATTATCTGTACATTTATCATTATTATTGAGTTCATGTAATTGGCTTGTTCAATTGAAATGCGAGGTATTAGAGGAAAGATACAAACCAGAATACACGACACCTTAGCCATAAAATACAAAAACAGGAATACCACAAAATACTAAAGACCCAAAATCTGGTTGGAATCTATGAACTCAGGGAAAGTCCGATTTTAAATAGGTCATACATATTGGTCAATTTCACATAGGTTAATATCTGAATTAATTCAGTTTATTAGAAGTTTGATAGAATTTGATCGATATCCTTATATTTCATTGAATTAAAAATATATAAATATGATTGAAAATGGCTGCTGCCTATATGTATTGTTAAATCTTGAACAGACAATGTCACATCTTGTTTAAGTGGAATCATTCTGAAATTAAAATTATGGACATTGAATTAGTTTAGTCAAGATTGCATTTCACACAATTGTCATTCATTTTCTATACTTCTTTAATTTTTTGATATTAGTTTTATGAAAACCCTACTAAAATATTCAACAGACTCCAATATGAATTAATTCCAGGAAATACATCTAGATTCAAACTGTAAACCTGTAGTTGCTAGCTACAAATGACTACTTAATGCTGAGTTTAATTTAATTATAATTTCTCCTTGAGTTCTTGATTACAATAACATTTTTAGTGTTAATAAACTCAAGTGTGGTTACTAAAACACTGGATCTTTTAAATATATCAATAAACCAAGCCTTGTCCATAAGTCCCTTTTCATATAGACTCTCATAACATATTTTATCACAGCTTTTTGGGAATGAGTATTAGCTATTTTATTATATAGTGGAAGAGGTAATTTCTGTATAAAATTAAAATCATGGTTAAATTTTATTATAAAGAAAATGTAATAACATCCAAAGAAATACATAGTATATCAGAATCCTACACAAGGTCCTAGTATCTCATTCTCCAATAGCATAAATAAAAAAAAAACATTTTTAAGAAATATTTCTCTTCTACGAAAAGAATTCCAGGAGTTTCAGAGTCTACAATTTTTTAGGGGCCAGAGCAAGTTAACCAGGGTTTATTTCTGTCTCTGCACTCAGATGAAACTTGGGTTGGCTTCATGCAAGGCAAACATCCTACCTTCTGTATCTTCAACCGTGAAACCTACTAAATTTAATGGTACAAATTTGAAAACAGGAATTGAACAAAATTTACCCTTCAACAGTACAGGTTAACCTCCCCTCCTTTACATGTATAAAACTAACTTTTAACTCTCCTCGAACCTAATTCATGATATCCTGGTGTTAACTACAGGTCTTATTAGTAAAATAAACAATTCACAGAAGTCTGTTATATGTGTTACTTACTGTAATATTTTTGTTGTTGTTATTTTGGGTCATATATAGCTGTGCTCAGGAATTACTCCTGGTTTTCAAATATCATTCCTGGAGGTACTGGGGAGCTCACATATGGTGACAGGGAACAAAGATAGGTCAGCTGTGTATAAGGCAAGTGCTCTACCAAACTATATTTTTACCAGGATCCCAAATGTCACATTTTAGATATTTCTTTATATATAACAGAATTAATGTAAAGGTAGTTTGATATACTTTAGAGTAAAAATTATTTTAATGTAGTACTTTGGATTGTGACGATAAAACAAAAATAAAATGTGTTAAAAATTTACAAAATAAATTAAATTTAATTTGGAAAACCATACTTAAATTCCTGGGAATAAACTTCAATCGCAATATCCTTTAACTTTGAAGAATTTTCTTGGGTATACATTGTATTTTTAATTCTATAAATCTGATTAAATAATTAATTTTAATTGAACATGTATAAAGTATTAATCATTTTTATTATGAATAGATATATGGACTTAATATCACCACTGAAAAACCTAAGTTTTTCTATAGCAAATAAGAAAGAATGAAGACTGAAATGATAGTTCAGAAAACTGGTTGAGTACTTGCCTCACTCTCAGTCAACCTTGGTTTGATCTCTGTCATTCCATATGGTCTCTGAGACTTTCAGGAGTGATCCTTGAGCAGAGTCAGAATGAAATGGAATGAAATGGAATGGAACAATGGTATACTACGTAGCCATCAGGTAAAATGAAGTCAGAAAAATTTCCTATTCATGGATTGACATGGGAATTATTAGGCTGAGTGAAGTAAGTCAAAAGGAGAAAGACGCAGAATATTCTCACTCATCTATAGAATTTAAGAAAAATAAGACATTATTATAATAATACACAGACAATAAAGATGAGGACTGGAAGGTCTGGCCCACAGTATGAAGTTTACCACAAGAGTGGCTAGTTCAGTTAGAAAAATAACTACACTGACAACTATTAAGACAATAGTAGTGAGTGAGAGAAATAGAATGCTTGTCTTAAATACAGGGGGATGGGAAAGAGGGTTTGGGGAGCCATTGGTGGTGGGAATAATGCACAGGTGAAGAAAGGGATGTCCTTTTTTTCTTTATAACTGAAACCAAACCACTAACATAATTGTAATAATGGTGTCTAAATAAAGATATTAATAAAAAGTAGTCCTAAAAATAAAATAAATAAAAATTAAGTCCTGAATTCAGTTGATTTTTACTCCCTGTTCTCTCCCCCCAAAAAAAAAGCAAAGATGAAAATAAATAATGTCAAGTGAAGACAAGATTATGGCAATGTTTTTAATATTCCATATAGATAGATTTTACAATAATATTAATTATTAATGATTTCTTTCATTAAAATATATTACTTAGGGGTTGCAGAGATAGTATAGCAGGTAGGGTTCTTGCCTTGCACTCAGCCTTTTAGCGTTCAATTCCATCATATTATATAGTTCTAAAGTTTACCATGAGTGATCCCTGAGGCAGAATCAGTCCTGAGCACATGTGAGTGTGACCCCCAAACAAAACAACACTAAAAACAATGTGAGAATGAGCATAAATTGGAAATAATTACTAGGGTAAAAAATTATCTCGTAGATAGTTATAAAAGCAACATTACTAGGTATTATTCTGATGTTATGAATGTTTGAAGAAATCTTGTCAGAGGGCACTATACTTTGCAGTATTCCCAGAATAAAAACACACCTGTTATCCAGAATAAATTAATTGCCTTATGCTATTATAAATTATTTTATAAGCATATTCTGTATTTCCTGTTAAGGAAAAGAAAACACTTTCAGGAAATAAAAATTATTCCTTTTATATGTGTTTAAATAGTCAAAATAGTCTTGCCAGAGATTTTTTTCCACCAAGTATTTCACTTAAAAAAATTTCGATTTTTATAAAACCCTGAAAACTTGATTTTGTTCTGTATTCCCAGTATTTTGTATTAGTAGAAAAGCACAGTGTACAAATATTTCTATTTGACATCTGCAAAATATTGTCTCTTGAGTAATTTAATTTCTATAGTTTTATTTTTAAGGTAATCAATCAAAGGAAAGTTTTTTCCACTGATCTCAAACAGAAAAAAATAGATTCAATTCTTAAAAGATATATTTCAGGCTCAAGAAACTATTCTCCTAGCCCTTTTCTTGGCAAGGTGTAAGCATATATATGTAGGGCTGCATATACATATATGTAATATATATATATAAATATATGTAGTAAACAAATGTAAATATGTTTATAAATTTTAAATATTTATAAATATTTAAATATATTCATATATATTTTGAAGTAGGATCTCAGATCTGATTGCAGAATTTTTTTCCTAAAGACTTTGTTAATGTCTTATTGTCGCAGCCCAAACTAAATATAAACTTCAAATGATGTGTTTCACCATATTTTAGAAAATTTACCTTAGAGCCACAGAGAGAGTAGAGCAGATAAGTTGCTTGCTTTGCTTCACAAAGTCACGACAAAGAAACTTTAGAGTGTTAGTGTCATTTTTTGGGTGAAAAATTTAGAAAATTTAAAACAAGTTTGTAAGACTGAGATACAGTTCTCTTTTTGTCTCCAAACAATTTCCTACCCTATGCAGAATTCATATTGTCTGCTCATCATGTTTCAGAGAAAAATACTGTTTTCATTTACTATTCAAATATGAACCATTAGAAGATAAATGAAAATTTTATAAATTAATCTCTCAAATAAATATAGTAAAAAACTGCATTCAGATTTTGTTTTGATATTAAGGTGACATCTGGAAGTACTTGAGATTTAATCCTGGTTTTGTACTCATTGGTATATCTCCTGGTGTTGCTTGGAGGACCATATGTGGTCAAGGGTGACCACTGGGAAACTAATTACCTATCCAATATGCTATTTCTCCTACCCCTATTAATTATTATTATTAATTTTGGGGGGGGTTGGGCCACACCCGGTGTTGCTCAGAAGTTACTCCTGGCTATGCGCTCAGAAATAGGTCCTAGCTTGGAGGACCATATCGGACGCCAGGGGGGATCTAACCACTGTTCATTCTAGGTCAGATGAGTGCAAGGCAAACACCTTACCACTGCTCCACCACTCTGGCCCCAACCCTACTAATTATTTTTAAATAATTTATGAACATTCATGATGGCGCTAGTTCTAAAATATTGCATAAAATATTGAAGTGACAAAATTATTTTATAAAGATGAGACAGAACTAAAGACAAGGGAAGTAATAAAAGACTTGAAGAAATGGATTTATCTATTTTAAACGCAAACATTATATATCTAGCATTTATTATGATTTGGATTTAGTCACAAACTGTAAAGTTCACCTTTAAAGAAGGATCTGTACTCTTCTTTTAGTGAATGGCAAGAGGTCATATTAGTTTGACATTTCCTTCAGGGTCAAGCATCAAACATGAACAAAGCCACTGATTAAATTCCCACAGGAGAGTTGTAATTTGTAATATAGCTATCTTTGTTGAGGTTATTTAAAATATATTTACATCACTAATGTACTCAATTAATTATGGTATTTTTTCTATTCTGAAGTACTATTTTGTCTCTGACACATTTTTGACAATAAAATTCAAATATTATGTAGAAGTCAAAAAACTTTTATAACAACAGGCCTACTTTGTAATACCCAGAGAAATAAACCTCATTCTATATAAAAATATTTCACAAAAATATATGAAATCAAAGGAACTATAAAAATGAAAAGAATCATTAATTAAATAAAACAATTATTTCAAAACACATAAAACCACGGTAACCATGATAATTATACATTTTAGTAAAGTGATTTGAGTAATCACCAAGTAAATTACTTAAAATTTCAATATAAAAGTTAATTTCTTTTATTTAAAAATATTATTTGCCTAGGTTTTTGAAAAATTTAGTTTATGAGTTTATAGATTAGACGTGTAATTTTCATTTTCCTAGTTAGGTGGTCTTACAATATTTGTGGAAACCAATACCAATAGTCAGCATACATATTTTTGAATTGGTGTTGATAGTAATAAATGTAAAAGATCTGTTGTAATTTGTTTCTTATAAGCTCTTTGTGTTCATGAAAAATATTGCCTGCACACAAACTACGGTTTTAAAATGATCACTTACGCTTAAATTTAATTAACCATCACCTACGCATATTTGTTTGAACTAAACAATGAGAAAGTGAAGATTTAAAGTAGATACATGAAATACAGAATTGGATATAATTATACTGAATGACATTGAAGCACATTATGCTGTTTTATTTTATTTGATTATATATATCCTTTAGAATTCTCAGTTTAAATATTTGTTTACTCATTTTTCTTTTCCAATCACCAGGTTGAGTTTCACCATAATTTGCATGTGTCCATTCTAATAATGGCACTATATTTCTTTGTCTCTTCATTTCCTTTAAAAGTCAATTTATTATGTAGTTGAAAAATATTGAGGAAGCTATGCAATTAAGTTGTTTTGCTAACAATAGTAATTTGGGAATATTCTCATTGTTGAGTAAAGTATAAATAAGATTGGTGGAAATCATTACAGAGATTTCTTGGTTTTGCTAGTTACTTTATAGCTCCCCTCAATGGACATCAATTTGACCTAAAAATTAAAGGAAATCTAGTGAGTTTATGCCTGTACTTTATAAATTACACATACTCATTCTAAGCAAGTGATCATAAAAAAAGTAGTTCCTGGCCAGAGTGAATGCACAGTGGGTCGTGCATTTGCCTTGCAGTGGCTGACCTGACACTGACCTGGGTTCAATCCATGGCATCCCACATTTCACTGAGCCCTCCAGGAAGTATTTCTAAGCACAGAGCCAGGAGTAATCCCTGAGAATGCTGGGTGTGGCCCAAAAGGTTCATCTCTATTCAAAAACATATCTGCACTCCTATGTTCATTGTAGAATATTCATGATAGATAAAATATGGAAAAAATAAGCTTCAAAGAACAAATGACATGATTAAAATATATGGTATGTCTTACATAATTGATAAACAACTCAGCTATAAGAAAAGATAAAGCTATGCTATTTGTACTTTGTGGTTTAAATGGAGGGTATCATGGTGAGTAAAGTAATTCAGAAGAGGAACATATAGAGAATAAATATTTTCAGATATAGTATATTATATTATAAATGCTATAGATGTCAGGTATTATTATAAGAGAATAAATAACAAATGCTCCAATGCAACTGGATGTTGCATTGTTGAAATGATCTATAGGTCAGCATTGCAAGACACGATGCCTAAAAGGAAAAAAAGAAAAGAGAAAGAGAAAAAAAGAGAGAGAAGAAAAGTATCTGCCATAAATGCAAGCTGGTGCTGGGAATAAGGTGGAACAATTGAAGTGTATCTAGGGAAAATGGTGACAAGATGATGGGAAATGAACATTGCTTAAATGGGTGGATATTAAAACATTGTATTACTAAAATTCTACTAATACCATTTTTTACTTTATCTCATGGTGATTTAATTAAAGTAAAATTAAAATAAAAGAAGTGGGAGTATTAAATAATCATGCTTAGGACTATCAGAGTAAAAATTCCAAATTATAAAGATCCCTTTCAACCTTACTACTTTATAAACTCTTGGGGTCAAAGTCACAGTACAATGGATAAGATACTTGTTTTTCATGTGACTAACCTAGTTAGATCCCCAGCACTTACTGTGGTACCCAGATCCTACAAGGAGAGATCCTTGCATGCAGAGTCACCGTTAAACTGAAGAATTTCCAAGATTTGCCCAAAATACAAAACATAACTAAAAAAAAACAAATCAATCTTTGAAAAGTCTGACTTACTGGAATTGATGTTTAGTCATAGAAAATAAGTTCTTGAGATGTTTGATTTATTCATAATATGAAAAGACTAAAGAGATGGGGCCGGTGAGGTGGCGCTAGAGGTAAGGTGTCTGCCTTGCAAGCCTTAGCCAAGGAAGGACCGCAGTTCGATCCCTCGGCGTCCCATATGGTCCCCTCAAGCCAGGGGCAATTTCTGAGAACTTAGCCAGGAGTAACCCCTGAGCATCAAACAGGTGTGGCCTCAAAAACCAAAAAAAAAAAAAAGAGACTAAAGGGATATTTGATATTTTTGAATAAATTTTTAGCAGCATTAATTAGCTTGTGCTTAAAATATCATAAACTCTTAATTTATTATTATATAAACTAGAAAGATTCTTTTTAGTAATTATATATTTAAACATATTTGATGAGGTGTCCTGTGCCTGCCAGGAGCGATTCTGAGCTCAGAGTCTGGAATAACCCCTGAGTGCTGCCGGGTGAGACCAAAAAGCAAACAAACAAACAAACAAGCAAGAACTTTTTCAAATCGATGTTTTTAAAAGAGGTTTATTGAGACTGATTTTATACAGGTTTCTTTATCTCCAATTTATAGAGAGTGAACTCTGCATACTGTTAAGCTCAAAATACTTTGTATAGATTTTATTGATGTATTTATTTGATTCCAGACATGTAAGGAAAGTATGTATGATTTGGTATCTATTTTCCAAATATAACATATGCTTTAGTTTTATAGCTCTAGTAAAGTTTGAAGATTAATAGTTCTGCTCCTATTTATGTAAATATAATTATTATTTTATGATATTTATTTCAAGATTGGAATAATTTATAAAATATTTTCTGAATTATCTAATATTCATGAATGACTAGTTAACATTATGAAAACCTAATATTAACTTCCTAAAAAACCTAGTTCAGGTTAGATTCAAAATAAGATAAAGGGTCAAAATAGAGTTATAGTATAGCAGATAGGTCACTTGCTTTGCATGTGGTGGAACCAGGTTCTATCCCTGGTATCCATGATTCCCAAGCCTAGCAGGAGTGATTTCTGAGTGCAGTTAGGAGTGATCCCTGAACATCACCAGGTGTAGCCCATAACTACACACACACACACACACACACACACACACACACACACAAACACACACACACCCCACATTTAAACTTGAGATACAACTAATAAGAAATTCAAATCATTCTCATTATCATCACAACAAGCCCTAATTTTTGTTAAATGTCTATAATATATTAAGCAATTTTTAAGCTGTTAGATTTTATTGAATCTTCACCACAATTTCACTTTCTGATTTTCTATTTAAATATAGCACTAAAGAATGTGAGGTCAAAATGTGTGATGTTGCTAATAAACTAATTTAAGCCAATAATTCAACAAAAATATGACTAAAGTAAAATAAAATGATATAAAAAGGTAATAATGGGTAACAATATAGGATAAATCCTGTTTTAAGGAGATATAGATTTAACTAAACTCTACCTTGAAGAGCTGCTATACATTCTATCTGAGAAACAGGAAGAATATTTCTTAAACTTCAAGAAATGTCATAGGATTTAAAATTAACTGTTAGATTTGGAAGTTGGAAAAATCAATTTGGAGGTGAACTCAAATAGACACCTAGATTAATGGAATGAAATTGAGATTTCAGAATTAAATCGTCACACAGACACAGACAGTTCATTTATGATAAAGGGACTAAGAGCATAATCTTTCAAAGAGACAGTTTTAGAAAAACTTGTTAACCACATACAAAAGAATAAATCTGCATTATTGTTTCTTTCACACAGTGCACAAATGAAACTGAAGAGTGTATTTGAATTACATATTAGATTTAAAATGGCAGATATACATTTATGTATAAAGTAAAGCCAAATATCTCCACAATATTGGCTTCAATGGTGTTTGCAGTGATCACTTTATTGACAAAATTCAAAAGTAAAAATAAACCAATGGTTGCATCAAACTATAATCAAACTATAAAAATTTCTATATTTAAAAAAAACTATATGGGGGAAAAAGACTTTCTACTGAATAGTAAAAAATGTCTGTACATAATATATACGACAAAGGAATAATATCCAAAATATATGAGATTAATTAAACAAAACAATAGTTACAAAAATAAAACCTACAAAGAATAAAGAGAATAATTGAATAGATACTTCTTCAAAGAAATACCTATAACCAAAAAGTTTCATGAAAAACTACTAACTCACTTATTATAAGGGAAAAGCAAATCAACACTCTGATAAAAATTATTATCGTTGAGAATGACTTAGATAAAAGGTTCACAGGGCCAAAGATAAGGTAAAGAAGTTTGGACATTTGCTTTTCCATACAATTCAAATAGGAGCCCCTATATAATCTTCTGAGGTTCACCAGAAGTGATCCCTGATAAAAGAACCCGGAGAAAATCATGGGCACTTATTAGTATGGTCCTAAAACAAAACAAAATCAGAAACACAACTGCTAGTAGAAGAGTGGAGGTGTTGTAACGCTCTGCTTTTACCCCAAACAAAGGCGGTTGGTCATTTTTACCAAAAATAAAGGCATTCCCCAATTTCTTTATTTGGGGGGGGTCACGCCCGGCAGTGCTCAGGGTTTCTCCTGACTCTATACTCGGAAATCACTCCTGGCAGGCTCGGGGTACCATATAGGATGCTGGGATTAGAACCACTTGTTCTGCATTTCAGGCAAATGCCCTACCTCCATGATATCTCTCCGACCCCAACTTCTTTCTTTTTACTAACCAGCTTGACTTATAAAAGTCTACCTGAATAACTACTTTTGTCTCTCACTTGATCTTACCCCTCCAGGTTGAATTTGAATTGGTCAATAAAGATTGGTTTGGGTATGGTAGACCTGGAGAGACCAGAAGGTGAGAAGTCACCTGACTCCATAATTTTCTCCCTATAACTGGCTTGTTTTATTAATTCTTCATGGTGACCCTTTTTCAGACCAGCTCAACCTGGGATGGATATACGGCCTGTGAATTTAAGTTACATCTGGCACTCAAACAGGGACTCAGGGACCTGAAAAGACCCCAAAGATAGTGAGTGGCTTGGCTCTTTGGTGCATAATTACCATGATGCCCACCTCAATCTGGATTTAACATGTTTTACTTTTCACCAGAACATCGGTGCACATAACCCCCTTTTTTGAGTGTTTTCATGTTGCTCTGGTCTATCTACCTGCATTTCTTGCTCTGGACTTAATGTTCTAGGCTACCTAGAGATTTTCCCACACACATTCCCCAAGAAGATAGGGGTCCCATAGGTGACAAATTCTCGATCTAAAGGCCTTTCCAGGGCTGATAATTTAATGTTCACTACTGACACTACACCAAAGAGACTTTCATTTCCCAAGAATGATGAGCTGGCTCATTTGCATCTGAGTCTGTCTTTAGCAACTCAGAGTTTGAAAATGGCTCAACCAGAGATACCCACACATCCTAAGCATGGAGTTAGTTGAAGAAGCTGGTTCTGATGATCCAAGTCGGGCACTGTCAAATGGTTCAAAGTCTGAAATGGTTACAGACTTATCAACAGAAATGATGTCAAATAAGGCATATTTGTTTACTGAACAATTATTAAGAGAAACAACTTCAGAAAATATCTGTTTAGCTTTGGAGATTGGGAGATTCGTTGACATATTTGATGTAAAAGGAGAGAACAGTACAGAAGCTGTGAATGTATCAGACCTGGCAGTGGGGAAATGCATAATGCTGTTAGATCTTTAATAATTCTTCGCTATCCTAGCAATTCTAGTAAATGTTTCCCAATTTCTATGATACTTGATTGTGTATATCATTTAGCAAATTATTCTCAAATTAAGGGTGTCTTCAAAAATGTTCTAATATCTTTTCCACAAAAATCTATGAAAAATTAACTTGGCTAATATATACATTTATATATATATTTATATATATATACTACTTTTGGGGGAACACCCTGTGATGCTCAGGGGTCACTCCTGGCCATGCATTCAAAAATCACTCCTGGCAAGGGGGACCATATGGGATGCTGGGGATAAACCAAAGTCTGTCAAGAATCAGCCTCATGCAAGGCAAACACACTACCGCTGTGCTATCACTTCAGCTTCAACTTGGCTAATATTATACTTTCATTACAGTGCTCACTATAAAAATGTTTTAGCAAACTTATTTTCAAGCTTTGCATATCTGCCGAAATGATATAATTTTGTTTAGAGAATTTTATAGAAAAGGAACTTCAATGCACTAAGATCATATCACAATGCTCCATGTAATGATGTTTAGCAACTTGATTTCAAAGTAGGTATATCTGAAGAAAGATTGTAATGTTTATGTTTAGAGAAGTCTATGAAAAAATGTTGTGATATGTATAAGACAAGAATATGGAAATAATTGATTGTTTTGAGAATGAGGTATGCACATACTTATCTATGAAGCTTTAACAGCCAAGTCTAGCCTCACCAACAGTAATTCCCAAGAGTTAGAAATTTTCATTTCCTGAGGCCAGAGAGATAGCATGGAGGTAAGGTGTTTGCCTTGCATGCAGAAGGTCAGTGGTTTGAATTAAGGCATCCCATATGGTCCCCCGAGTCTGTCAAGAGCGATTTCTAAGCATAGAGCCAGGAGTAACCCCTGAGCACTGCCAGGTGTGACCCAAAAATCAAAAACCAAAAAAAAAAAAAAGAAGTTTTCATTTCCATATTACTCGACACCAAAGGTTTACTTTCCCCCCAATTTTTATTGTGCCTATGAAAATTAACAGCCACTTTCCTAGATCCTGTCTGAGGGTTCCCACCTCTAACAGAGAATAGCAGAACTAAACTTATGTAGCCATTTTAAATTTTTAACAAAAAGGGGTAAATTGTTGGAATACCCTGATTTTATTCAAAACAAAGGCAGCCTGAACACCTTGAATGGCGTTTCCCAAAGTTTTTTGTTTTCACTAACCCCTTTGACTTTTAAAAGTCTACTTTTATCTCTCATTTGACTCTTCTCTTAATAGTTGAATTTGAGTTGATCAATAAAGAGAGGTTTAGGTTTGACAGGCCAGGAGAATCACAAGGTGAGAAGCCACCTGACTCCATGACATTCTTCCTATGACTGGTTTGGTTTATTAATTCTTTGTGTTGACCCTCCTTTAAACCTGCTCACCCAGGGTTGGAATTTATTTTACAAGGAGCAAAAGCATCTTCAATTCATCATTCAAAAACATCTTCAATTTATATATATCAGCGGATATATATAAAGTGACCAATATTGGGAACGTAATTTGGAGATTTTTCAGGAAGTTAAAAACAAACAAATAAACCAAAACTACCAGATCCAGAAAATTCACTTTCAGCAATCTGTCTCAAAAATACAAAAGCACAAATTAATATTTATATTATTAATATGCTAACGTTCATATGACACTATTTAAAATCAATCCAATCTGGAAAAGTCTCAGATTCTATTTAACAGATGAATGGATTATATGGGAGAAAATTTGTTATGGCCAGAAGGTAGGGTGGGTGCTTTTCATGTATACAGTTGACATAGATTTTATCCTTCAACCACAAAAAATCCCTGATAAACACCAGGACTCATCTTTGAGCACATAACCAGAAATAAATCCTAGCATCACAGCATGTATCCCAAACTTTCCTCCTACAGAAACAAAAGAAAGGAAGAAAATTTGACATTTGTTTATATATGTGTAAACACAAAATATATATTTTAACACAAAATTTAAGACAAAATATATATTTATTTATATATGTTTATATATAAACATATAATAGAATAATTCTCTGATCAAGAAATATTGTCTCAATTTAGATAGAACTAAAAGTCATGAAAAAAGAATTAAGTCAAAAATAAATAAAAGAATACCCAATGATATGTTTACCTTATATACAGGGTAGCATATAAATAAATATAAATTTTTAATAAAAACTCTGATAAAATCAAGTGTGAAGGTTTGGAAGATGCTGGGATGTTTTCTATGTAGGTGGCAAAAAGATATTGCTACTTGTTATGTTCTTGGCGGATTTGGTTTGATAACAATCCCTAAAACATATAAAGTTATGCTGGCATAAACTATCACTAATTCAATGAAGGAGGAGAAGTTGAGAAAGAAAAAGAGCAGAGAGAAGAATAATAAGAAATAATAAAGAAAAAAGATATTATTAAAGCGATTACAAGACATAATGGAGACCTTGCTTGCATCTTACCCCCGTTTTGATCCCTGACACCACTTGCTACCTAAAAGCAGCCATGGTGAACTCAGAAGCAGTGTCTTAGTTGGGAGAATAAACAAATTTAAAAGAAAAGAGAAATTAAATAAGAAAAAATATGTAAGAAGGTAAAGAAGTTTTATTTTCTTTTAGTGAAATAAAAGACTTGGCCACCAAGACATACCGTCGCCAGGGATGTGATCTGAACATATTGGGCATTCAAATACTTGGTGATGAGGACATAACCTGTCCCTTTAAACCTGTTGGGGAGAAAATGGTGTGAACCCAGATAGAGGAACTCCTGAGATGTCAACCTGGGGACACATCTGAAGCGGCTTTTATTAAGACCCTCTGGGATGTTATGTGTTGGGGCTAGTTTTGCAGATGGGTTAAGTGTGAATCTCTGTGTTGCTTCTCTTTCGTTATTGCAACTCATGTTTGAAATGAATTTGATGAGTGAAATGCCACTATTGTTTCCTGATAAATATGTATTTTTTTTATTTTGTGTATGATCTTTGTACAGAAACTTAAAAGCTCTGAAACAAAAAATAAGGTAAAGAGAAGGAAGTGTAAAAAAGAGAAAAGAGCACAATAACAGATAATCAGAAGGAAAACAAATGCATCAACTCAGAACACAGACGTGTTATTACAACAGGAAGAGGGTGAAGAAGATTCATATGAGGAAGGGGGGATAGTTTCTAAGAAATGGTGTCATTTGTGATATGTAAAATGTGCTCTGAAAAAGTATAAAACAGTAAATGAAAAATATATAGCTGTATATACTTATATGATCTGAATAAATACTAAGGAAATGTCTGACATTTTCAATTCTTAACTCAAAGTGTAAATGTTTGTTTTTACTCATATTTTTTCAAAAAGAACCATATCACTACAAAATTTTTATTAAATTCACTTTTCAGCTATATAAATCATTATTGCTTTTGGGGGTAGCCATACCCTGTGAGGCTCAGAGGTTACTCCTGGCTATACTCTCAGAAATCACTCCTGGTGAGGGGAGCCATATGGGATGCTGAGGATAGAACCAAGGTCTGTTCTGGAAGAGCAGTGTGCAAGGCAAATGCCCTACCACTGTGCTATCACTCCGGCCTCAATGCAAATACATATTTAAGACAAGCTAAATTTTTATATTTACGTTGATATGCCTTATATAACTGTGATAATTACATCTTTTCCAAGGAAAGAGTCTTACAAAAATGTCTATTTTTAAAGACTTACCTTAAAAAAGAGCAACATAAACACTGATTTATATATCATTTGCTATGTGCTAAATTGAATAAATATACAGGAAGTGAATTGAAAACTTTACCTCTAGCCTTTAATATTATTCTAAAGTCCAGGGACTGGAGAGATAGTACAGTGGGTACTGTGCTTGTCGTGCATGTGGCTAATCAGAGTTAAATTGCCAGTATCCCATATGGGCCTCTGAAACTGCCAGAAGTAATATCTCTCAGCATTGCTGCCACCAGGTGTGGCCAAACAAACTAAAAATCCCAAATTGATTAACTAAACAAAACTGTACAAAATTTGGTTGATTATATTATTAATTATGCAGTTTTTAATATTTTCCTTTTAATTTTTCAAATATTTTAATTGACTTCTAGTTAAATTTTTTACTTTTTATTGCTTTATTTATACATTGTGGTTACAAAATTGTTCATTCTGGGGTTTCTGTCATAGAATGTCCACCATCCTTCACCAGTGCTACCTTTCAAGTACCAGTATCTCCAATTTTCCTTACACTCCCACTCCTTACACCTACTTGTCTCTATTTGGTTCTCTCTCACTCTTGCTATCTCTCTTTTATTTTTGACATCGTGATTTGCACTATTGATAATGGTGGGGTGCCTCTCTACTATGAACTGACACATGGCAAGCTAGCCACCTCTCACCACTTCTATTCAATATATTACTGGAAGTACTTGTGTAGCAATTAGGAAAGAAAACATCAAGGGCATCCACAGTTAAATAGAAGAATTGAATCTCTTGCTATTTGCAGATAACATGATACTGTATCTAGAAAATCCTAAAGATTCCAGATTTAAAAAATCCTCTAGAAACAATAGGCCTGTACAGAAAAGTGTCAGGCTACAATAGAATACACAAAAATCCATGGAATTTCTATATACAATAAATGAAAGGGAAGAAAACTATATTAAAATTTAATACCATTCTCAGTTATGTATCAGAAAATCAGGTACATCGAGTCCACTTAAAGAAATAAAAGATTGATACAAAGAAAACTACAAAACACTGCTTCAAGAAATAAAAGAATTTATAGGTATGGAAATTCATATGCTGTATATATTTGGAGGATTAAAATAATTAAAATGGCAATACCTCCCAAAGCATTGTGAAGATTTAATGCAATCCTATCAAAGTCCCCATATATTTTTCAAAGAAGTAGAGATGCTCCTGAATTTATATGGAGGAATTAATGCCCATGAATAGCTAAAAAATCCTTAGCTAAAGAAATGAAAGAAATCACTTTCTCCAACTTTATACTATAAAGCAGTAATCAACAAAACGGTATGGTATTGAAATAGAGATAGATCCTTAAATCAATGGAATAGATTTGAATATTTAGAGGATGACCCACAGGTTTGCAATCAATTAATTTTTGATAAAGAAGCAAGAAATACAAAGTGGAGCAAGAAAAGCCTTTCAACAAGTGTTGCTGGTCATCAACATTAAAAAAAGAGCTCATACCCCTTCTTAATTTCATGCACAAATTTTAAATCAAAATGATGAAAAGCATTGATATCATACCTGAAACAATATGGTACACTGAGAAAAACATAGGCAGAAAACTTCATGCATTGAATCTAAAGGTATCTTCAAGGATAAAACACCACTGATCAATTAAGTAGAAGCAAACATAAACAAATGGGACTATATTAAACTTCTTCATTTCAAAGGAAATATTGACCACGATACAAAGGTTACCCAAATTAAGGGAGAAACTATTCACCTCGTGCCCATCAGATAAAGGATTAATATATAAGATATGTAAGATACTGATGGAAATTTTCAAGAAAAAATTAAGTAAGCCTATCAAAAATTTAGAAGAAATACAAATACAAAGAAAAAATACAGATGGCAAATAGCCACATGAAAAAATGCTCCACATCACTAGTCATCAGAGATATGAAAAAAAAAAAACCAACAAGGTGTCACCTTACACCTCAGAGACTGACACACATCACAAATAACAAGAACAAACAGTTGCTGGTGTGGATGCAGGAATAAAGGGTCTCTCACTGACTGCTAGTAGAATTTAGACTGATCCCATTATTTTGGAAAACAACATTGTCATATATCAAAAAACTATAAATTGAGCTCCCACATGATCCAGCGATATCACTACTTGGGATATACCCCAGGAACACAAAAAGACAATACAAAAGTGCCCTCTGCACTACTTTGTTCATCACAGCATTATTTACAATAACCAGAATCTGGAAACAACTCTATAACCAAATAACCCAAGGTGTCAAATAATAAATGACTGGCTAAAGAAACAGTGGTATATCTACTAAATGAAATATTAGGCAGCTATTAGGAAGAATGAATTGTACATCAATGGGTATGGAGATTATCATGCTGAATGGAATAGACAAAGTATTTTCACTCAGATTTGGAATATATGTAAAACAAAAAATAGTATAGCAATATTATATAGAGACAATTAGAGATGAGGTTCAAGAAGTCTAACCTAGGGTAGGAAAATTGCCACAGGGAGTGTAGAGTGCAGTTAGACTATGACAATGATAGTTGAAACTGATTACTCTTGACAAGAACTTTCTGAAAAAGGAGGAAGTATTTAATACATATGTTATCATGTTTATAGGTATTTAAATTGTTAAAGCTGACAGTTTTGTCTATTAGAAGAATACATATATTTATATTATTTTAGCTGGTGAGTCATACCTGGTGAAGTTCAGGAGTTTCCTGTGCTGGAGAGTATCTCATGAAAATGCTAAGTAATGAAGGCATACCATGAATTGATCCCATGTTACCCACATACAAAATATAAGCCACTTGAGTTATCTAATGTAGCATTTTAAAGATTTGTCCAGTTAAATTTACGTAAATTGGCAAAAAAAAACCCACAAACAGATGAGAATGCAACTAGAAGAGGAAATATTAAAGAAATTATTCCTCCCCTAGGTACTAATACCTTTATTTAAGCACCTTCATTACAGACATGATTGTAGCTGGGTTTCAGTCATATAAAGAATATACCCCTTTGGGGCCGGGTAGGTGGCGCTGGAGGTAAGGTGTCTGCCTTGCAAGCGCTAGCCAAGGAAGGACCTCGGTTCGATCCCCCGGCGTCCCATATGGTCCACCCAAGCCAGGGGCGATTTCTGAGCACATAGCCAGGAGTAACCCCTGAGCGTCAAACGGGTGTGGCCCAAAAACCAAAAAAAAAAAAAAAAAAAAAAAGAATATACCCCTTCAGCAGTGCAACATTTTTATCACTAATGCCCCCAATTTCTGTCCTCCCTCCTCGCCTGTATTTAATACAGGCATTCTACTTCTCTCACTTATTGGCATTGCCACCATAGTTGTCAGTGCAGTTATTTCTCTAACTGCACTCACCACTCTTTGTGGAGAGTTTTGTATCATGAGCCAGTCCTTCTATCTCTTATTTCTATTGTATCTGGACATTATTATACTAATGTCTTTTATTTTTTCCTAAACTCATAAATGAGTGAGACTGTTCTGTGTCTATGTCTCTTCCTCTGGTTTAGTTCACTCAGCAAGATAGATTCCATGTACATCCATGTATAGGAAAATTTCATGACTACATCTCTCCTGATGGCTGTGTAATATTCCATTGTGTATATGTACCACAGTTTCTTTAGCCATTCATCCTTTGAAAGGGATCTTGTCTTCAGAGTCTGCTATTGTAAATAATGCTGCAATGAATATAGTTATGAGGAAGTGATTTTTGTATTGCATTTTTGAGTTCCTAGTGTATATTCCTAGAAGTAATATAGCTGGATCAAAGGAAAGCTCAATTTCCAGATTTTTGAGAAATTTCCATATTGTTTTTCATAAAGGCTGGACTAGCCATCATTCGCACCAGCTATGAATGAGAGTTACATTCTCCCCACATCCCTGCCAGCATCGATAGTTCTTATTCTCTGTGATGTGTGCCAGTCTGTGTGGCATGAGATGGTACCTCAAAGTTCTTCTGATTTGCATCTTCCTGATAATTACTGATGAGGAGCATTGTTTCATGTGCCTTTTGGCCATTTGTATTTATTCTTTGAGGAAGTATCTGTTCATTTCTTCTCCCAGTTTTTGATGGGGTTAAATTTTTTTTCTTGTGAAGTTCTGTCAGTACCTTATATATTTTTGATATTAGCCCCTTATCTGATGAGAATTGGGTGAATAGTATCTTCCATTTTGTGGATCCTTTGAGGAGCAGAAGCTTATCAGCTTATTCCATCTGTTTATCTCTGCTTCAACTTTTTTTGGAGATTGCTGTTTTCTCCTTGAAGATGCCTTTAGTCTCAATATCATGGAGTGGTTTACCTATGTGTTGTTCTATATAATTATGGTTTGGGGTCTGATATCAAGATATATAATCCATTTGGATCTGACCTTTGTGCATGGAGACACATACCTTGCTCATGGATTGGCAGGATTAACATCATTAAAATGGCAATCCTACACAAAGTATTGTACGTATTTAATGCAATCCTAACAATACTCATGATGTTTTTCAAAGATGTCGATCAAACACTCCTGAAATTAATTTGGAACAATAAACACCCATTAATAGCTAGAGCAACTCTTGGGAAAAGGAATAAGGGAGGCATCACTTTCCCAAACTTTAAATTGTATTACAAGGCTATAGTCATTAAAACAGCATGGTACTGGAATATAAAGACAGACCTTCAGATCAGTGGAATAAACTTGAGTATTCATAGAATGTGCCCCAATATAAAAAAGGACAAAAATGCAAAATGGAGCAAGAAAAGACTCTTTAACAAATGGTGTTGGCACAACTGGTCAGTCACTTGCAAAAAAGCAAACTCAGACCTCCATCTAACACCAAATTAGAATACATTATTCTCTACCTAGTTGGATTTGTTAATGTAAACCCAATAAGCAGATTAATAATTATATACTAAAATCAGTACCTGAATACACAGAAAAGTACATTTTAGTGATATTTTTATTGACCAGAGGTAGATGAGGAATGTTCAATCCATTTATTGAGGCTGCAAACTGCTACAAAATCTGTTATGCAAACATAATAGAACATACTACAATCATTCTACTGAGTAAATTTGGACAAAATTTAAAAAGTAAATAAGAATAATATGTTTTTGTCTTTGAAGAAAGAAATTATATTATTTGTAGAAACATTGTTTATAAAGAAATCTCTAATAATAAATCAAACAACTCTTGATAAAAGACACTTTTAACTGTGTTAATACACAGTTTTATTAGTATCAATACAAATTTAAACTATCATTCAGTATAAGATAACCTTTATAGAATATTTGTGTAATGAAAAATAGTAATCTAATAAATCAAAAATGATCAAAATAGATTAAGAGTTGCTATTTGTTTATTGGTGAAAAATTCAACATTGTAAAGGTAATCTTTCAACTTCATTATGTACTCATAATTATGCAAATTCCTATTTTAGAAATGTTGATGAACTAATTATAATTTTTCTGGGCAAACAAAAGACCTGTAAAAGTCATTTGAGACAATGTGGATTACAATGGTGAAATTATTCATAGACCTGGAGAATATATAATTGATTAACAGGCACAAAGGCTATTTGCAGTTTTTTTTCAAAAATATATAATAAAAAATTCAAGTATTTGCAAACAATGAATACAGGAACATATATTACACACATTTAGATGATTCAAAAATATAAATGTAAAATTTAATAACAAAATTTTCAGAAAAAACAAAAATTTGTTTTGCTTTATTAATAATTCTGCATATGTTACATGATTCAATAAAGGAAAAAGAAATTTAAGTTAAAGGTTATAACTAAAAGCACTGTGCTTTATAAGCTTAGAAAATTAAAAGACATAGCATGTAGCCTAGAGAGAAATTGCAGAAATTAAGTGCATGACTTGCATGCAGCTAGACCCAGTTTAATCTCTGAAAACATGCAGATTCCCAAGCAACATAGAGGAAGACTTGGGATACATTTGAACATTTCAGTTCTAGCTAACTGATAATCACTAGGACAAACCTGCATGCATCTGGGTAGTTCACATATTGGAGATATTTTCTTGTTTTGTTTTGTTTGTTTGTTTGTTTGGGGGCCACACCTGGCATTGCTCAGGGATTACTCATGACTTTGCTCTCAGAAGTGGCTCCTGACAGGCTCAGGGGACTATATGGGATGCTCAGGATTGAACCTGGATCAACCTGTTTTCCTGCAAGCAAGACAAACAAACACCCTACCACTGTGCTATTGCTTAGGCCCCAGAAGCAGATATTTTCAAATGCACCTATGATAAGTAACTTATATCCACAGTTTACAAAGAACTGTTATTTCAACAACAGTGTACTGCATAATTAAAAATAGTCATATAATAACTTAAATAAGAACTTAACCAAAATCTGTTAATAAATACCAGAATATATAAATTGTGAAGTATATTATTTCCTATTAAATAATTAAGTAAATTATTAAATGATTATAATTATTATAAAATATAAAAATGTTTATATATTTCATAATAAAATTTATATAAAATTTATATTTTGTAAAAATATAAAGAATATAAAAATAATAATTCCTATTAAATAATTAAGTAAATTATTTTCTATTAAATAGTGGAAATAATTTAAATTGCCATTAAACTAGGAAAAAAACAAATTTTGCCTTTGGAAAAATTGGAGCTTGTAGCAATTATACCAAACAAAATAAGGAAATTAAAAACAATTGCAGGATGTTTTCACTCATATTTAGACTAAAAATAACTGAACCAAAAATATAGCAAAAAGTAAAACTAAATCCTACATTCAAAGAAATTTGTGGTGGTAAATAGTGAGGGGGGTCCACTGAAAGGACAAGGTTAAGTAGTCCTTTTTGATTATGGGATAATACTGACATGTTAATTTGTGAAATGAGTCATATTCATAAATATTTATTGAGTTATAAACATCTAATTCCATAATATTGTTAACCAATGACAAATAAAATTAAGAAATAAATATAATATCTGACCATACAGCTCACAAATTTGATGGATATAAATACATAAATATAAATATACATGACATACATATGTTTTAAAACAAGTTAATTTTGAAAATAGGCCCAGAAAAGGGAAGAAAAAAATTTAATGGAAGTATAAAAAATACCCTTATTTTCTACTAATGACATAACTCAGCATAGTTAATATGAAAATCAGTATAAAGAACTCTCAAAATACTAAAAATAAATTTTCATATGATCTAAAAGTGACCTGGTGTTGACAATTAGCTCAAACACAAATTTACACACACACTAAAATCTATATAAAGACCTTTGTTAGTTTCAGTGCTATCTGAAATAACCAAAGTTAGAAACAAACCAATAAAAAGCCAGAATGCTATTTAGTCTTATGAAAAAAATAAATTTTGCCTTTTGCAGCACCATGGATTAAAATGGATACTAAATAACTCAAAAGGAAAAACAGATACATATTAGATTAGCTTATCAACATGTGAGATAAAAAGAAGCAAAACAGGGGAACAGAAAAGTAAATTAGAACAAATATTATAGCTCCAGTCACAAATTGAATTTACCGCAGTATTTAGTGTATTTTTATGAAGAAATACCAGTTCCTTAATGAGAATATGGTTTATTCGTCCCACTCCTGGACCAGTGCAGATACTGAGATCTCTAGATACAGAGGTCTTATCTCATCACCCAGGATGGAGCAGAAGTTTTCCAAATTCCAGGAAAGCACCACCAGTAGAGTAAATGAACCTGAACGGAGTCTATAGTTAATCTCGTGACAATATACCCCAAGGGTGGAGAAACCCCATAGCGCTAAGGCCAAGTGAATTCCTTTTCGAATGACCCCAATATTTACTGTGCCAGTGCAGGAGGGGGAAAAAAAAGGCAAAAAGCACAAAACATTTTTATCTTTTATATATTATTTTTTCTTCATTTATTATTATTATTTTTTTATTTTTATTTACCTATCTTTTTTTGTCGATTTCTTTGTTTTGGTGTGGTTATTGAAGTTGTTGTCCCCATTTATATTTATATTGTTGTTGTTTTTTTTTCTTCTTTTCTTTTCTTTCTTTAGGTACGCTGCCATGTTTTTTAACTCAAGACCTTAGCTTTTTTTTTTTTTTTGTGGTGCCTATCGTTATCACTGGAGTGCTCACTGGATATTTGACTCTTCTTTTTGTACTGTTGGGGTGTTTCACCTTCTTTTTCTCCTTCATCTCTCAAACCGACAATAAGAGCCTCTAGAAGGATTCCGCCCATTTTCGGCATATTAGACTTTTACCCCATTTTTTTACTTTTCTCTTCTTCAAATAAAACCACATAACTTGAACTATGTAGTCCTTCCTCCCAGTTAGAGGGGGAAATAAGGGAGGCACCAAGACCAAGACTACTAAGTAGTAAGCTAGGTACAGAGGTGACCACAATTTCTCGCAGCCCCGGGGAAGGATGAACACGGAGGTTTAGGGAGGACAAAGGGGTGATGGGAACCCCCTGATTTTATGTAAATGTGAACCTGTAATATTATTGTCAACAATATGTAAACCACTATGATCAAAATAAAAATTATATTAAAAAAAGAATATGGTTTATTAGAAAATATTGAAGAGAATTAAAATTGTTTTCCTAAAAAAACACTTTTTTAACAAATGGTACCTCATTAAATATTAAAAATATAAATATATTTATATATAAAATATATAAAATGTATTTATATATAATATATAATAAACATACTATTACTACTTGATGATGACATTATACTATATAGTTTAGTATAATATATATACTATTTGTAACATAGACTGTATAGAATTATATGGGACTACATAATGACATTTATTGTGTATATTCATACAGTATCATATAATGTCAACAGTAATTTACTACTTTTTTAATTTGGAACACTTTGTTTCCAACAAAAACTTTTGCAAAAAATCATAGACTTAGCTATCAACTTAACAAAGAAGGTAAAATACTTATTCAGCAAAAACTATAAAGCAATTTTGAAAGAGATAGGACACCACAAAATAGAAAAAATGTATTGTGTAAATGGACTGGAAGAATTACATAGCTAAAAGGATTATCCAATCAAAAGCATTATATGTATTCAATGCATATATCCGTTAAAGTTAACAGTGGAAGAGGACCATGGGAATTTTGGATGTCATGATGGAAAGGAACTTTACATATCAATGTCATCATTTATAACACTATTTTTTAAGAGTTTTAAAACTTAAAGAAAATTAAGGAATCTTAAAGTATAATCAGTTGATCATAGTATAAACTTGTTATGACCAATGACACGTACTAATGTAAAATGCTAATTAGAGAGCTTTGTAAATTTAAATCTAAAAATCCATTGTAAATCTCAAATTTCACAATATTTATGTGAATCTGAATTTTTTCATCCTGAAATTTCTTTTTATTGAGTTAATTTTGAATAACTGTTTGGAAGACCATTGCTGGCCTGAATTTAAAATGCTTTCCAATAGAGGCTGGAATGGTAGGGCATTAAAATGTTTTTCAGTAAAAAACAATTTTCTTTCATTTTTAATTTTCATATTGTATCTGATTAATTAGTATTAAATGATTATTTAATTATACAATTATGATATCTCCATTTTTAGAATGTAATATCTTTTTTTTTTTTTTTTTTTGGTTTTCGGTCCACACCCTGTGATGCCCAGGGGTTACTCCTGGCTATGCGTTCTGAAATCACTCCTCGTTTGGGGAACATGAGATGCGTGGATCGTACCAAGGTCCTTCCTGGGTCAGACGCTTGTGAAGTAAGTGCCCTACTGATAAGCTATTGCTCTGGCCCCAATATCTTCCTTAAGGACACCATAACATGAAGCTTCTTTGTCCTTTTCGAGCAAGTAATAGATTGCATGTGCATGTGCATTTGCATTTTCCATTTCTCTCTCTCTTTCTCTCTGTCTCTCTCTCTCTCCTGTCTCTCTCTGTCTCTCTGTCTCTATCTCTCGCTCTCTCTCTGGAATGTTGGGATAGAACCCGGGTAGGCAGTGTGCAAGACAAAAACACCCTACTGCTGTGCTATCACTCCGGTTCCAAAAGTGTTATTTTAAGTGGCTTGGTGGGAATGCCCTGGGTTCAATGACGCTATGTACCTAATATATTACTGTAAAAGATTTATAATCCACTTTGGTCATAATAAAATTATTAAAATAAAAAGCTTTATTGGACCTATTTCTTCAGTGTTTCTACATTGTGTATGTATATTGTGTATTTTAGCCCATCTGAAACTCCTCCATGGAGTAAATCAACCAAGTTTAACTATGCGTTAGTATCATCATTTAAAATAATTACATTTTCCTGATAGGTGTGATCTATTGACAAATAATAGCTTCCAAGTGCAAAATATCATGAGGCCCCTCTTATTTGTAGGCTACTTTTTTTAAATTTATTTAAACACCTAATTTCATACATGATTGTGTTTGGGTTTCAGTCATGTAAAGAACACCACCCATCACCAGTGCAACATTCCCATCACCAATGTCCCAAGTCTCCCTCCTCCCCACCCGACCCCCGCCTGTACTCTAGACAGGCTCTCCATTTTCCTCATACATTCTCATTATTAGGACAGTTCAAAATGTAGTTATTTCCCTAACTAAACTCATCACTCTTTGTGGTGAGCTTCCTGAGGTGAGCTGGAACTTCCAGCTCTTTTCTCTTTTGTGTCTGAAAGTTATTATTGCAAGAATGTCTTTCATTTTTCTTAAAACCCATAGATGAGTGAGACCATTCTGCGTTTTTCTCTCTCTCTCTGACTTATTTCACTCAGCATAATAGATTCCGTGTACATCCATGTATAGGAAAATTTCATGACTTCATCTCTCCTGACAGCTGCATAATATTCCATTGTGTATATGTACCACAGTTTCTTTAGCCATTCGTCTGTTGAAGGGCATCTTGGTTGTTTCCAGAGTCTTGCTATGGTAAATAGTGCTGCAATGAATATAGGTGTAAGAAAGGGGTTTTTGTATTGTATTTTTGTGTTCCTAGGGTATATTCCTAGGAGTGGTATAGCTGGATCGTATGGGAGCTCGATTTCCAGTTTTTGAAGGAATCTCCATATCGCTTTCCATAAAGGTTGAACTAGATGGCATTCCCACCAGCAGTGGATAAGAGTTCCTTTCTCTCCACATCCCCGCCAACACTGTTGATTCTCATTCTTTGTGATGTGTGCCATTCTCTGTGGTGTGAGGTGGTATCTCATCGTTGTTTTGATTTGCATCTCCCTGATGATTAGTGATGTGGAACATTTTTTCATGTGTCTTTTGGCCATGTGTATTTCTTCTTTGTCAAAGTGTCTGTTCATTTCTTCTCCCCATTTTTTGATGGGGTTAGATGTTTTTTTTCTTGTAAAGTTCTGTCAGTGCCTTGTATATTTTGGAGATTAGCCCCTTATCTGATGGGTATTGGGTGAATAGTTTCTCCCACTCAGTGGGTGGCTCTTGTATCCTGGGCACTATTTCCTTTGAGGTGCAGAAGCTTCTCAGCTTAATATATTCCCATCTGTTAATCTCTGCTTTCACTTGCTTGGAGAGTGCAGTTTCCTCCTTGAAGATGCCTGTAATGTCCTGGAGTGTTTTGCCTATGTGCTGTTCTATATATCTTATGGTTTGGGGGCTGATATCGAGGTCTTTAATCCATTTGGATTTTACCTTCGTACATGATGTTAGCTGGGGGTCTAAGTTCAATTTTTTGCAAGTGGCTATCCAATTGTGCCAACACCACTTGTTGAAGAGGCTTTCCCTGCTCCATTTAGGATTTCCTGCTCCTTTGGCTACTTTTAATAATAACTAGTAGTTTGAATTTTGCAATGTGATTGATGAGTCATTTGTTTTGCTGTCTTATTCATCTATACATATCTAGCAAAGTGGTTCTAAAAGGATGCTCATATCATCTGATATCATACATTATTTAATCTGTGATTTTCTTCAAGTAACATTGTAATCAACTTTATAACTAGAAAATAGAAATTATAACTCTTATTTATTACATTTCTGAGATAATTAAATTAGGCAATTTATGTAAAGTATGAGAATTCCTCAATACATTTATAATTATTCAATAAAAGCTGCTATCTTAGCTATAGGAATCTAGAAAAGTGCTACATAAGTGCTCTAATGAAATATATAATAAAGCAGCTATTGATGTAGCCTGACTAGTGACAAATATGGTTATGACTAAAACCTTTGTAATGGATATACATTTGAATAAAGGATTTCTATGAATAAGACATCATTAATAATAAGTGAAAGTATAGAAAGTGAAAGTACAGAAGTCATCTGTATAAAGTATTTGTTATAGCAAAAATAAAACAAAATGTTTTAAAAATTGAGATTAATCTTTCTTGTGTGATACAAAACCTAGGCTGAAGATTATGCAATAAATCATTAGATTAAGTTATTTTCTATTAACTAGCAAGTCATTATATACACACACACACACACACACACACACACACACACATATATATATATATATTTAAGATGTTCTCTGTTTTTCTCTCTCTCTCTCTTTTTGGCAACCCCCAGTAATGCTCAGGGGTTACTCCTGGCTATGCATTCAGAAATTGCTCCTGGCTTGGGGGACCATATGGGATGCCAGGGATCAAACTGTGGTTCACCCTAGGTCAGCCACTTGCAAGGCAAACACCCTACTGCTGCACCACCGCTCCTCCCCTTAATATGCTATTTTGATTTATTCTGAATAAATGCTATAAACAAATTTTTACTCTTACTACTGATACATTTGCTTTAATTTATATTTTTCTTTGTCTTTAATTATTACCTCACAGTAATGAATTAAACAGATATTTAAAAATCATAGATAAATATATTTTAAAATTATAGACACTTTAAAATACAGTATAATATAATTTTTAAATAGCTCCACAACTTTTTAATCTAGACATGACATTTGACTTTATAGTAATTTTTTAAAATTTTTGGGCCACACACAGTGACACTCAGGGGTTACTCCTGGCTATGCACTCAGAAATAATTCCTGGCTTGGGGACCATATGGGATGCCAGGGGATCAACCACTAGTCTGTTGAGGTTAGTGCATGCAGTAGGGCATCTGCCTTGACTTGATGGTAGTATTTTTATTTTACATAGATTTTTTTAAAAGTCTAAATAATAATTCTTGTTTGTTTCTGGGTCAGGGGTTACTAACCGTCTCTGCACACAGAAATTACTCCTGGCAGGGGGCCAGAGCAGTGTCGCAAGCAATAGGGTGTTTGCCTTGCAGGTGCTAACCTAGGATGGATGATTACTTGATCCCCAGACGTCCCATATGGTCCCCCAAGCCAGGAGAGATTTCTGAGCATGTAGCCAAGAGTAACCCTTGAGCATCAATGGATGTGGCTCGAAAACAAACAAAAAAAAAAAAGGAAAAAAAAAGAAATTACTCCTGGCAGGCTTGGGGTTCCATATAGGAAGCCAGGAATTGAACCTGGGTTAGCAGGGTGCAAGGTAAATGACCTACTTTCTGTGCTATTGCTCTGGACCCTGTAAATTAATTTTCATATTTAGTTATCTTATGTAATATTCCTCCATCTAGGTCAATAACAGTTAAAAACTATCTGAGAAGAGGGACCTATCTGAGTGACCTTTCCCTCAGAAATTATTCATTTTGAGGCTTTTTTTTCCTTAAAGCCTTGACTGTCTAAAATTTTCTAGATTGTTCTTATTGCTCACTCCATAATGTCACATTTTCTGACCACCTAAATTAGTCTTTTTTTTTTAATATTGTACAGTGTTGAAAATACTCTCAAAGCTGTAACAGATTAGTATTAGATTTTTCCTGCTGAAACTTTGTGCTTTCATTTCAAAACATTGTTAGATTTATTCAAGCACTACTCATACCTTTTGTGCTTCCAGGCTGTGATTATTTTTAATCAATCTTTTTTCCCCTTATTAAGAGCTCGTTAAGTGTGGCTATAATTGCTATTTCAAAATTCCTTTCTTCAAAAAACGACTGTGATTTTAAATGAACTTTCAGTGGTAGATTTGTTGCAGAATAATGACTTTTGGTTTCTCTTTTTTCCTGAGCAAAAATAATAGTGTTGATCTAGGGTGGAAATCTTGCAAGGGGAACAGTGGAAAGGTGATACATTACCCTCAAGAGGGATAGATAATATGTGATATGTTAGTTTACGTGGTACAAACTGAACTTGGAGAGCTAATTCTTGATTCATAATAGTTCTATTATGGGCCAGTTTCTAAAAATCCTTCAGCTGAATAATCTTGATATTATAAGTTTTCCTTAAAATTAGTGTTGAATTATGATAGAGCTGGAGAGTTAGAACAGTGAGGAGAGGGTTTGCATTGCACACTACAGACCTGGTTTTGATTGCTGGCATCTTTTACAGTCCTCTGAGCCATCAAGGAGTGATTCCTGAGTGTATCGCAGGGAGCACTGAAGGGTGTTGTCCAAAATCAAAAAACATGCATAAACATTGGAGTTGGACTGAGGAAAGGCTTGGGACTTTCGATTTTCTGAATATAATAAGCAAGTGATTTTGGAAGGAAATGAATGTAGTTGCTTTGTTTTAGCAGAGCAAGGTGTACTTAGGAGGTTGAGACACATGATGACCTGCTTCTTTTACTACAAGATGAAAAAGGAGACATAAAAACACAATTCCTACCTGAAAATGGAAAAAAAATCACTTGTACTTGATCACAGAATCTTCACAATAACAAAATGCCTAATGCTAAAGGCATTTCAAAATGTGATATATTATTTGTTTCCTCATAAATCAGACTAAAAGATTAGGATATATTAAAATATGCACTGACATATAATTCTGATACTTATGACAAATAATGTGTCTTGAAATTATGTTAGCATTTCTGTTTGGGTGCTTTTACAGATGATATAAAAGGCTCTTTATTATATTTGGGGACAATTTTCCTTTAGTATGGCAGGTCAAAATGACATTTTAAGTGTAAGTCATTATTTATTAATTATTCTGATTTGAGTGTTAATTTTATTTAAAATCATATACTTTGGTTTGATTTGAATAAACTGGTGGAAATGTAAATGGAACTACTGTTAACTTGTTTAAAATAACTGAATCAATAAATATATAAATAAATACTTACTTTCTTATAGATAAGACCAGAAGTGGGGCCTCGAGTTATAGCACAGCAGCAGGGCGTTTGCCTTGTACACAGCTGACCCAGGACGGAAGTGGGTTAGATCCCTGGCATCCAATATGGTACCCATAGCTAGGAGTGATTTTTGAACACAGAGCCAGGAGTAACTCCCTGAGTGCCATGGGATGTGTCCCCTCAAAATAAAGGGAAAATAAAAGACCAGAAGTGTTTTTCAAAGAAATGAATGAAGTGCTTCTTTTCAAACTTCCCTAGATTGTTTCTTTTATGAAGGCTTAATATTTGGATTTTTATTGTTTTTGAGATTGATTTATTTTACTTTTAATGTTATTGCAGTTAACATGCTAGATGTAACTTTACTGCCCTTCACTATTCCCAAAGTGCCCAATAACCTTCAGAAATGTTTTATGTTTCTTTAATTGCATCTCTTTGTTTTCACATCCTAAATAGTTTGATAATCTCAGTCTTGTAATCCAAAATCAAGGGCTTCTCATCATTTATTATTGATTATTTCTTTTCTGTGTTAATCTATGTGATATAGATGATTAAATTATTTGATATTTAATTTTATAATAAAAATACCTTACTGTGTCTTTAACTTAGCAAAATGAATTTTTTTTGAATTATTAAATAAATTGATCCTTTACATAGCATTTTTTTCCTATCACTACTATGCTTTGTAACAACTAAAATAATTACAATGTACTATTTTTACTCTATGAAACTGAGTCATCTGAAGAACAACTGAACGTGGTTTTATGACATTCAGGTAGTACCAACTTGAAAATTATACCTTGGCTCCAAAATATTGAAATGACTTAATAGGTCAGAATATGACTTGAACACTGGAAGAAACAATTGGCTACATATTCCAGATTAAATGTATTTAGCAATTATTTGTATTCTGATATATTTTTCTTATTTTATTTCAAAAGCAATTTTAAAAATCATTTATAGTCAATACATTTGTGGGAAACCATATGTGTTTTTACGTGAAATACTTGTAAAAATGAAGTCCTTGTAGACCTATGTTTATAATTTTGTAACAAATGTGAAAAAAGTCTAAAACTCATAAGTATTTTCCAAATACTTACAGAAAATACTTACCATTCATTACTCAGTTGCATATGTGGGACTTTAAATACTGTGGTGGGAAAGTTGCACTGGTGAAGATCGGTGTACATTTTTATTACTAAAATCCAACTACAAACATGTTTGTAATATGGTACTTAAATATATTTATAAAATGAAATAAAAATAAAATATTGAATCACTGAGATTATAGAGCTAGGACAATGAGTAGGTTACTTGCTTTGTAAGTGGCTAACCTACATTTAATTCTTCACTCTGCATGTAGTCCTTTGAAAAGGTAACTCTAGGAGTGATGATCTAAATACATAACCAGGAATAAGTTTTGGACATAGAAAAGTGTGCCCCTGAACCAAAAGCAAAACATAATGCAGTTGGTTCCATTTTTCTGCCTATATTATAAATCTGTGGAATGTCTCAGAAAAGAAATTAGAATAAAAATTAGGACAAATAAAAGTTTCTAACTGAAAGAATTTTTATTTTCTCCTTTTTTTCAATGTTTTTTAAAATAATTTTTATTGTGATCAACGTGAATTACAAATCTTTCCCAGTAATTTTGAGGTACATAGTGGCATTGAATCAGAGGTATTCCCACCACCAGTGTTATCCTCCCTCTACCCCAGTTCCCAGCACCCGGCTTGTTGGCCCTTCGAACTGCTAGGAAAAATGGTCTCCTCTGTGTATAGCTTCTCGAAGATTGATTATCGATTCTGTTGTCATTGACATTGGGTTTGGTGTTTAAGTTTGATCCTTTTTTATTTCTACTCAATGTTCCTATGAATGTTTGTTTCCGGTACCATCCACCCCCCCCCCTCCCCCCAATTTATGAGGCAGAACAAGATGATTCAAGTTCTGTGGTTCTGTTTGGAAAAAGAAAAGAAAGAAAAAACAACAAACAAACAAAAAACTGGGGGGAGGGAGTCTATCTAGTGGTAATAAACATCAATTTAAAAAGAAGAAAGAAAAAAAGAAGAAAAACATAACCAAAAAAAAAACAACACACGCAAAAAACACTACAACAAAAACAAAATAAACAAAATGAATAAAGAAAGAAATAACAAAAGACCAAAATCAGCAACTACAAAAAAGCACCACCACAACACCAAGCTATAACCATGAGAAAGAAAGAAAAGCAAAAGAAAAGGAAAAAAAAAGGAAGGAGGACTGGTTCAGCAAGGTTTATTTTTTGTTTGTTTTTGTTTTTGCATAGGCACAGTAAATATTGGGGAAATTAGAAAGGGAAGACCCTTGGCCTAAAAGATAGAGGGTTTCTCTGTCCTGTCATGGGAATAATTACAGGCTCCATACACACTCGTTTTCACACCTCAAGGATTTTTATGGTGTCAAGAAACTTTCTGCTCAGTTGTGGATGATAGAATCAAGCCTCTAACTGGAGATCTTGGCATTTGCATAAGTCAGAGGATGAAGCCTAGGATAGCGTCTTTCTTTACGGTTCTAGCAGTTCTGGTCCATCACTATTGTTGTCATCAGTTGTCTGTAACTGGTGGTCTTGGTTTTTGAACTTTTTTCTCATTGTCTTATATCTCAGTACTTAATTCTATTATGAATTCCACTATGAATAAACTCAGAGATTCTCCCCCCATCCAGGTAACTACTAAACTCAGTTGTTGCCATTATTTGAACTTTGGGATTGCCAAAACAGAGTGCCCAGCAAGGACTGAACAGACTTTGCACCTACAGAACTGAATCATAAACAGTAATAGAAAGTGAATGAGATTGAGAATAAATGAGTAACATCTCATTATTATTAGATTCGACAGCAAAATTTATATTGTTTTCTCAAATGACATTTCCAATAATTACCATCACCACCTACTACCACTTGTGTACTTTGTTAACAGTTTTGAGTCCTTAACATCTTGAAGTGTTCTCCCAAAGGGGAAATGAACTGATATGATATGCTCTCAGCAAGTATAGTAAACACTAGCTGTTTTTTAAAAATGCTTGTGATATGCTTAGAATCTAGAAAATTGCTCTTTAACTTGATGGGATATATTTTATCCTTTTAGATAAGATACTAATTTGCTTCATTTTTAAACTCTTCAGTTCAAATCATAAATGCTCATTATACTTCTTCATTGTTAGCATGATCAAGCCTTATACATGTATTTCTTTAGCACCTCTTGAAATGGTTAGTCTTTTGAACAAACTAAACACTGGAGAAATTGCGGACTGTATTTGCCTGAATCTTGTTTTTAAAGATGGATGTGCTCTTCAGTTGCAAATGTCTAACAAGCTGAACAGTTTCAAGAGCTCTGTTGATTGAAAAACATTATCAGACAGTACTTTGTTAAGCTAGTGCTCCTTGATGTGGATGCAATATTATTTAAATGAGAATCATCTAGTTAAGATGAACAAAAAGCTTACATGAAATCTTATTAACAGAGGAAACAGTATATATGAATTTCTCAGTTTTTTTTAAGGATGAAGTGCATTCATTTAAATAAAAAAATTTTTTTCAAGGACAAAATATGTTAGTTTCTAAGAACTTTAGACAATGATGTCTGGAAATAAAAATTATTTTTGTCATTTTGAGTTATATTTAATGCAATTTTTTCTTTGTTTTTTGGGTCACACCCAGCAGCGCTCAGGGGTTACTCCTGGCTCTAGGCTCAGAAATCACTCCTGGCAGGCTCGGTGGGACCATATGGGATGCCGGAATTCTTACCACCATCCTTCTGCATGCTAGACAAATGCCCTATCTCCTGGCTATCTCTCTGGCTTCTATTTAATGCGACTTTTATCTTTATTTTTCAGTATCACAACTTCTAAAATTCCTAAAATTATAACAAGTATTTTAGTTTACAGTTTGTATATATTTATAAAGAAAAACTTTATAGTTCAGATTTATAGATTAACAAACAAAAAAAGGGAAAAGTGCCGGAGCAGTGGCACAGAGCGGTAAGGCTTCTGACTTGCTGGTGCTAGCATAGGACAGACCGCGGTTTGATCTTCCGGCATACCATATGGTCCACCAAGCCAAAAGCGATTTCTGATAACATAGCCAGGAATAACTCCTGAGCATCACTGGGTGTGACTCCCCAAAAACAAACAAACAAAAGTTTTATAAATTATGACTAAATATGCCAATTAAATCTTTTAAAATATAAGAATAAACATTATAGAAATTTTATAGATTGGACAACAACATTTATTTAGAATGTGGCATGATATTGACAATTTATATAGCAAATTATATAGTCATTATTCAAATCAAGATCATTGACCTTTTATTTTAAATTTTTTTTTGTTTGGGGACCATACTTTTAGTGCTTAGGGGCTAGCCATTGCTTTGTGATGAGATTTGTTCCTGGTGATACTCAGAGACCATTTGAGACTTGGACTCTATATGATTTTTAAGTTCTTGCCTCTAGAATTACTTAATGATACTTTTGTCTTGTAAATATACTCTTGTATATAAGCAAAATCCTGTTAGAATTTTAATTTTATTGGATAAACTAAACTTGTCCAAATATTTAATCAGAGGACATATCATGCACAAATATCTAATTTAGTCTAAAGAAAAGAGTGTATGAATGGAGGTACATGTGTTACCACACAGTATAACACAATTGTTATTTAATGGGAAAATAAATTCAAACACATGTGACTATATGTAAGTGTGGTAAAATACATTTTATTTGTGTGTATATTATATATTCCTTCTACATAACTATGCGCACATAATTCTTACCGACTTTTTCATTGTCATTATTTTGGATGGGAAGGATTCCATTAATATTTTTATTTTCCTATATTTGAAAATATATCAAACAATAGAAATATGTATATCATTTATATAATATAATAACTAACAAAATGATTTTATATATTATTGTAGAATGAAATATATATATGCTAATATGTGTTGCATATTATCTTCTTAATAATAAATTATAAACTAATATGTTTAATATGTAAAGCATGAATAATTATATTTGCATTTATTAACTAATCAAGAGATGGAACCAGAAGACACAACACATTACCCGCTCTTCAACACAGAACCTGCACAGAAACCAGGTTCTATAACTACAAAAATCTGACAGCAAGAACTATGAGACTGAAGAGCTGACCACATCAAGAATGACTAGGGGGTTGGACAACCAAGTAAGCTTGGAGCCTTGAGTTGGTCTTATGCCAAGGTGCTTCAGGCAAAAGATCTCCCTGTTTTGTAGGCCAAAGGTTTTTATTTCCAATTTACTCCATAGTTTGCCATGCCTACGCAAAAGACAAGTGCCACACGCACACATTTTTTTAAATGTATTTCTGATCCCTGGAGAAAATGGAGCATATTAAATCTTTGGCTATTGAATTAATGACTTTATAGATGATCAATAATTTTTACAAATATAATTGCTAATGAGTTTTCTCCCTTTCTTTTATTTTTATAATTCTCTGTTCTCTTTCTATTTCTTAATAATTTTGCTTTATGTCCTCCTGAAACAAAGGTATTATGATCAATTAAGTCAACAATGTGATACATTTTCTTTAAATAAAATTTTTAAAAATAAAATATTTAAAAAATAAAAAGTAGAAAATTATTTAAAGAATAGTTAATTTTAGGCCAGAGGAGGGGAAATACGAGATAAGTTTAGAATTAATTTCTTGCTAAATGTAAATAAATGCTTAAAGACATGATGGAGGCATGTCAAAGTGCTACAGGATCCTGTTTAATAAAAGTATCACTAAAGGAATCTTGAATAATGTTAGCATCAAAATAAGATTTACTTAAAATAAATTGAATAATATATTACCACAAGAATTTAAAAGTCAAAAGAACACATAAATATTTAAGAAATAGTTTGATTAAAAGACAAAATTTTAATGCTAATCAATAAAGAATTGCTTGGTTAAAAATTCTAAACATGGATGTTAAAACTAATGGGATGAATACTGATTCTGAAAAAATATCATAAATTTAACATTTTTTTTTTTATAAATTACTATTCTATTGTGAAGTAACATCAGAAAATTTATTATGGGATTTTTCCAAGATTGTCTTAATCAAGAGAACAAAACTGACATCATCAATAATGAAACAATAAAATGCCTCATGATATGATTCATGGGAAAAACAATACAAATTATGCCTTTCCAGAGAATAATGCATCATCTAACTATGATAATGAAGAAGCATTAATTACACCCAGATTGTTAGCCTTTCTACAAACACGTGACCTTACTTTTCAAAAATATTAATGTTAATGATAAAAAAATTGAAATAAGTTTTCATATTGAAAAATAAACATGGTGCTACAATACAGTGTGACCCAAAATTGTGAGGTATAAATTTTACTAAACTTTATGGAAAAATTAGCAACATTTAAATATAGAGTGTGGAATAGAAATAAGAATCACAAATTAACTTGATACTCATTTTAAAAGTGCAACTATAATTTTGTATAAACATCTGCTCGCTTTTTGGACACTGAAAAATATTTAGGAACAAGGGAATGTAATTTATGAAATCTCTTCTTCAATGTCACAGAAAGATACTAAGATGCATATATTGTACTAGTGTATCATTTTATGTGCATATTTTTGTACAAAGCTTAAAAAATACACATATAAATAGATTAGCAAATACAATTAAACATAAGTTAAAATAAGTAAATGTGGGGCTGGAGTAGTGGCGCAAGCCAGGATGGACCACAGTACTATCCCCCGGTTTCCCATATGGTCCCCAAGTCAGGAGAGATTTCTGAGCGCATAGCCAGGAGTAGCCCCTAAGTGTCAACGGGTGTGGCCCCAAAACAAGCTAAAAACAGAACAAAAATGATTGTCTGGGAAAGAAATGTTTTAGTATCTAATCTGACTATTACTATGCAAAAAAATTAAATTGTTTAAAAGAATAAAATCAAAACAATTTTGAAAGTTAAATGATAAATTTTTAGAAAAATAAAATAAAAATATAACCAACAAATATATATGTACCAAATAATCTTTTTGTTTGTCTTTTTATTATTTAGGGCACATCCTGTGGGGCTAGGGGTTACACTTGGTGCTAAGCACAGAAATAGCTCCTAGTAGGCTCTGGGGACCGTACAGGATGCCTCGGATAGAGAACCTAGCTCAGTCCCTGGTCTGTTGCATCAAGGCAAATACCCTACTACTGTGCTATCACTCCGGCCCCAGACTTTTCTGAAATATTTAATTTAAGACAGTAAGCAACTGGAGCCAGAGCATAGCGTTAGACCATTTACCTCGCAAGTTCTTCAAGCCTGGGGCTGAGCCAGCTTCAATCGTAGGTATCCTATCTGGTCCTTCTAACCTGCCAAGAGAGATTTCTGAACACAGAGCTAGGAGTAACTGCTGAGATCCACTGGGTGTGGCCCCCAAACAAAAATAAATGAACAAACAAACAAACAAAACAATATAAGTAATCAATCTAAATAATTGTTCCAAATTTTTTGTCAGTTTTTCCATCTGTCCTATAGCACTGAACAGATTTTCTTGTAATTTTCAGGTCTTTTACAATATTTTTTTCAAATGTTTATTTGGAAAACAAAATGTATAAAAAAATAGCATACACGCCTTGAAGTATCATGCAATGGTTCAATAATGTTGCTTAGAGACAAAGTGTTGAAAATATTGATAGATATATAAATAGAAGACAATGAAATATATAACATAATGACACTTTTTAATTAAAATAACATGCAAGAGTGATGCAAATTTTGTTAAAATAGTATTTATTAAATCTATAAAATAATGGTGATGGCCAAAAGAAGAGTAGTATTGATAGATTCTAATGTTCCACAAGGTGCTAAATCTTAGCATTAGTACTTTTAGCTTTTAATCAAATTTGCATTTGATGTTGGTAGTTAGTACATAGGCAGTTTAACCATCTAAATTCATGTTATTCTTCCCCAAACTTACTTTCCTCTCCCACAGATTAATAAATTGCTTAACAGAATTTTCAATGCTTAAAAGTTTCATATTTTATTACATATTATGCTACATATTATTAAATTATAGGATGATAGAATTAGACTTTAAAGATAACCTTAATTTGGTTTACATAGACAATGATTTGTAAAGATTTATCCCTGTCACTAATCATCAGGGACTATTGGAATGCTTAAGGAGAAGTGTAGGATGGGTAATTTATAGGACCTTTTGCAGAATGTTGGTGCAGGAAATGAAATGCTGTCCTGGTGTGGTCCCATAACCCTATTTTAACTTCCTCTCAAGATGAATTTCCTTTAGAGAGAGCACATTACAAGATGTTTATCTGGAATAACTAAGGCCCTTAGATATGTAAAAGTATAGCTCAGCTATATTAAGATAATTAGACATCTATTTTGAAGAACTCTATCATATATATGGTGGAAATTTTATCATGGATACATAAAAACATTATGATAAAGGGAGTTCACTAATATATATCTGTTGCCATTATGATAAAGGGAGTTCACTAATATATATCTGTTGCCAAACAATACTGCATCCCTCTAATTTGTGTACTGAATTTGACTGATTTTCTTTCTTAGATACTAGGGCACATAGGTAGCAGTAGAATTTCCTTGCAAGCTACATTATCGAACAATAGTTTAACATTAAGAAAATGTCATTGAATCATATAAACATAACTGGGTAAAACAAATTCAGTAATGCATTGCTATTAAATAAATTATATTTTATTACATCTTTTTATTTTTATTTTTTCTGTTCCAGGATCCAGTCTAAGCCAGAACATTTTTTATAACCCTTCTTCAGGGCTATAAATACAATGGTGTTGAAAAAGAGTGGTATAACTAAATATCCAATCCACAGAATTAACAATAACAAAAACAAAAAAAAATACAAACTTCAATGAACAAACTTAAAAATGTGCTTGTCGGGGCCGGAGAGATAGCATGGAGGTAAGGCGTTTGCCTTTCATGCAGAAGGACGATAATTCGAATCCTGGCATTCCATATGCTGTGCCTGCCAGGGGATATTTCTGAGCCTAGATCCAGGAGTAACCCCTGAGCACTGCCGAGTGTGACCCAAAAACCAAAATAAACTAAATGTGCTTCTCTAGCTGGTAGTTTGTAGAAGGGCAGGTGAGGTGACAGGGATGTAAAGAACTCTGGTGGAGGGAGGAAGATATTGTCGGTGGAATTGGTGCTGGAACATAGTATTTCTAAAACTAAGCTAGTTGTGAGTCAATTTGTAAATTGTAGTGCTTTAGTTAAATAAGTAAAATAATAATAAATAAAATTTTAAACATTAAAAAAATTGTTGCACGTTGCTCCTGTCTCTGTGCTCAGAAATTGCTCCTGGCAATCTCTGGGACTATATGATATGCAGAGATTCAAATATGGGTCTGTCCTGTGTTGGTCAGGTGCAAGGCAAATGCCTTACTGCTGTGGTACAGTGTGTAATGAAAATGTGCCCAGGACTTCACCCCCCACAAGAATATCTCAAAAGACTTCATGGGGATGCCTATATTTCCTTTGTATATTTTATACCTCAAGAACAATGTCTCTTAGTGTGTTTACTCCCAAACATAAAGGTAGCCTCCTTCATGACTTTTTTCTTTAGTTACTTTTTAAAATTCATTTTTATTTATTTTTTCTATTATATATATATATATATATATATATATATAAAACACCTGTTTTGGTTCTACTTGGTACAAAAACTTACAAGAAAAAGCTTGTGTAGTTTGTCATTATTTTTTATTATTTATTTATTTATTTATTTATTTATTTATTTTTTGTTTTTTGGGTCACACCCGGCAGCGCTCAGGGGTTACTCCTGACTCTCTACTCAGAAATTGTTCCTGGCAGGCTTGGGGGACCGTATGGGACGCCGAGATTCAAACCATTGGCCTTCTGCATGCAAGGCAAACATCTTACCTCCATGCTATCTCTTTGGCCCCTAGCCTGTCATTCTTACCCCAAATACACCAGCAATATGACACCATTGCCTTTTGCCATAGGCACACTAAAAAAGGGAAAATTTTATCCACAGAAAAAAAGATCTTATCTACAAGGGATAAGAACCCCAAAATTTTATAATACAGGGGCGCCTCCTACCCTGAATATGTGTCATGTAGACTCAACTTAGACTCTATGTGATTGGATAGCAACCATCCAACCCCGAACCCCAGATCCCAGATGTAGAACTTATAGAGCTCTCTGCAACAAAGCCAGGAACAAAACTGCCCCTGGGAAATTCCTAATACTGCTTTGGCAGCAACTTGCACCAATTTTGATATGACATCCTGACAATAAGAAAACAGCAACAACTTGATCTAAGTAAGAGCAGGTTACCCTATCTCATCACCTAACGGTAAAATGAAATCAGAAGACATATCATCCTTTGACCTGTGCAAAAACCAAGTTCTCTAACTACAGAAGACTGACTTTGACAAATATGACTGAGAAGAGCTTCTGGAACCATAATGAAATACTCTATCCTAGGATCTGAGCATAAACCAAGACCACTAATTACAGAAGAATGATTACAACAATGTTGGAATAGAACTTCTAGAAGAGTAAGGAGAGACTCTATCCTAGACTTCATCCTATGACCTGTTTGAATACCAAGATCTCTAGCTACAGAGGCCTGATCTTATCATCCACAACTGAACTGAAAGTTTCTTGGCACCATAAAAATACCATGGGGTGTGTGAGTGTCTATGGAGCCTGGAGTTGTTCTTATGACAATATGCTTCAAGGGTGGAGAAACCTTGTATCTCTTAGGCCAAGGGAATTCCCTTTCTAATTTCCCCAAAATTTACTGTGACTATGCAAAACAAGAAAAAATAGAAAGAAAAAGAAAGAAAGAAAGAAAAGAAAGAAGAAAGAAAGAAAGAAAAGAAAGAAAGAAAGAAAGAAAGAAGAAAGAAAGAAAGAGAAGAAAGAAAGAAGAAAAGAAAGAAAGAAAGAAGAAAGAAAGAAAGAAAGAAAGAAAGAAAGAAAGAAGAAAGAAAGAAGAAAGAAAGAAAGAAAGAAAGAAAGAAAGAAGAAAGAAAGAAAGAAAGAAAAGAAAGAAAGAAGAAAGAAGAAAGAAAGAAAGAAAGAAAGAGAAAGAAAGAAGAAAAAGAAAGAAGAAGAAAGAAAGAAGAAAGAAAGAAAGAAAGAAAGAAAGAAAGAAAGAAAGAAGAAGAAGAAAGAAGGAAGAAAAAAGAAAGAAGAAGAAGAGAAGAAAGAAAAGAAGAAAGAAGAAAGAAAGAAAGAAAGAAGAAAGAAGGAAAAAGAAAGAAAAGAAAAAAGAAGAGAAAAAGGAAGCACAGAAACTTGCCACACCAACCCTCCTTCCTTTTTTTCCTTTTCTTCTTTTTTTTTTTAATATAATTTTTATTTTGATCATAGTGTCTTACATATTGTTGACAATAACATTTTAGGTACATATTTACATAAAATCAGGGGGATTCCCATCCCAAATTGTCCTCCCTACCCCTACGTTGTTGTCCTACCTCCCATTTCTCTTCCCTCACCCCCAGGGCAGCTGAATATGTGGTCCCCTCTGTATCCAACCCACTACTTAGTAGTCTTGCACCTGTTTGGTCTTGATGCCTCCCTTATCTCCCTCTACTGTAGGCAGGACTAGCTAGTTCAAGTTGCATGGTTTTGCCTGAGAAGGAGAAGATAAATAAAACTGGGGTAAGAGTCTAATACTCCAAAATGGGTGGAATCCTTCTGAGGCTCTCATCATCGATTTGGGAGATGAAGGAGAGAAGAAGGTGAAACACTCCACAGTACCAAAAAAAGTGTCAATTATCCAGTGAGGACTCCAGCTATATCGATAAGCACCACAAAAAAAAAAAAAACAGCCGAAAAACAAAGCAAAACAGACAGACAAACAAAAACAAAAAAAAAACAAACAAAAACAAGCAAACAAACCAAAAAACACGCCATGGTCTTGAAATAAGAAACATGGCATAGCACATAACGAGGGAAAAGAAAAGAATAGAAAAAAATAAGTATAATTGGGGACGATTTCAATAATCACACCCAACAGAGAAATCGACCAAAATAGATAGGTAAATAAAAATAATAATAACAATAATAAATGAAGGTAAAGATATATATGTATATATATACACACACACATATATATACATATATATAAAATACTAAGTTTTTGTGCTTTTTGTATTTTTGTTTTTTCCCCTCCTGCCCTGGCACAGTAAATATTGGGGTCATTCGAAAAGGAATTCACATGGCCTAAGAAATATGGGGTTTCTCCATCCTTGGAGTATAGTGTCATGGGATCAGCTCCAGACTTTGCTCAGGATCATTTATTCTCCTGGTGGTGTTTTTTGGCGTGTGGAAGACTTCTGTTCTGTCCAGGGTGATACACTCAGAGCTCTGTGTTTAGAGGTCTCAGTATCTGTACAGATCCTGAGGTAGGACTTATGGTGAGGTCAGTCTTTGTGGTTCTAGAGGTTCTGTTACCTCAGTGTCGTTTTAGTCATCTTCTGTGGTTGGTGACCTTGGTCTTTGCACTGAACCTAGGATGGCACCTAGGTTAGCGTCTTTCTTTGTGCTTCCAGAAGGCCCATTCTGTTGCAGTTGTCTCTGTCAGACCTTTGGGACTGGGGGTCATGCTTATTGTGCAAGTCATAGTTCAAACCCTAAACTAGGGCTTTTTTATTGGTCCCAAGATGTATACTGTCTGGTCGTGGTTCTAGTAGCCAGTCATCTGTAAGTCACGATCTTGGCTTTTGGACCTACCAAAGGGTGCCGCGTCTTCTGGTTTTGTCTTGTTCTTAGCTGGTAAGGTAGGCTAATCTGCTCTAAGGTCAAGTTGTTCACATTTTCCTCTTTGTCAGGATATCATGTTAGAGCTGGTCCTTGTTGTTGACCCCGCAGTATTAAGGCTGTTCCGGATGGAGTTTGTTTCCTGTAGCTGTTGTGAAGAGCTGTGCCGATTCTATGTCTGGGATCCAGGGTTCAAGGCTGGATGAATGGCATCTAATCATCTGAGGTCTAAGTGATTCCACATGACATATTTTCAAGGTAGGAGATACCCCTGTATTGTAAACAACTATGAGTTCCCATCTCTAGTAGATAAGAGCTCTTTTTTTATATGTAAGGTTTCCCCATTATTTAGTGTGTCTTTGCAGGGGGAGGTGGAGCCACATTGTATTGTCGGTGTGGTTGGGGGTGGACAGAGGGGATAACAGACACAGGTCACATACCCAAAAATGATAAAAAATATATATAATAATAATAATAATAAAAATAAAATAAAATAAATAAAAACGTATGTGCTCACAAATGTATATATAGGACCAACATTTAAAAAAATAAATAAATAAATTTAAGAGGAAAAAAAAAAGAACGAAAATGAGTTAGCGAAGTTTTTAAAGGACTAAAGTGGTGCAAAAGACTACCTTACATTTGGGGGAGAGCAGATAACGAAGTGGTGTATTACAGGTCTTATGCCTATGTTGGAAGTACAGTTTTTCCCATTGTCTTTTGGGTTTTTCTTGTGATGTGTGGGTTCCCAGGCATCTTCCTATCACACCCCCTGACCTTCTTCAGGTTGGTAAAAATTTGCGGCAGGGAGGTCTTGGAAGAGTTCTTGCATTGGGGATACTTTTGGACCTAGGTCCGGTTTCAAGAAACAGTCCATGTTAGGGGGAGTTGGTAGGGAGGGCCTCGCAGCATGAGTCCGCAGGGGAGTTGGCTGTCTTTTCTTGCCCAGGACGAGGTGTGGGTTTGACTGGGTGTCCCTTCTCTTGGGTGCTGGGTACTGGTTCGTTGGGGTAGGAGGTCGATCTTGTTGCCTAATAAATTAAGGACTGAGGGTGAAGTGTTTTAATATAGAGGGAGGTCTGGATGGGATTGAGGGGTGGAGGGATAGTTCCAGAGGGGGGAAAGGGTAAGATGTATGGAAGGGGTAGGGAGGGAGAAAAGAGAAAAATACATTAGAAAGAAAGGGAGAAGAGAAAGGATAGAAAGTAAAGAAAAGAATAGAAAAGAAAAATAACCAAGAAAGTGGTGAGAAGAGAGGAGAAAATAGCAAGGGAATGCTGGTTTGCTTGAATGTGTTCAGTGAATAGAGCATGTAGTTTGGGTCTGTACGTCGCTGTTACTGCTTCGGTGGTCTGACTGGTCACGTGCTTGAAACCCTAAAAGAAGGTAAACCTAGGGATAAAGTGTATGTTAAAGAGTTTTCTCAGGGCCAACTCGTAGTGCAAACTGGGTATGGTATCTCGTGTGGTATCCCGAGTTGCCATCTTAGCTTGTCCGCCCTTTGTATCCAAGAACGCCTGTGGACAGAAAAGCTGAGAGGTTATTTTAAATATAGTAAGATAGAGGCATTAATACATAGTTTTATGGGATGTTTCCATTGGAGCCAGTGGTTTGCCTTGGTATTCTTTACCTGTGTTCCTGTATACAATCTCTACATGATTATTATGGGCCATTATTGTAGAAGGTTAATTACGTACCTGTTCTCTCTATGCTGCTGTTCTGGTGTTGCTGTTTTCTTTGTGGTATAATGTGTAGTCGCGAGTTTGTGTTGTTCCTTTTTCATGTGTTTTGGGCACTGTTCCGAGGTATATGTTGACTATTACAGTGGTTGGAGTTTCTACCCTGTTAGACACTGTTATTTGATTGTTAAGTATTGTGATTGAGATGTATGTTCTATGTGCTTCAGAATAGTGCTACCATTCTGTGTTTATCTTTTGTCTTCTGACTTACTTCGTTTAACATAACATGATCTAAGTCCATCCACGTTGCTGCAAAATCTGTGATTGTATCATTTCTGACTGCCATGTAATATTCCATTGTGTATAGATACCACATCTTAATGATCCATTCATCTGTTGTTGGACATCGCGGTTGGTTCCAAGATTTGGCTATTATACTGAGTGCTGCGATAAATAGTGGGGTGCACACGTATTTTGGAATGAATGTTCTTCCAACTTGGGGGTATATACCTAGGAGTGCAATTGCTGGGTCAAAAGGGAGCTCAATTCTGAGTTCTTTGAGTACTCTCCAGACTGTTCTCCATAGATGTTGGACTAGGGGGCATTCCCACCAGCAGTGGATGAGAGTTCCCTTCATACTGCATCCACGCCAACAAAGATTGTTCTCAGTATTTTTGATGTGAGCCATCCTCACTGGTGTAAGGTGGTATCTCATTGTTGTCTTGATTTGGATCTCTCTGATGATGAGTGAAGGTGAGCATGTTTTCATGTGTTTGTTAGCCATCCTTCTGTCATCCTCAGAGAAGTGTCTATTCATTTCATCTCCCCATTTTTTATGGCTTTGTTTGGTTTTGAGGGGCTCAGTTTTCTGAGTGCTTTGTAAGTTCTAGGTATCAGCCCTTTATCTGATATGTCTAGTGAAAAGATTTTTTCCCATTCTGTTAACTGTCTTCTTGCATTAAGTAAGGTTTCTTTCGCCATGCAGAAGCTTTTTAGTTTGATGTAGTCCCATTTGTTTATGTTTGCTGCTAAGGTTCTTGCCATTGGTGCTCCATTCTCAAAGACCTTTTTGATATATAGGTCTTCGAGTGTTCTCCCTATTATATTCTCAATAAACTTTATAGATTCGGGTCTGATTTCAAGGTCTTTGATCCATTTTGAGTTGACTTTTGTATAAGGAGTGAGGTATGGGTTGATTTTCACTTTCATACATGTGGTTTTCCAGTTGTGCCAACACCATTTGTTGAATAGGCTTTCTTTGTTCCATTTCAGATTCTTGCCTCTTTTATCAAATATTAGTTGGCTGTATATCTGGGGGTTTATGTCTGGGAATTCTGTCCTGACCCACTGGTCTGAAGTCCTGTCTCTGTTCCAGTACCATGCTGTTTTGATTACTATGGCTTTATAGTATAGTTTCAAGTTAGGTAAGGAGATTCCACCCAGCTTCTTGTTTTTCAGTATGTGTTTGGCTATCCTGGGTCTTTTGTGGTTCCAGATGAATTTTGTTAATGATTGTTCTAATTCTTTAAAGAATTGTGTCTGGATTTGGATAGGGATTGCATTAAATCTATATAGGAGTTTGGGTAGGATAGTCATTTTGATTATGTTAATTCTACCTATCCATGAGCATGGGATGTTCTTCCATTTCTTTAGATCGTCTTCAATTTCTTTCTGGAGTGTTTTGAAGTTTTCCTGGTATAGGTCTTTCACTTCTCTTGTAAGGTTGATTCCTAGATACCTGATATTGTTTGATACTATCTTAAATGGAATTGTATTTTTAATCTCTCTCTCCTCAACTTCATTTTTTGTATATAGAAACGCTACTGTCTTTTGTGTATTGACTTTGTATCCAGCCACTTTGCTGTATTGGCTGATTGTTTCTAGGAGTTTTACTGTGGACTCTTTAGGGTTTTTAATGTATATCATCATATTGTCGGCAAATAGAGATAGCTTGTGTTCCTCTTTCCGTATTTGAATTCCTTTGATTCCCTTCTCTTGTTGGATTGCTATTGCTAGGACTTCTAAGGTTATATTGAATAAGAGTGGAGAGAGTGGACAGCCTTGTCTAGTTCCTGACCTTAGTGGGAATGCTTCTAGTTTCTCGCCATTAAGTATAATGTTGGCTGTTGGCTTTTCATATATAGCTGTAACTATCTTGAGGAAAGTTCCTTCTAACCCTATTTTTCTGAGTGTCTTTAACATGAAAGGATGTTGGATTTTGTCAAATGCCTTCTCTGCATCGATTGATATGATCATGTGCTTTTTGTCTTTCGTGTTGTTGATGTGATGTATCAAATTGATTGATTTGCGTATGTTGAACCAACCTTGCGTTCCTGGTATGAATCCCACTTGGTCGTGATGTATGATCTTTTTGATGAAGTACTGAATTCGGTTTGCTAAGATTTTGTTAAGTATCTTTGCATCTATATTCATTAGTGAGATTGGTCTGTAGTTTTCTTTTTTGGTGGTGTCTTTGCCTTCTTTGGGAATGAGTGTGATATTAGCCTCATAAAAAGAGTTGGGGAGGATTCCTGTTTTTTCTATGGTTTGGAAAAGCCTATGGAATAGTGGTAGTAAGTCTTCTTGAAATGTTTGATAGAATTCACTTGTAAATCCATCTGGGCCTGGGCTTTTGTTCTTAGGGAGTTTTTTAATTACGTCTTCAATTTCCTCTGAGGTGATTGGTCTGTTTAGGCTTTCTAGATCTTCCTTTTCCAGTCTTGGAAGAGGGTGTTTGTCTAAGAATCTGTCGATTTCTACTGGGTTCTCTAGCCTAGTTGAGTATAGTTGTTCATAGTATGATCTCATGATATGTTGTATTTCTTGGGGTTCTGTTGTAATCTCTCCCCTTTCATTTGTGATCCTGTTGATTTGGTGTTTTCCCTCTTTTTTTGGTGAGTTTTGCCAATGGTTTGTCTATCTTGTTTATTTTTTCGAAAAACCAACTCCTGGTCTCATTGATTTTTTGTATTGTTTTCTTGGTTTCGATGTTGTTTATTTCTGCTCTGGTTTTTATTATTTCTTGCCTTCTGGTTGTGGTTGGATTTCTCTGTTGCTGTTGTTCCAATTCTTTGAGGTGATCTTTTAAACTGTTGGTTTTGTTATTTTCCTGTTTCTTGACATAGGCCTCTATTGCTATGAGTTTCCCCCTAATTACTGCTTTTGCTGTGTCCCATAAATTTTGACATGTTGTCTCTTCATTGTCATTTGTCTCAAGGAATCTTTTTATTTCTTCCTTGAGTTGTGCTTTGATCCAGCTGTTGTTGAGCAGGATGTTGTTTAATCTCCAGGTACTAGTTTTCCTCCATTGCTTCTTCTTGACATCAATTTTAACCTCTGTTGCATAGTGATCTGAAAGGGTACTTCTTATGATCCTTACCTTTGTGGTCTTATATAGGTTGGCTTTGTATCCTAATACATGGTCTATTCTGGAGAAGGTTCCATGTGGGTTTGAGAGGAATGTGTATTCTGCTTTCTGGGGATGGAGGGCTCTATATAAATCTATTAGCCCTAAATCTTCTAATTTTTCATTTAGAGCTCTTATTTCTTTATTATTTTTCTGTTTGGTGGATCTGTCCAGTGGTGATATTGGAGTATTGAGGTCCCCTACTATTATCACATTTCCCTTCATGTGTTTCTCCAGGTTTGCCAGTAGTTGCCTCACATATTTTGCTGACTCTACATTAGGTGCATAGATATTGATCAGGGTTAGTGTTTCTTGATCTAATGTTCCCCTGATCAGTAAGTAGTTTCCCTCTTTGTCTCTGATCACTTTCTTGAGGTTGAATACAATTTGGTCTGATATAAGAATGGCTGTCCCTGCTCTTTTTTGTTTTCCATTGGCCTGAATAATTACTTTCCATCCTTTGATTCTAAGCCTGTGCTTATCCTGTAGCTGTAGGTGTGTTTCTTGCAGACAGCAGAAGTCCGGTTTATTTTTCCTAACCCAGTTCTCTACTATGTGTCTTTTAAATGGAGAGTTTAGTCCGTTCACATTTAGGGAAATTATTGATAGAGAGGACTGTTGTGCAGTTGTATTGTGTGCAGTGGTTGTTGTTACAATCGGGGGTTTGGATTGTGTAATTCATCTCTGAGTAAGTCGCTTAGGATCGGCTTAGTTTGCACAAATAGTTCAAGTTCGTTCATGTTTGAGAATGTTTTTAGTCTGCCCTCCCATATGAATGATAGTTTTGCTGGGTATTGGACCCTGGGTTGGAAGTTTCTTTCATTCAGTCGTGTAAATATGTCATTCCACTGTCTTCTTGCTTGAATTATTTCAAATGGAAGATCCGGTTTGATTCTTATGTCCTTTCCTTTGTACTTGAGGTTTTTTTTCTCCCTTATTGCCTTTAGGAGTTCCTCTTTCTCTTTGTTTTTTGCCATTTGGATTATTATGTGTCTTGGTGTGGGTTTATTAGGGTCTATTTTATTAGGGACTCTCTTGACTTCCTGGATTTGTCCTGAAGTGTCTTTCCAGAGTGTGGGGAAGTTCTCTGTTATTATCTCCCTGACTACCTGTTCTTCCCCCTTCCCTATTTCCTCCCCTTCTGGTATACCCACAATTCTTAGATTGTTTCTTTTGTCTTTGTTCATTAGATATTGGATTTTTCCTTCCAGTGCTTTGCCTTTTATTTCTTTGTTGGTTTCTTGATCATTTTTTGATTGTAGTTTTCCTTCGAGTTCTTCGATGTGCTTCTCCAACTCTGTGTTTCTGCTCATAAGACTTGCTACTTTGTCTTTTAAGTCCTTCACTTCTTTTTGTATGGAATCTCTCATGTTCTTTGACATTTCTTCTTTAATTTGGCTGATTCGTTCATCCATGGATTTCTTATACTCGGTTGCTAGGGTTTCTTTCAATTCTTTTATTAATTCTTGCATTTCCTTCCTCATGACAGCTTTTAGGTCTTCTTCCCGTGGATCTGTGCGTTTTGGTGGACTTGGAAATTTGATAGGGTTTGTCATGGTGTCTCCAGTTATTAGCGATTTCCTTGCTTTACGCATTGTTCTTTGTATTTAATGGTGTATTTTGGAGTGCTGTGGCTTCTAATTTTGGCCTGCTTTGACCCCTTCCTGAAGGTGTTTCTAGAGGGGCCTGTTGGGTGAGTTTGTTGAGCCTAGCCCTTTCTCCTCCCCTTTGCTTCCTAGAGTTCAGCCTTGCTGCTGTGGGTCTTTTCCCTTTTCTGCTCCTTAGTTCTGTCAGCGGTGCAGTTCCACTCCTGGCCACAATGGTTACTGGCGCTGTTGAGCCTAGCTCTCAATCCCCCCTCCTTTCTCTGGGAGTCAATGGAATTCCGCCCCCTCCAAACCTCCCTTGAAGGAGTTCCCTCAGTCTACCCTTTCAGGCTCTGCCCTCACCCTTGGGGAGTCCCTGATCCGCTCCAGGGCCCAAGGGGGTGGATTGCTCTAGGTCACCTGAGAGTCCAGATAGCTGGCCCTATCTCCCCCGACTAATCCGGTTGCTCAACTTGCCTTTCCAGGCGCCCACCCCGGAGAAGGGACTCACTGGGGGGGGGGGGAGTCGGTCCTGATGACAAGGAAACAAAGTCTCACCCAAGCCGCACAGGAAACAAAGTCTCCCCCAGGCCGCACAAGGGAGCAAAATCTCACCCAAGCCGCACAGAAAACCCTGTCTCCCCCGAGCCGCACAAGGGAGCAAAACTCTCACCCAAGCCGCACAGAAAACCCTGTCTCCCCCGAGCCGCACAAGGGAGCAAAACTCTCACCCAAGCCGCACAGAAAACCCTGTCTCCCCCGAGTCGCACAAGGGAGCAAAACCCCTTTTCTTCTTTTTATTTATTTTCTTCTCTTTTCTACTTTTCTCCTCTTCCTTATTTCCTTTTTCATTTTTGTGGTTATTATTTGGTGATTGTCTTTTGTTTCTGGGTGCTATTTTTGTAGCTACTGGTTTATTTTTTATTTTGTTTGTTTTTATTATGTTTTTCATCTTTTTCCCTATCTTCTTTAATTGATATTTATAACCACTAAACGAACTTCTCCCAGTTTTTTTCCCAACATAACCACACAACTTGAGACATCTTGTTTTGTCTCACAAATTGAGGGGAGAACAATGGATGATACCAGGACCAAACTGTCATATGAACATTGAGTGGAAATAAAAAATAGAAATAAATGGAATATAAAAAATAATATAAATATAATATAAATATAAATATAAAAAATAAATGGAAATAAAAAATAAAAAAAATGATCAGACTTAAACACCAAACCCAAAGTCAACAACATAATCTATAACCAATCTACAACAAGCTATCCACAATGGGGAACACTTACACTATCAATTAGGGGGTAAATGAGGAGACATGGGATGCATGCTGGAAACAGGGGTGGAGGGAGGACAACACTGGTGGTGGGAATGGCCCTGATTCATTGGCACTATGTACCTTAAATATTACTGTGAAAGATTTGTAATTCACTCATGTCACAATAAAAAATTATTACTAAAATTTAAAAAATCATTTAACAGGACTCAACATTTTATGACTAAATATCATGTGTAAACATTTTTTGGTATTAATATTCTTTACATTTTTCAGTTTGTTTTTGTTTTGTTTTTTAGTCACACCAGATAACGCTCAGGAGTTGCTTCTGGTTCTGCACTCAGAAATCGCTCCTGGCAGGCTTGGAAGACCATATGGAATACCAAGATTCGAACCGGGTCCGTCCTGTGTTGGCCAGGTGCAAGGTAAAATGCCTTACTGCTGTACTATTCCTCCTGCCTCTTGCACCTTCTTCACATTCTTATCTGTCATGTAGTACAAGACTCCATTTATTCAATTATTCCCTCCTTTAAATGCAGTCATTGTCTATTTGTATTCTCAAAGGAGTAGTAGGTTTCACCTATTTGTCTATTTTTTTGCCATATTATCAACGCAATCTATGCGTCATCATTTTCAAACTATGTACTTAACTGAGAAATTTTTTATTATCATTTTTTAATTTTAAGTTTTTAGGGTAGTATAAAATAAGCCACACCTTGCTTTTAGAATTTGGTTATTTCTTATAAATCAACACTTCAATAATAGCAAAATTAAAATTCAAGTGGTTGCTTACTTAGTGACAAGGATTTCTGTTTCATCTTTTTTTCTAACTTTTAAGTTCATTAGGCTTTTTCAAGCTCCAGACATTTTTCTCTTTGACCAAGATAGGGACAGGTTTAAAGTACAAACGCTTAACACACTTTTGACCTTTCTCTAACCAAAATCTGCAAGCACTTGGATTAGAGCAGTGTACATAATATCCAGAACTGTTTATTGCATTCATGCTCCACAGGCACTAAGTTCTTTAAAGTAAGTTAGTGGTAGATAACCATTCACAGTGCAGCTTATCAAAGTCAGATTCAATCAAAAGCTTGAGAAGTTCTGAATTCATGAGTCTACATGTCTGTCATCAAGCCAGTATTGTCTAACACAACTAAGACACAATATTAAATCATTAGTTAATACTGTCTACATGTCAAATATTCTAAACAGTATTTTACAGAATATTTTTTGATAAATCTTATATTTTAATTTTCAAATTGTTAATAAAAATTAAATAATGACCTATTTTCCTGTATGTTGTCATAAAATGTTGTTATGGATGTTGGTATTAAAAATTGTAAAAGATTTTTATGAACACAATTGTTCACTGGATTGTTACAGATACATAAATATTTTATTATAATATTAGAGTTTATAACTGAATTAAAATAGGTTTAGTAAAAATTTTATTATAATATTTATAAACTCAGTATTTATTGGATAAAAATTAGTGTTAAAAATTTATTTAACTTATGCTAAACTACCTTTTTTTTTGGGGGGTCACACCCAGCAGTGCTCAGGGGTTACTCCTGGCTCTACACTCAGAAATTGCTCCTGGCAGGCTTGGGGACCATATGGGATGCCGGGATTCGAACCACTGTCCTTCTCCATGCAAGGCAAATGCCTTACTTCCATGCTATCACTCTGGCCCCTATATTTTTCTGTTTTTTTTTTTTTTTTTGCCAGTCGAGAGGTTTATTGAGGGGAGATCAGGGTTTTTATGCCCTGCTTCAGTGGGAGGAGTAGTAACATAGGATTGAAACATAAACCAATCAGATTTGTACAAGTACAACAATTTTAACCAATGGGAGCATAAACACATTTTGATGGCGGGAAGGATAAAGAGGAACCTGGCAGGATGGGGGGAGGGGAAGCAAATTCTTAAACAAATAGCTAATTGATATTTACGCAAATACAATTATTTGTTTAGCCTATTTTCCATTTAGATCTATCTTTTGTGCAAGCAATAAGGATCATAATTTAAACTTTACAAAAACATATCTATAACTACATGCTTGAGAGCAGTTACAAAAACAGGTTCCATGGAAAGGTTAAGGCATCTGGTTAGCCAGATTCTTTGTGCTGAGCTAAATTTATTTGCAGAGTTTTCTGTTGGTTCGGTGCTATGCAAACTTTTGTGGCTTGAATCAGGCAGGCGGTGGAAAATTCATTCAGAGTTCCTTTGATATGTGGGGTGCTCGATCTCCCACATCTCCCCCTGTTTAGTATACAATATGGAAGGGACAGACGTGCCTTGGTGGACTGGCCACACTGGGTGAAGAGGTGTGGGGCTTCCAGTCACCGCATCTGCTACCTTTGATTCAGTCGTTTCCAAAGCTTGGCAAGGCGCAAGCGCACAGATTGAGGTCTATGCGCCAGCTCCTCGATAACTTCAAACTTAAGTGGCGGAGAGTTGGCAGGAGGGGAGATGTCAGGTGTCAGCTGGTCTTCTGAGGTGCATAGTTGTTGGTACAGAACCTTTGAGTCCTTTCTGGTTGCTTCATCCACTTGATTCTTTACGAAGGTGGTGAGTTTGCGAAAAGCCCAAGGACCAAAGGAAACAAGCAACATAAAGCCAATGAAGGGCCCCAAAAAGGCTGGGAGCACTGTTGTTATCCATGGAGTGGTAGAAAACCAATTTTTGTACCAGCTCTCACTCTGCTCTATATCTTTTTATCTATTCACTAAATTATCCTCTATGTGTTGAATGCTATCTCTAGCTAAGCCGAATGTTTTTTTAAAAAGCAACATTTTACTCTAAGGATGACACAAATTCCCCCCTCCCTCAAAAAAATGTTAATTTTGAACCACGGAGGTTATTCTGCACTCTTTGCTAGGAAATCAACAATAGTGTAAACTTCTTTAAGTTTGTAAACATTTTTAGCAACAGTTATAAGGCATTAGCAGATTCTAGAGTATGAACCAATGAATAAATATTTGTGCTTACACCAATAACACCTAGGCCTTTTAATAAGGCTAGGGTGATGGCAGTGTTTGATTTATGTACTGCAGCGGGGGAGAGACACAAGATTATATTTAAGAGGTAATAAGGCAATTTTTGATCTAACAGTCAATTTAGGCATTAAAACAACCAAAACACAGTGGTACTAGGACTAAAGAAACAAATGTAAAACAATGGGGGAGATAAACTAGTGAAACAGGCAAAAAACGTTAAATTGGGGGCAATCATGAACTGAAAGGAGAAATCAACGACAAGAATTTGATTAAAATTTTAGGGGGAATCATATTGGGTACCAAAAGGCTAAGTTCAAGTTCCACCACCTGTTCCAAGGTGATGCCGAAGTGAGGCTTGGGGCGGATTGCAGAGCGAAGGGGTCAGAGACAGGCAGGGGGTCGCCAAAGCAGAAGGGCGGTTGAGATGAATAGCAGATAGGCAGGGTCAGTGATGGTGGAGGCGTTGACCATCTGCAGGATGAGGTTCGAGGTGGAAACTGGACCAACAGGTTTGATGGTTAATCTAGGCATTAACAAAGCTAATAGTCATGATAAGCAAGAAACATTTTAGTAACAATATGGGGAGAATGTCCAGTGGAGCTGGGGGCTTCAATGAAGATGGAAGTGTTATTAACCACAATGGTTTGATTGCAAATGTTTGATAGTTGGACAGGGGGGGCGCATATATGGTCCGAGTAAGCAAGGTCCCACGCCCATGACCTGTGTCAAAGGTATGCCTTGATGAGTCTCAGCTCCCCAGTGGAGGTCAGCAGGGTTGTTGGTAGCAGTGGGCATGCTGAAAGTTTATAGAAGGGCTGCCAGGCAGAGTATCATCCCGCATTCCCCTTAGGCAGAGTCAGTCAGAAACAGGTCCAGCAGGAATGGTGGGCTAGCAGGAGGGGTGACAGGCTGTTTTGAAGTGAATGAGGACAGGACTGCGGGAAGCTGCAGGAAGTCTGTAAGAAAACAGCTTGGCAGGAGGTAAAATGGTTATTTTTGAATGCCACGGGAATGCCTCCTGACTTCTGTAAGACTTCAGCATTCTCCTAGGCATATACCCCCAAGAGGGAAGGACATTCATTCCAAAATACGTATGCACCCCACTATTTATTGCAGCAATCAGTATAATAGCCAAATCTTGGAACCAACCTCGATGTCCAACAACAGATGAATGGATCATTAAGATGTGGTATATATATACAATGGAATATTACATGGCAGTTAGAAATGATACAGTCACAGACTTTGCAGCAACGTGGATGGACCTAGATCATGTTATATTTTTCTTTTTAAAGAAAAAATAAAATAAAATAAAAATTTCAGCCAAAATATTAAAGAAATAATGCAAGTGAAAAATTTTTGTCATACTTACATAATATATATCATTAGAAGATATGTATATATACATATATATTTATGTGTTGCTCTCTGTGTCTAGAAAGCTGGATTCACATTTTCTCCATTGCACATAAGACATTCTCCAAGATAGACTGCATGCTGTGAAGGAAAACATACCTCCATAAAATCAAGCAGATATAAATTACATTGATCTCTCAGATTATGACACACATTGAAAATATATGTTAATTACAAACAAAACAGAGAAATATCTTTGACACCTGGAAATTAAACAGTTCATTATTGAATAACCAGTGAAATCAGAAGATCCCTGGAAACAAATGAGAGTAAAAATATGAATTATCAGAATTTGTGGGACACAGTAAAAGGAGTAAAATGTATACCTTTGCAAACATTCATTAGAAAGGATGAAAAGCCTACACAAATAATGTAATGGAACAGCTTAAAAATTAGAAAAGAACCAACAAAATTGAACCAAAAATAGGCAGGCTGAAGGAAATAATAAAATTAGGTTAGATACTAATAAATTGGAAATAAAAACAACAAAATAAAATCAAGAGTTTGTTTTGTGAAAAATGAAAAAGATTAATAATCCATTAGCAAGGTTCTCAATGAAAGAGAGAAACTTAAATCGAAAATGAAAAGGGGCATGTTACAGATACTACAGAAATATAAAGGATTATCAGATATTACTTGGAGAATTTTTATGTCACAAAACGTGATAATCTGGAAGAAATGGATACTTTTTTAGACTCCTGTAACTTCTGAAGTTTAAACCACGATTATCTGGAATATCTGAACAGATCTATCACTATCAAATACGTTAAAAAAGTAATCAAAAGATTTCCTCAAAACAAAAGTCTAGGCCCAGACTGATTCAGCACTGAATCAGTGAAATCAGCAATGAATTCTTTAAAACCTTTAAAGAAAAATTACTGATAATCTTTTTCAAGCTTTCCAGGAATGTGAAGAAACAGAAACAATCCCAACTAGACTCTAAGAAGCTAATATCATCTTGATACTAAAAGCAGACAGAAAATCCACAAAGAAAAAGAACTACAGATTCCTGATGAACACAGATGCAACGATCCTCAACTGAAGCCAAATTCTCATGCTCCAATCTCAGGAAATTGGTAAGACAAGGGTCTAGAAGCAAATATTGACAAGGGAAATAATTCACAGTATCAAGATAAAACAGATTCAGGGACTTCCATTGCAAGTTTTCAGTTCACTAGCCCTAAGAATAGCAAACAAAATGTTCAATAGTGGAAAACTGAAACCACAGATGATTTTTTTTACCTGAGACTACAGGGGCTTTTTTGGAAGCCCAAAGACCACACCCAGGAGAAGAGAACAGGTTGTCTAATGAACCAATCCAAAAAGTGCTTCAATCCAAAGATTTGGATTGCAATGACTGACAAACCTATCCGGAGGATGGAAACCAACATTCAAAAATACTAGCAAATATAATCCAATAGCTCATCAAGAAGGTCATACATTATTACCAAGTAGAATTCATTCCACAAATGCAAAATATTTAACATGAGAAAGTCAATAAATATAATATACCAACATTATATCAACAAAAGAAAATTACAAAAATCATATGCTTATGTCAATAGATGTAGAGGAATCATTTAACAAGGTCTAGCATTTGTTCATGATAAAAAGCAAATGGGAATTGAAGTAACTTTTTTTCACCTTAGTCAAGACCATTTATCACAAGCCTATAAAAATTATATTCAATTAGAAAAAACTAAAAAGCCTCTAAGGTCTTGTACAATAAAAGATTACCCCTTCTTGACACTCCTATTCAATATAGTAATGGAAGTACTTGCCACAGAAATTAGTCATCTAGAAATAAAAGGAAGAAATCAAGTCCTCACTGTTTGCTGATGACCTGTTACCTTATAAAAATCCTAAAGACTACCAAAAATTTCTAGAAACAATAGATTAATAGATTTGCATAGTTAACTGACACACTACCAAACTAATATGCAAAAAATTAATGGCTTTTCTATATACAAATAATAAAAGAGTAAAAAGAAACATTAAAAAATTTCATTCACTATTGTGCCTTAGAAAGTCGAGTATCTTGTTTTCAAATTAGCTAGAGGCAAAAGACCTATACAAATAAAACTACCAAACTCTACCTCAGAAATAAAATAAGACAAAAATATAAAAGAATATGAATATATATACTTATTCAAGCATTTATATAATCAACATCATTAAAAAGGTAATTTGGGAATTATTGTATAGATGTAACAAAACCCTTATAAGAATAACCATGAAATTTTTCAAAAAAGTGGATCAAATGCTCTTAAAATTTATTTGGAAAATAAACAGCATAAAAAACTAAAACAATTCTTGGGAAAAAGAATATAGGAGGCATCACTTTCTCCAACTTTAAACAGTACTGCAAAGCAGTAGTCATCAAAACAGCATGGTATTATAATAACGAAAGTCTCACAAATCAACAGAATGGGCTTGACTATTCTGAGACTTATACCAAGATATACTATCAATTAATCTTTAACAAAGAATGAAGATTTCCAAAATGGACCAAATAAAGCCGCTTTTATAGGTGATGTTGGAGAATTTGGTCAACTACATGCAAAAAAGTAAACTCAGACCTCTCTTTAACACCATGAATTGAGATAAAATCAAAATGGATTAAAGACCTTGATATCAGAAGGAGGTAATTGAAATGCCTGCCCAAAAGCAGGCAGGGTGGATGGTTTCAGGAATGTTTGGGGCACTGGTGATGGGAAACATGCTCTAGTGAAGGGAGGTTTACATTGTTTGACTAAGACTCAATCATGAACAATTTTGTAATCGTGGTTCTTAAATAAAAAAAACACAATACTTTACATTTTATTTTTATTATTAATGACTTATAATTTTCAGATCTGCTATAGCTAAATTATGGCCAATATTCATAAAATATTTTATTTAAGTATCAGGTAGACACTATAAGAGATAAGACACTTGCCCTACACATGGCCAACCCCAGTTTGGTGTTTATGCCACATATTTCTGTACAATATATAATTACATATATTTTTCTGTATTATATATTATATATTTTGAATATATATATATACTTATATATGTATAGATTGTGATTCAAAAAATTTAAATTCTACTAGTTGTGAGAATAACATTGTTCTGGTTTATTTAAATCTCAGTACAAAGCATGACTCCACAAGCATCACTTTTGGAATGACTCTAAACACAATAATGGAGTAAACCTGAACATTGCCAAAATGAAGGAAACAAAAACATATTTGACCACACAAAATATAATCAAAGAGATAATTCCATGCCATCTAGTCCAACCTCTATGGGAGGCAATAAGGAGATTCCTCCAAGAACTGGAAATTGAGCTCCCATTTGACCCAGCTATTGCACTCCTAGGGATATACCCTAGGAATACAAGAATACAATACAAAAACCCCTTCCTCACACCTATATTTATTGCAGCACTATTCACAATAGCCAGGCTCTGGAAACAACCAAGATGCCCTTCATCAGACGAATGGCTAAAGAAACTGTGGTACATATGCACAATGGAATATTATACAGCTGTCAGGAGAGATGAAGTCATGAAATTTTCCTATACATGGATGTACATGGAATCTATCATGCTGAGTGAAATAAGTCAGAGGGAGATAGACACAGAATAGTTTCACTCATCTAATGTTTTAAGAAAAATAAAAATCATTTTTGCAGCAATCCTCAGAGACAATGAGAGGACGGCTGGAACTTCCAGCTCACTCCATGAAGCTCACCACAAAGAGTGGTGAGTGCAGTTATAGAAATAACTACACAAAGAACTACCATAATCATGTGAATGAATGAGGGAACTGGAAAGCCTGTCTGGAGTACATGTGGGGGTGGGGTGGAATGGAGGGAGATTTGGGACATTGGTGGTGGGAATGTTTCACTGGTGAAGGGGGTGTTCTTTACATGACTGAAACCTAATCACAATCATATTTGTAATCATGATGTTTAAATAAAGAAAAAAAGTAAAAAAAGAAAGAGAATTTCAGATAAATAACATTAGAATAAAAGTTTAAATTTATAATGTGATGCTAATGAAAATACATTTTAAAAGATATGTAAATGTGTATAGAAGCTTCAAATAGAAAATAATATTTTCTGGAATTGCAAAATAAACAAGATAAGAATATCTTATTCTAAAGATAATATCTGAGAAAACTTTGGAAAAAAGTTTAAGAGAGTGAGAAGAAAGGTAAAAGAATGAGAGACCAGTGAGTGCGTTCAGGGATTTTCCATCCCTTGCTTATCACTAATCACATTTGTGTGTGTTTGTGTGTGTGTGTGTATGTGTGTGCGTGCGTGTGTACATAGTACTCAGTTATCTATAGAAGTGAATCCTGAACTCAGAACCAAAAGAATACCTTTAAAACTCCCCAGAATTAATAAGAAAACAATAATGAATTAAAAATAAAATACATAACAGTACCTATATAATTGAATATAAACCAAGTTTTTCGGCACAAAATTTGTGCCAAACAACCTGAACTCGGCTTATACTCGGGTCATACAGGTTATTTGATTAGTATGCATGCATGTAGTCTCCAGTCGGATCATACAGGTAGGTGAGCACTGAATCAAATAACACATAGTGGCCAGTCATCTTTTGCCATCTGCTGGAGTGGACCCCTGGTGCTTCAACTCAGTCCACAAGTCAAGGCTGAGCTGAAGAGATAGGCTGCTAAACTGAATTGTATGACACTGAACCCACAATATTCTGCTCTTTGTATGAGACCAATAGCAGCAATGATGATATCTGCGAATGCACATATCAGATACAGCTGAAGCTCTGTTTGGACATACAGATTATAATGATGAGGAATCCTGTTTTGAAGAATTTTAACCTTTGTGATTTAGCTTGAATACCTATTAAGGTACAGTTTTCTGCACCTTATTTAAAGTTTTAAAGTTATTTTTGCTAGTTTACAGTTTTTCTTTAGCAATAAATATTGAAAAAAATTAACCTACTTACTCCTCAATTATTGAAATTGTTTTGGGTAGACATATATATGTCATATATATATATATATTTTTTTTTGTTTGTTTGTTTGCTTATAGGCCACATCCAGTGGCACTCAGGGGTTACTCCTGGATATGCACTCAGAAATCACTCCTGGCTTGGGGGGACTATATAGGGTGACAGGGGATGAAACTTAGGTCTGTCCTAGGCTTGTGTGCGCAAGGCCTTACACCATGCGCCATCACTCTGGCTCCTTGGGTACATATTTTAATTTTGATATTTACCAGTGGCTGCTGCATTTTCCACCTCGGCTTATACTTGAGTCACTAAATTTTCCTAATTATTAGGTTAACATTAGGGGTTGGCTTATATTCGAGTGTATATGTTAAATATCCAGAGTGTATCCAAATTGTTTCCTCAAGAAAACACATAAATTTCTTTTGAATTATTTAATCTATTTGCTAAGTGAAACTTATGTAAATAGGAGCAGTATTTTAAACTACAATTTGTAATACTATCCTGGACCTGAATTTTGAAAATAGAATACAATGAATATTTATTTTCACTGTTTTTAAATCTCTATAACTAAAGTCACTTGTCCTTTATTACTAAAACATTTCTTATTTAATGCTTGTTCTGAACAATTTTTAGAACATTTTTGATATTACATTGATAAGTGGTACAAGTAGTATATTTTAATATTTTATATGAATTCTATCACTCTTTCTAGAGGGATTTTATTTGTAGGTATTTTTATGTATCTCCTCTCCCACTGTTATAGGTTTTGATTTGATGCTGACTATGTGCATTCCTTTAATTTTCTAGCAGTAATTAGAAGGTTTAATTTTTATCTCTCTGATCCCCTCCAGCAGCTGTTTCAAGATTGAACTCCTTTGACTTCTTTAAGCTTCTGAGACCTTTGAAGTCTCTTTTTACTAATTCTTTATGAATTTCATTGAACTGAAGTGTTAAAAATGAATTGCTTATTGAGATATTCACCTTGATTTCTCCTTTGAACTTCCAAAGTCCAAATCTTTGGCTATCAAATTAAAATATTTTTTCTCTATTACAGTTAACTAATATGAACACATTAAATTTTAGCTATATGATAAGTCCAAAAAGTTAGTTTTATCTATACTACTTTTTAACAATTATTATGTATTGATAACATTGTGTTTAATAATTCCAAAATATATCACATTATGTAATATATTATTATCAAAATAAAATATATAAAAAAGAAAGATAACACAATATTGGTGTTAAAACATTGAGTATTGATATAATAGAAAAATTTATTTTATAAATACATTATAAATTATATGGTTTTGTATATACATCAGAAACTCTTTTATAGAACATATTTTATACTTTATCTCTTATTATACAAGAAAACTTACATTAATTACTTGTCAAGTCTTTGCTTTCTGTTATTCTAATTTTCTTATCCTATATTGCATATTAATATTTTACTAGACATATCCTATACTACATATTTTATTAAATATACATAAATATGAACAAAAGTGAATAAATTATATTAATTACATGTTTCAAACTTTGTCAGTATGAACTTATAATATTAACTTAAATTCATGAGCAACTTATCACAACATCATTCAAATACATCGGAAGCAAAGATTATATTCTTTTCGTTGTATTCTATTGGATATGTTTGTAGTAGGAATTTTAAGTTTTTTTTGTTTTGTTTTCTCACATCGAGCTCTTTTCAAGGTTTACTCTTTAGTTCTATGCTCTTGGATCACTTCCTATGGTTTTACAGGGACAATATAAAATTCCAGAGACAGCACCTGGGAAAGCTCCTTACTATGCTTTTTTCTGATTATTGGCAATATTTATATTTTCCTCATTGCCTTACTGAAAACATCAAGAACTCCTACAATGATCCCTTATTATAGGTACTCCCCAAATTAGGAAGAACTCTGAGGATGATGTTTGGGTTCAGGGATGAAACCATGTTAAAGACATGCACTCTATCTTTTGTACTATGTTTTCAATTTTAAATGTGTTCCATTTAAAGGAGTGGTCTTAAGCATGATAACAATTATTATGTTAATTTAATTGCAACAGTATTCAGACATGGATTTAAAAATAACTTTTTTTTTTTTTGGTTTTGGGCCACACCCAGCTGTGCTCTTGCTCTGCCGCCAGAAATTGCTCCTGGCTTGGGGACCATATGGGATGCTGGGATTGGAACTCAGGTTCATCATGGGTTGGCAATATGCTCTCTCTTTGGCCCAAAAATGTTGGATTTATTTTTGTTTATCCATTATTTTTAAAATGTGCAGATTATCATATAAGTGTGTCATTCCTATATGCAGTTGTAACTTCTATTAATGAACAACCAATTAATAAATATAAGTGCTGATGGTGGCATAAAATATGATTCTATACATGGATAATTTTATCCATGAATAGTCTAAATATAGACTGGGTAGAATCTACTGGAATATTGTTATATATAAAATGAAATATACTTTTATAAGTATTTCACTGAAATAAATTACATTTTATTATATTGACTATGTGATTACTTATTTAATGATATAATTGTCTTTTAATTATTTTATTTCTAAATAATCTAGTATAGGTTAGTATCAGCAGAATAAGATTGCATAAGAAGAGGTAGATTGTGGTAAAGGTTATAGATTCTGATATTGGCTGATGAATTATACCATATTATAATAAAAATCATATTCCCTTATGAAAATTAATATCATCTCAAAAATAAATTATGATAATAAAATATTTATGAGTTTTTTGAATTAACTTTTAATGAATACACAAAACAAAACAACTATAGTATAAGGGCAATTTAACAAAAGAACATCATGAAATTGTTGGTAACAAAATAGAAATTTAGATGAATTTGACTTTCAAGGAATATGCAAATATTAAGTACTATTATTAGTGGTAATGGTACATTCCATCATTACTCATATTAGAAATATTCCTGTTATAAGTTCCTTCTAATTCAGTCTTTAAGAAATATATTCTCTGCATTCATCATATCTATGCAACAATGAAATGAATGTGCCATAAATAATTAAGAATTTTTATGGATTGGAGGGACTCTACAGCAGATAAGACATTTAACTTACACACAAGTGACCCAGGTTGAATATCCAGTATGATTTGGTAAGCATGGTCAGGAATGATCCCTGAACACAGAGTCAGGAGCAAGGCCTGAGCACAGTCAATTATGGGCCCTATAACCAAAACAAATAAAACATTTTCTTCCCCTAGGTATGTCAATAGGATCTAATTTAATTTTTCCTGTTTTACTTTTTAATTTTATTTATTACACGGTGACGCTCAGAGCTTACTCCTGGCTATCAGCTCAGAAATCACTCCTGGCTTGGGGCACCATATGGGATGCTGGGGATGGAACCGCAGTTCATTCTAGGCTAGCACGCACAAGGCAGACGTTTTACCGCTTAAGCTACCACTTCAGCCCCTTATTTTATTTTTTTAAATGTTTACTCCTTTTATATAAACACCGTTGTTACAAGTTGTTCATGATTGGTTTTGTTTTATAATGCATACCACCCTTCATCAATGCACATTTCCTGCCACCAATATCCCCAGTTTCCCTCCCAACCTCCCCCAAGCCTACCTCTGGGGCAGGCTGTTTGTTTACCAACTCTCTCTCTTCCTCTGTCTCTCTTTCACACCCTCTCTCTAGCAATCTCTCTCTCCTCTCTTTTCCTCTTAGACACTATTGTTAATGAAAGGATACCATGCCTATCATTTTATCCCTGTTCAATGCTCAGTTCTTGTCTAGCATGATCAATTCCGATTTCCATTATTTTAGTGGTCTCTTATCTACCCTAACTACACTGTTCCATTACTTGTGGAAGTTCCCTACAATGTTTTGCTTTTCCTGGGGAAAAAGTCATTCATAAAAATGAATCTGGAAATTGTGACTGAATTATTTCAGAGAGGGGCCCGTGAAGTGGCGCTAGAGGTAAGGTGTTTGCCTTGCAAGCGCTAGCCAAGGAAGGACTGCGGTTTGATCCCCCCGCGTCCCATATAGTCCCCCCAAGCCGGGGCAATTTCTGAGAGCTTAGCCAGGACTAACCCCTGAGCATCAAAATGGGTGTGGCCTGAAAAACCAAAAAAAAAATTATTTCAGATAAATATATGCTGTAAATTTAATGATTTGTGAATAGTATATATTGTTATTACCATTTATAATAAGCACAAATGTATCAGTTGGACATTAGGCTAAGACAAAATACAGTCTAATTGAAAAAATAAAAATTTTTTTCTAGTTTCCATGATTGAGTAGTCATATATTAGAAAGAAAAACTATATTTATTATCTACATCACTTTAATTTTGTCATCTAATATAACCTATCCTCATGACCACTTTCACAAAATATATTTTAAGTATCCATGGATCAAATACCTATAAAATTGTGTAGTATGTGATAAAATAATCACAAATGTCTATATTAGCAATTTATTTAAAAATTCAGTAAAGTATTCTCAGGAATTAAGGAATTAATGTAAGGTGACTTACATTATCATTCTTAGCAGAGTTGAAGAGACTATATTGATATATTTTGCTTATTACCTTTATAAAGTATCACACCTACTGTATTACCAAAGTAATATAGATAGACATTTGATGTAGTAGGATAACTCCATGAGAGAGATATAATTATGTGATTATTAGATATTACAGATATTAGTGATGACATTTAGGAAGAATAAGATGAAATAATAGAGCTATTAGACTACGGATGATATGAATAAGAAAGTCAGATCGAAAATGTGGTTCATATTGACACATTAGCAAGATTCAAATTCTTTTAGTGAAAAAAACTATTATAGAAAATAGTTAATTGAAAAACTATGTCAAACCTCAGCTGTTTATTTGTTATACTTAGTATCTACACTCACTTTAACTCTTCTCTACTAAAGAGAAGTTCAACGGAGACTTTTTCTCTTCAAAAATGAGGCTAAAGCAAAGGGAAAAGCCGGAAGTAGACCATAAGCTATGACTGCGACCACACATTTTCTATGCAGGTAAGATCATATATAAAACCACTAATCCTTATAAATTAACTTTAAGTTCTTATATCTACAGTTTAATTTGTTAGTATAATAAATAACAATACCTGGCATGAATCATATTTAATTTTGAGATCTACTGAATTACTTTCTGAAGAAAACCACTAAAATAAAATTCTTCTTCAATAAACTAATATGAACAAGATGCTCTTTGAATCAAAAATTTATTTTAAATGTTGGTTTATGGGAATAAATTACTTCATTTAAAGAAAATGAGTTTTTAAAAAGATTTTTAGATACATAAAATTTGAGGAAGTATTAATACTCAATATAACTTTAATGGAAAATTAAATAACTTGAATTGGGCTGCACAACTTCAAAATGGAAGTGAACTTTTAAAAGTTAGACTATGTACTTACCATGTAATTCTGAATAAAAATGTGCCTAGTACTTAAATAAGAAAGGAGGTGTATGTGATTGTAGTGGAATTTAGAATTGTTCCATATGATAAAGAAGCAAAGACTTTGTTTTGCAACTATATATTATTATAGCTTTTCCTGGCTTACATTAATTAAACTTTTAAATCCATTTAAAAAGTATCTTGTATACAAACTATGTCATTTTGAGGAAATTTTTTTGGGTTTGCTTCTTAAATATATAAAGTTGAATAAAGGTCTGTATGTGACAAATTAGGAATATATATTTCCTGATGTTGTAAGAGTCAACTTTTTTCATCTGCATGTCTTCAGGTGATCATAAAGACTGTTAAAAATTCCAAAATACTAGAAAAATTCTTCATACAATATAGTGATTATGATTGACTGTGTTCATTTGAAATAATATCCTCTGAAGTTGAAGCAAAAAATAATTTTCCAATGTAATTTTAAAAGAAATTCCAAAATTCTCAATAATGTAGTTCTGTCATTAATCAACTGACCTCCTTCACTTTACAGTCAAATAGTGAAATTGTTGGGGCCAGAACAGTGGCGCAGCAGTAGGGTTTTTGCCTTGCAAGTGGCTGACCCAGGATGAACCACAGTTTGATCCCCTGGAGTCCCACATGGTCCCCCAAGCCAGGAGCGATTTCTGAGTATAGAGCCAGGAGTAAACCCTGAGCATCACTGAATGTTGCCCAAAAAGAAAAACAAACAAATAAACAAAATTGTTATGCACACACAGACATACACCATAATAGAACCTTAAATTTTTTATAGGAAAGGTAGCTCTTAGCCATTAGATATACTTTAAACTAGTTCAAAACTTTAAAATTTTTTCCTTTGAATTTTTAAAATTACAACTTTGTTCACTATCAATATGGTAAATATTTAAAATTTTCTTTATATAATAGTACCTTTTAACCCTCTTAAATCTATTTACAAACTTTCAAATAGAAATGTGATTTCCTTGTTTCCTACCAATCTGCATTTGACTTATTCCTTAGAACTGAGCTTTCTACCAGCATTATAACCATCCTGAGATATTCATGCTTTTCTTATCTTTTTCTGTTCTCTGTACTTGTTTATGTAGTTAAAAGTTTACAAAGATTTCAGTAACTGCACCTATTTGTAGAAAATCCCCTGACATTCTTTCAATGAAGCAAATGTCTAGATGTGTTCTCAACTGCTTTATATGTCTACTATATTTTAGGATCGGAGGCAAGTTGCTTGTCTTGCAGGCAGCTGACCTTAGTTCAATCTTTAGCACTAAATATAGTCCTCCTAAGAAATATTTCCGTGCTCCTTGCTCATAAATATTCTACTATTTAGTAGGCCCTGGTTTTGATCCAATAATTTCATCCACAAAAAAGAAAATCTATTCTGTCATACTCAAAAGTTTATCTTGACTTAATGACATGATACATTTTGCCAAATTGTTTATATAATGTAGTTTTTCCAGAACTATATGCATTTCCTACATAATATACATTAGTAATATAATAGGATAAATGTTTGAGCTAGATGTCATTCAGCATTCAAATATGTTGAACTGCCAATAATTACTTTGATATGATCAATAATTATTAACTAATTTTTTAAATATAATAATTTATAGCAAGTTTTGAGTTAAATTAGAATAAAGTGATTAAACCCAATCACTAAAATTATATTTACATATAAACAACAGTATAGAATATATCTATGTATATAGACTAGAACAGTATAGAATATATTTGTTAGTTACAAAATTTATTTTATATTTTAAAGTGCTATGACTAATGAGATAGTACAGTAGGTAAGATACTTGCTTTGCCTAGAGTCGATCTGCATTTGATCCCTTGAAGCCCTACCAGAAGTAATTCCTATATGCAGAACCAAGAGTAAACCCTGATCATCACTGGGTGAGGCAACAAAAAGAAAAAATATTTTAAAAAGTAATTATATTGTACAAACAACAAACATGATAGGACTTCATTCATGATTATTTGAGTAACAAATCAAATGAGATTTAAGACATTGTCAATTTAGTCTCGATGAATTTGAATGTTTGCATGGAAAAATAACTATTTTTTATTTATTAAGTATTTAGAATGATTAGTGGTAAAGGAAACTTAAGAAGAAATCTAGGTATGCAAATTCTATCCTGTGTCTAGTCTGACTGGAGATAACTTGGTCTAATTTTTTCATACAGGTCTGTATTTTCTAAAAATTATTACTAGTCAACACTTTCCACAACAGACATCTCAAGGATTTCTTCTCGAATGCCAAGTGATTGTTCTTTTAAATGTGTGAAAAGCAACATGGTATAATATTCATGTTGATGCCAACATTACAGCTGACTAAAACTAAGAGATAAAAGTCCGTTAATACAGCATATTTGTTTTGTTTGTTTGGTCCCAGGTTCCTGAAGGCTACTCATAAAAGTTTTACTTGTTGTCCTAATATTCTCTGTACCTATTATTAAAATAGAGAAGCATATTATGAAATGGTTTGACCTCAGAATATCCATAATAAATAATATAGAACTAATAAATGACTCACTCCTTTCTGCCTGACACAAAACCTTTGAGGTTATACCATTTAAATATAAGCCATCTATCGTGAATATTCTATAAACTCTTAAAACTTATTGTTGTTATTATTCAAGAGAAAATAATTTCTATATTAAAATGTTTAATTTGATACAATAAGATGTTCAGCAGCAAAAGTCAAAAAAGATAATATAAAATCATACTTTCAATGTCTATCATCAAAGTTGGTCACTTAAAATTGATCTTATTTTTATTTTTGAAATAATTATAAGAAATAGAATATAGGTTGTAGTGTTAACAGATGACAATTATTCTGTTGATTTTGCAATTATATAGTCTAGCACCTAAAAATTTTTGTTGAATAGGTAATATGTTTAATTTTGAAATGTTACCAAAGATAATTATATAGATTTTGTTTCAGGGAAAGGTTTAGGTCACTTTCAGAGATGTTCAGTTTTTAATTTTGGTTCTGTATTCAGTGATCACTTCTAATGGTGCTCAAAATGAGGCATGCAGTGAAAGGCATAAAATCAGGAAAACGGCTTCATGAAAACAAACGATATCTTTGGCCCAAATTTTAGAGATATCAGAGTTAAGTCGGAAGGAAATACGCAGCAAGACAGTGCTATATGGAACCCAAGCATCCCTGTTAAAATTTGACCTGGCTGGGAAAACCTGATGTTATTTCAGTATCAGAATATGATTTTCTGGGGGCCAGAGCGATAGAACAGAGATAGGACGTTTGCCTTGCAAGTGGCAGATCCAGGACGGACCTGGTTTGGTCCCTGGTGTCCCATATGGTTCCCCAAGCCAGAAGCGATTTCTGAGCATATAGCCAGGAGTAACCCATGAGCATCACTGGGCGTGCCCCCCCCCAAAAAAAGTATATGATTTTTCTGTACTCATAGATCACTCCTGGAGTGCTCAGAAGACAACATGGGTGCCAAGATCAAACCTGAGTTTGCCACACACAAAGCAAGTTCCCTGTTGCTATGCTATCTCTCTCCCATAATCATATATTTTTGTATTATAAAAGGAATAAAGAATTTTATTATCTTTCTTAGTAGTAAAATCATTTTATTTATTTGGCTTTTGTGATTTCATGAGCTTTCTTCATGAAATTCAGTAAACACTTTGTATACAGTTACTTATTGTAGATCCTAAGAGAACAGGGATAAGTACAGGGGTAAGACACTTGCATTGCATGCAACCATTTTTTTGTTTTGATCCACAGCACTGCCTATGGTCCTCTGATCAAACCTAGAGTAATCCCTGAGCAGAAGAAAGTATTATCACTGAGCATATATGGAAATGAACCAACATGAAAAATTATATATTGCATAACTTCCACAGGCTATCTAGATTTTCGACAAGTATAGTTATGACATCACATCAATACGTCATAAATATTGTTAATCTTATAAAAAATTTCAATGATGGGGCCGGGCGGTGGCGCTAAAGGTAAGGTGCCTGCCTTGCCTGCGCTAACCTTGGACGGACCGCGGTTCGATCCCCCGGTGTCCCATATGGTCCCCCAAGCCAGGAGCAACTTCTGAGCACATAGCCAGGAGTAACCCCTGAGCGTTACTGGGTGTGGCCCAAAAACCAAAAAAAAAAAAAAAAATTTCAATGATTTATCAGTGATTTTCTTTAATTTTTTCTAAACAAAAGTTATGATCTGTAAATAGTACTTTTATACTTCTAAATTATTCTGACATTAGATATATGTATGTACCGTAATACAAAATTTGTGCTGAAAAATCTGAACTTGGTTTATACTCAGGTCATACAGGTTTTTCGATTCATTTCCATAGTCATCTTCTACCATCTGCTGGAGGGAGTAGTGCTTTAGCTGAAGAGGTAGGTGATGAACTGAACTGTATGCCACTGAACTATTTAACCCATGATATTTTGCACTTTGTATGAGACCAGCAGCAGTGATGAATATATCTGTGAATTCAGTGATGATGACAATGTCTATGCTGATATCCTCACATCAGATACAACTGAAGCTCTGTTTGGACATACAGATGAGGAGGAGGAAGACTCCAGTTTTGAAGGATTTTAACTGTGATGATTTAGCTTGATTACCTGTTAAGCTACAGTTTTCTGCACTCTATTTAAAGTTTTAAAGTTATTGTTGCCAGTTTATAGTTTTTCTTTAGCAATAAATATTGGAAAACATTTAATCTACTGATTCTTCAATTATTGTAATTGTTTTGGGTTTATATTTTTATTTTTGAAATTTACCAGTGGCTGCTGCATTTTGCATCTCAGCTTATACTGGAGTCACTAAGTTTTCTCAGTTATTAGGGCAAAATTAAGGGGGTCTGGTTATACTAGAGTCAGCTTATACTGGAGTATTTACAGTAACTCTAAGGGTATTTTTTATTTCTTTTTTTTTGGGGGGAGGTGGGGCAAACTCAGTGATGCTCAGGGGTTACTCCTGGCTATGCACTCATAAATTGCTCCTGGCTTGGGGGACCATATGGGATGTCAGGGGATCAAACTGAGGTCCATCCTAGAGTAGTGCAGGCAAGGCAGACATCTTACTACTTGTGCCACTGCTCTGATCTCCAACTTTTCTATTTCTTTTATGGAGGATTTATAGATTTTTTTTTACTTTTTAAGCAAGTTAAAGTGTGTTATTTTGAGCAATAAAATACTTCCCCTTATGAGTTCAATAAATTTGTTTGATTTTCAGAAATTTTTGTGTTTTTTGTTTGTTCCTTTGTTTTTATTTTATCCTCTTTGATTGGTAGCGTTTTAACATCTTGAGTTATTTTTATTTATGAACTTTTCATTTTCAGCAAGAAATTGTACATGTTTCACCTTTTTAACAGTCCCTTTTACTTTGGTGAAATACAGTTGAGTATAATTTGTATGAAAATGTAAATTGTTTAAAAGGCAGTGAACCAAATTAAGACTGGACAATATCTTTAGATCAATTCCCTTCCAAAAGTCTGTCATTATTTTCTATTTTAGGATTTTTTTGCTCGGGGAGAATAACTATCAAATTCTCACAAACCCTACTGAAATTTCATTTTCAGGAAGAATAAATCTTCTTATTCATGAGCATAAACCAGAAAATGAATAGTACACAACTCTTCACTAACTTTGTAGATGAGAAATAACCCCATTAATTTCATATAAGCACAATTGGGTTTCTACAGGCTAACTAATGGCCCAAGAATTTGCAAATAAAGAATTTCATATTTCAAAATTTCAGTAAGCTTTGATTTCATATTTTACTGCTTTTCAAATTATTAGGCTGGTCAAAACATCAATTTATGTGATCACTCTAACAGTAACTGGCATAAGAATATCTGGATTGAAAATAAATGAGATATCTTCCAGGCATGGAAAATAGAGTTTGCTTTTCAATTCCTGAAGTTATACAGGCTGTATTCTATTTTATGCTCACTGTGTATTCTGACACAGTGTCTGTAGTGCAGTACAGTGGTTTGTCTGCTCTTTAAAGCCCAACAAAAAGCAATTTGCTGCCTTTGGAACTTCTGATTAAGCTGTGGCTGTTTCAGGAGTCCAGTGCTAATAGAATTCTCCTAAATGATTTGCAGAATCATTTGTATTACTTTAATTGTACATTTGACCTTTGACTTAAATTAAGGATTAAGTTCCCTCTTGGGAACTGCATCTTAAGTAAGAAGTTGGACCAAACATTTTTAATTGGATTCTCTTATTTTATAACACCTTAGGTATTTACCTTGACAACAGCACACTGTTCCATTAAAGTTTCTTTTAGAAAACATTATCTTTCTATATTATGTGAAGCTATCTCTGTGTTACTATAAATTTATCTTAGTACTAATCATCACAAATTGTATAGGAGACTGGTAAGTAATTGTGTAGTGGGCATTCTGCTTGGCATCTTGCGAGGAACTTTTTCTTTTGTTAATTTTAACACAGCATGCTTTAGTTCTTATAAAGGCCATTTGCTGAGGAACTCAGTGCTACTCAGGAGCACATCATATAGTGATTTAGCTATTTAATTCAGCTCTATGAATTAACATACAATATCCAATATCCCAATATCTCTGGTATCTATCTTTTATTTTTGTACTATTATTTTCAAACATAAACATGTCACCTTATATTATAAGACAATGGCATTTAAACATTTTAAGAAACAACATTTAAACATTTAAGACAATATTATAAAATATAATTCAGAACTCATTCAAATCAATAATAAAAAGACAATCAAAATTTAAAAAAAGAAAAAAGAAAATTCAAATTTCCAAAATAAAAATAACAATGGTATTTAAAATATATAGAATAGTATGATTTTTGGTAAATATATTTTTCTCAACAATCGCATACTGATTGTTGAGGGTTATTTGTGGGAATAGTACTCACTTTTGGCTTTCTCTGTGCATTTTTTCTAACGTCATTTTTGTTTTTCAGGATCCTCCACAACTTGTTCCCAAAGGATATTAGTATAAAAGCCACAACTATTCTGATTTATTATATGTATGTTTACTGGTTTCAAAACATCCCTTGTTTGATTTTCATGACTGAGTAGTGAGTTACCTATACACATAACTAAGGAAAATATACAGTTATTTGAAGTTAGACAAAGCTTATTGCACAATGGTTTGAGGAAACAAGAGGATCACTCCCTTCAACAGAAAAGATAGTCTGTAATGTGCATATTTAAAAAATTATGATTACTTCTGAAAAAGGCATTCTATGCACCTTTGAAAAAATTTTTTCTCTAAAGTAAGAATTCTCATGATGCACTAATTCTCCCAGGAAACAGGAAGGCAACAGTCTGCAATTTTAGTAGAAAGAAAAGATTGCTATTGTACAATTGTTTCCTTATAAAATTAATTGAACACCTTTATAAAGTGTTTCAATTAGACTTTTTTTAAAATGCATGTTTAAGGCATATGTCTCTTTTGCTATGGCAATTTCTCCTTTGAATAAACAATGTGAATTGTATCAACAAGGCTTAACCCTTTCAATCCTAGTTGTAAATGTTCCAATTAGGTTTTGGGAATCATTAAGCTCTTCAATTATTATTTCTATAGAAATTTTTATTACTTGGAGTTGTAATAATTTAAGTTTATGATATTCTAAGATCTGGGATAAATTTACAGCTCTCAGGAATAGTTATCATATATTAAAATGAAATGCAAAATCAAATGCTTAACATTGCTTTAAAGTCAAAACTATTAAAATATTTTATAAATTCAAAGCTCATCAAAATAAGTTAGCCCTAGAGTAAAAATTAAAATTGCATTAATTTAATTTATTATTTGTTAAGATTAGGCTATCTGATTTTCTAGTCTAACCCCCACTTTTATATAGCTGAATTTATAATATGTTGATAATAAAGTGAGAGAGCTTTAAAACATTTCTAATTCTCAAAACATTTGGGAAGTATGAACAACAAAACTAATATTAAATATTGCCTAAAGATTTTACCTAAGAAACAATTATACTAGGTTGATAGGTCTTAGGGAATAAAAGTAAAATAAATTTTCTAAACAATATGTTAAATACATCCACAATGCTAAGAATTTCTTATAAATAAGAAATTTTCACTTTAACTACCATTATAAAAGCTAATTTATATTTCCCAAATAAACACAGTATAAATTAATGCAATTATAAGAAAAAATAACATTTAACAATGACTTTACTTTAAAACTGAAGGTCTCAGGAACAGTAAAATTAAAGGTTCCATGAAGATCTTGAATAAATATTGAAATATTCATAGCCTTAAATAAAAAACTGATTTGAACAGAAATTGTTTGCTTTTATAACAGAAAAGATTTTTTATCCTTCTCTTTCCAGAGAATGGCACATTAAAGTGATGATTCTCTTGATGTTCTTTTTAATTATAACATCACAATTTAATTCATAATATAGTCATATCAGGCATTAACTGTTTAAACACTGATCCCAACAGCTGTACAACCTTCCCTTCACCAGTGTCCCCAATTTCCCACCCACCACTCTAGCCTGCCCCCTTGTACACACAACCCGACTTTGTATTCTTTGTTATAACACAAAAGCAAATGGATTGAACCAAACTTTATTAACTATCAATTTGTAAAATGAAACAATGGCTTTACTTTAAAATAGATATACAGCTACCCGAACAATATTCTCACCCCCCAATAATTAGATATTCATATAGTAAAAGCTTAATTGAATATCCATCATTTTATATTTCCTCAAAAATGTTCACTTATAAAGAGTACTTTACAATGTACTAAATTTATATTTGTTACATATGTACATTCAGAATTTTTATAATATTATAGTTAACAAGTTTTATACAGGAATCTTATTAAATCAAATTTCTGCATATTAATTTGTAATAATTGATTTAAAGATCCTTTTGTATAAAATTAATAAATTTATTTATTTCACTGAAGATTAAACAATATATTTGAAAATATGTATACATTAAATAATCATTATTATCAAACTATATTAAATTTAAGAGAAATTATGTGCAATCAAAATATCTTTTAATATTAAAATTAAACTATTTTGCTCCTGTTTTATTTTACTTTATTATTTTTTTGAAAAAATAGTTGACATAACTGATCACGATACATTTGTTCAAGATAAAGGAAAGCAAAGTTATTGAAAAAATAGAAAGAAAATTGAAAAACTAAAAAATAAAATGGAAGAGAAGAAATAAGAAGTTCAGTAGCAAGCATATTTTTGAAAATTATTGAAACTCCAATAAAGTCATTAATACAATAGCAAACTTTAGTAAGATTTTTTTTTAAAGACAAGAGATAAAATGTAAAATAAAAAAAAGCTGTCTGGCATTATGAAAGCCTATCGTAGGCTTCGTTCTACGATCTGTACAAAAACCAAGACTACCAGTTACAGAAGACTGATTACAACAACAGTGGCGAAACAGAACTGCTAGAACCATAAAGAAAGACACTATCGTAGGCTTCATTCTATGATTTGTGTAAATACCAAGATCTCTAGTTAGAGGCTTTATTCTATGATCCGCAACTAAGCAGAAAGTTTTCTGGCACCATAAAAAGTCTTTGGGGTGTGAAAGGGACGCATATGGAGCTTGTAAATATTTCCATGACAGTATGTTTCAAGGGCAGAGAAACCCGGTATCTTTTAGGCCAAAGGAATTTCCTTTTTAATTTTTTCAATATTTGCTATGCCTATGCAATAAACCAAAACAAAACAAAACAAAAAAAAAAAAAACACCTTGCCACTGCAGCCCTCCTTACTTTTTTCTTTTCTTTTGTTTTTCTTTCTTTTTTCTTTTCTTCGTTTTTTTTTTTCCTTTTCTTTCCTTTCATTCTTGTGGTTATTGTTTGGTTGTGTTTGGTTGTTGTATTTGTTGCTGTGGTGCTCTACTGTAGTTACTGGGTTGGGCTTTTATGTGATTTTTGTTTCTTTTTTTGTTTTCTTTAGTTCTTGATTTTTATATATTTTGTTTTTTTGTTATATTATTCTTCTTTTTAAATTGATATGTATGACCTCAAGACGGACTTCTCCAATTTTTTGTTTGTTTTTTGTTTTTTTTTCTTTTTTCTTCTTTTCTTTTTTTCAAACAGAAACACATAACTTGAATCATCTTGTTCTGCCTCATAAATTGAGGGAAAAAATGGAAGGTACCAGAACCAAACAGTGGTATGAACACTGAGTAGAAATAAAAAAAAAATGATCAGACTTAAACACCAAACCCAAAGTCAATGACAACAGAATTGATAGCTAATCTTCAACAAGCTGTACACAGAGGGGACCACTTATCCTAGCAGTCCTGGGGGCAAAGGAAGGGAATGCTGGGAACTAGTATGGAGAGAGGACAACACTGATGGTGGGAATACCCCTAATTCAATGTCACTATGTACCTCAAATGTTACTGTGAAAGATTTGTAATTCACGTTGGTTACAATAAAAATTATTTAAAATAAAAAGTTGTTTGAATGGCAGTTTTTGTGTCATTTGCATAAGCATCCTGCTTTATTTTAAATGTTAAAAGATAGGGAATTAGGGCTGGGGTGAATCTGCAGAGGAAGGATGTTGTCTTGCATGCAGTTGACTCAGGACCACAGTTTGATCCCTGGCATCCCATATGGTCCCCCAAACCTGAGCTATTTCTGAGTGCAGAGAAAGGACTAACTCTTTATCATCATTGTGTGTGGCCCCCCAATAAAAAATAAATAAAAGTTAGAGAATGTTATCAAAGGCACATGTTTCTTTTACAAGTGTGGGACCCTGGGTTCCATCTTCAGAGTTGCAAAAGAGAAAACAAAATAGCCACTAAGTCTTTGAAAATGTAATTTTCTTGTATTTACTACTTTTAGGTTATGTAATATACATTTCTTTTGAAAAATATTCAATTTTATCTATATTATTTACTAAATAGAGTATTTTCTAAAAATAATTTTGGGAAGGGGGCTGGAGAAATAGTACAAATCTAGGTGTTTGTACAAATAGTACAAAACAGGGTGTTTGCCTTGCATGAAGCTGATTGGTGTTTAATCCTTGACATCATATGAACCTCTGACCACTGACAGAAATAACACCTAAGTGTAATCTTAATAACCACTGAGCATTGCTGGTTTGGCCCAAAATAAAAACAACGATATTAATAGTAATAATAATAATAATTTTATAACTATTTTCATACTATACTATGCATAACATAGTTCAAAGACTTACTTAGAATAATTAATATACTAACAAAACTCTTGATTTAGTGCAAATCAAATTCGGTTCTTAGAGCTGAACATAAGTATTGATGTGATATTGCCACATATAAAATTACACTTTTCTATAACATGTCTTAGATTTATATTTCTGGTTTTCACAACTCAATGATTTCTGATCCTATTTAAGGATTAAATTCATTTGAAGGTGGTGCTACCGTTGGAAAATGTGAAGTCCACAATGAATTTCTTTTAGCGCCTTTAATGTTTTTCTTTTGGGTTCTTTAAATAGGACTTTATTAAGAATCCAAAGTCCAGCACATTAGTATGAGTTAGTGCTGAAGGCCAGCAGCACGGGTCATGGCTCTATTCACGTGACATCCAACCTTGGCTCTTATGAGCAGTGCTGTGTAGCAGAGTCCAGGTCTCATTAGGTGTTAGGAAAACACTCACTGATCAGCTTTAGGTTCAGAACCAAGTTCCACATGGCAGATGATCAGATTCACTGATTGAATAACCTGTTTAAGGAATTTAAATAAAGTGTCTTGTATAGGTATCCTTTGCTTATAGAATACAAGTTTCAGAAAGCAGAGTCTGTTTGGCAGTGCCCAGGACAGCATTGTGAGATAAGCAACACCCACCACCAAGGACTGAGGCAGAAGGGGAAGTCTACTTGGCAGCACCTAGGACATTGTCACGAGACTTAAAATGGGAAATTCCCCTGCTTGAGCTCAGTGGATTGATACCAGCAAGAGTTCAGCCACTCTGCTTCACTCTGTGACTGCAGATTACTTCGAGTGAAGGAACTGTATCACAACACTTAGTAAGAGTCTAGTATATCAAAGATCCCAATGGGAAAACTACACAGACTTCCATCACACCTCGTGAATGAAGAAGCTAGGTTTGCAGACCTAACCAACACTTGCCACTTACATAACATTTCTGATCAGGAAGTTAGAGAGGAAATGTTACAAATGTTCAGCAAACTTAGAGAAATTATATAACAGACAGCCCAGAGACTCAAGAGGATATGAAAGTAAAAATGAGAAAATCAAAAGGACATATTAGGGCTAAAAACAAGCAGGTAAAATGAAAATATCTCTGGAAAACCTCACCTGCAGAGTAATAGTCATTAATGACAGAATCTGTGAGATAGACGATGAGTTGCATAATACCTCCATACAACAGAAAAAGCTGAAATACATCTTCAAAGAAAGTGAACAGAAGACAATAGAACTCTGGGATAAACACTAGGAATAATTTAAGAATCATTTGTGTCCTAGAGACCCAGGAAGAAAATCCCAATGAAGAATCAAAAATAAAAAACATAATTACTTAGAAATTCCCAGAACTAAAGAGTGCATGCAACTTTATTTAATCCCATGAAAATCATCTATCTCAAAATCAATGGACTAAATACAACTATTAAAAATCATATAGCGGCAAACTGAATCAAAAGGTTTAATCTAACATTCTGCTGCCTGCAAGAAACACATCTGAATTAGTCAGAGCAAACAGACTCAAACTCAAAGATTGGAGGACAAATATTCAAGAAAACAGATTTCTTAAAAAGGCTGGGGTAGGGGCAGGAGCAATAGCACAAAGCATTTGTCTTGCATATGAATAACCCGGGACAGACATGGGTTTGATTCTCAGCATCCCATTTGTTGCCCTGATCCTGCCAGGAGCAATTTCTAAGTGTAGAGACAGGAGTAACCCCTGAGACAAAAAGAGAAACAATAACAACAACATAGGGGCAGATATACTAATATCAGACAACAAAGACTTTAAACTTAAAAATGGTTATAAGAGACAGATTGGCATATCTTAATAATCAAGGGATATGTACAAAAGGAAAAAATCATACCCCTTAACATATATGCCCCCAATGAGGGTCCAGAAAAATATTTAAAATAATTGTTGACAAATTTGAAAGTATCAGTAACAACACAAAAGTAATGGAAGACTTCAACACTGCCCTACCAACCCTTGATAGCTAAATCAGGCTCATAGGTAGTTTGCAAAAAGACCAGAGAGTACAGTTAGAGTAGAGAAGGTCTAATATGGAAAGGACTTTCATGGCATCCCTTCATTAGCATTAGTGTGAACAATAATGTCATAAAAAAGTAGAGGTGAGAAAGAGAAGAGAGAAAAGAGACAAGGGGCTATCAGGGAGTGTAATAGGAAAACTCTTGACATTGGAATTGGTAAATGTGCACTGGTGAAGATTGTGATATATTGTATAACTGTAATTCAATTGTGAACAACTTTATCTGTGAACAAAAACTGTATTCTGAAGAACTATAACCATGGTGTTTAAATTTATAAAAATGGAGGGAAAAAATCCAATGCTCTGAGCTGTAGAGACAGCCACAGTGGGTAGGATATTTGTCTAGTGTAAAGTTGATATGGATTTGATTTCAGCATTTCATATGGATCCCCCAAGTCTGCTGGGAGTAATTTCTGAGTGCAGAAACAGGAGTAACCTCCAAAAGCTGCCAGGTTTGGTCCAAAATCAAAACAAAACAAAATAAACAAAGAACCCTATGTTTTATAAACCATGGAAATACACAAAAAAATAGAACAAGAAAAATGTGAAATAATTAATAGACTGGTAGATTTTACTTGCTTATAGATATCTTTAAATATTTTAAAATTATGAATGACACATGACACTTGGGCATATTTTTTCCAGTGTCAATAAGCCCATAGAACAAAATACCATTAAAATTGAAAAATAGAGTTTAATATAATTCTGTATCCCTAATGTTGTTACATTATTTTGTTAAGGTAAACTTGCGTTATAAACTGTATATGTCTTAGAGGCATAATTTTACCCTTCTAAATATTTATCAGACTACTATTTCTACTACTCCAATTGCCTTTTCACAGTATTACATCAAACCCCTGAAACAAAACCCCACATTGATGTGGTTTCACTAAGAATTTCCTTCAAATTTTCAAACTAAACTTATTTCTCAAGGTCTTGAAAAAAAAAAACTTGGGAAGAAATATTCTTTTTTTTTTTTTTTTTTGGTTTTTTTTTTTTGGGGGGGGGCACACCCGGTGACGCTCAGGGGTTACTCCTGGCTATGCGCTCAGAAGTCGCTCCTGGCTTGGGGGACCATATGGGAAACCGGGGGATCGAACCGCGGTCCATCCAAGGCTAGCGCAGGCAAGGCAGGCACCTTACCTCTAGCGCCACCGCCTGGCCCCGTGAAGAAATATTCTAAACACATATGAAGTTGCCAAGACATCTGCAAATAGTGATTGCTTCAATTATTTTTGCAATTTTGATCCCTTTTGTGCCTTTACATCTAATAACTGTGGCTATGACTTCTAATATGTTGAATAATGATGAGGTTACACATGCTTATCTCAAACTTAATATATAAACAAAAATGAAAGATATTAGCTTTAAAGTTCCATTGAAATAATATATATCTAAAAATCAGCTTAACAAAAATATTTAAAAAATGTACGTTGAAAAATGTTATCACCATGAAAAGGAATTAAATAAGACACTAAAATATGTAAAACGCATTTTATATTCATGTATTGGTAGATATAACTATTAAAACAACCATTCCTCTTAAAGATTTTACAGATACAATGAAACACCTATCAAAATTCCGGTGATATTCTTCAAAGAAATAAAATAAAGGTTAGTGAATTTTGTATGGAATCACAAAAGACTGCATTAATAAAAAAGATCCTGAAACAAAAGAAGAAAGGAAACACCTTGCTCTCTGACTGAAAACTAATTATCCCTATGTAGTTTAAGTCAGCTAGATAAAAACAAAAAGACAAAACATAGCAAAGATTTCTAAGCTAAAGCCTTGCAGTTTGATTCTTATAACCACATGATTCCCTAAACACCGCTTGGAAGTGTTCAGAGCACCACCATGTGTGGCCTAGAGGCCAAGTCTAAATGAAACAATGGAAACTTAAAAAATAGTAATGTCAATGCCCTTTAGTTTAAAGTAATTCCAAAAGTTTTAGAAGAAAGTGTTCTTACTTTTGATATAATGTTCTTTTTTTATTAATAGTTTTTATTTTAACCAAAGTGGATTACAAATCTTTTACAGTAGTATTTTAGGTACATCGTGACATTGATTCAGGGGCATTCCCACCACCACCAATGTTGTCCTCCCTCCACCTCTGTTCCCAGCATGCATCCCATATCCTTCTCCTTTACCCAGGTTGCTAGCTTGTCTAACTTGTTGTAGATTCTGTTGTAGTTGGCTTTGGATTTGGTGTTTAAGTCTGATCATTTTTTATTTCTACTCAATGCTCATATGACTGTTTGGTCTTGGTGCCCTCCTGTTTTGGTCCTGAAGTGTTGGGGGTATCACATTTGGGCATACTAGGATGTTTCAAGCATGTTACCAATGTTTTTTTTTTAATATGGTGACAAAAACAAAACCAGGGATAGCTATATGCTAGGGATTATATATCTGTAATACCTTTATAACTATTAGCTCTATAATATCTTTCAGAACAGATCTTTATATAAGTTTGACTTCCGGAACATTTGTATTATTTAGTATAAAGAGAACATAATGAGTTGTTTCATGGTTTATCAGTGCCTGTTTTTCTATTTTTCTATTTTCCTCTTTATTTCATATCACATTGTTTCAGTTACTATGTATAAAATTTATTAGGGCCAGTGAGGTAGCATAGAAGTTAAAGCACTTGTCTTCATGCAGCTGATCCAGGTATGATCCCCAGAACTCGCTAGTCCTTCAAGCTTTTCTAGGAGTAATTCCTGAATTTGTAGTCAGTAGTAATCCAAGAGCTTAGCTAATGTGGCTTCTAAACAAATAAAAACATAAAAGTTCATTAATTTTTTCCTCTACAAATATCTATCTTGTCAAATATTATATACTCAACTACATATATGTATATATATGCAAAGATATACATTTATATACGATATACTCAACTTAAGGCACTTATTGTTATCTCTATCTAGAATGCTCCTCTGACCACAGAACAAGGAGTAAACCCAGAATACAACTTAGAGGGCCAAAAATCAAACAAAATGAAGTTAAAATTTTTGGATTACATGTATCAAATCTTCCGGATTTTTGGATGGCAGATGGTTTAAAGGGCCAGGAGAATGCTACTGCAAAGCTTTTCTGTTTCCTTCCTTTCACTGCTTGCTGCTTACTCCTCTTCTGTACACTCAAAAAAATTTGGTACAACACTGACAATCTGAGTAGTAGGTCAACAATTGACCTATCAGTGCAGAAACTGAGAATGAGTTCATCATTATTTTGTCCTATCCTAAACACAAATAAATAATATGCATTGTACTCGGAAATGTGTGTACTTTTCAAATGTTTAGAAGAAAATGCAGTATGAAAATTTAAAATAAAAGTTAATTTCATGAATAAGTGTTTTAAGGAACTAATTCTAAAAAATGAGCTTTAAACCAAATATATCAGTGAATATTTATTTAAAAAATAAGAAAGCACTTTAAAAGTTTTATTTTTTAAAAGAATATTTTTGTGCAACATAGTTACAAAAATATTCATAGTTGGGTTTCGGTCATCGAATGTAAAACACCCTTTACCAGAAACTTTCCTGCCACCAATATTCACCATTTCCCTTTCCTCCTTCCCTGTCTGTCTTATGGAGAGGCATTCTATTTCTTTATCACTATCATTGTCATGGTAGTTGTTATTGTAATTATTTCTGTCACTATGCTTACCAATCTTTGTAGTAAGCTTCATATCATGGGCTATGCACATGGACTGGTCCTCTGGCCTTCATCACTATTTTCTCTAGGTATTATTAAAATTTTCATTTATTATGAAAATTCTATTTATTATCTTTGGATATTATTAAATTATTATTAAATTTTATTATTTGATAACTGTGAGGGCTGCCTGTGTGTGTCTGTCTACTGTCCTCTTCCGTGAACCTCTTGGGAGTGGGGCGAAAAGAGGCTCCAGAAAACTCGTTCTCCCAGAGGCCAATTCCAGGGCGGGACTCCATAGTGTGAAGACCGGTTATGCTTTGCAGAAGCCGGGTCCCCTGTTTGTGATGTCAGGCTGGAAAATCCACGAAACTACGCCTGCCCAGTGGGGCCCGACTGTGAAAAACTGTGAGTGCTGCCTGTGTGTGTGTCTGTCTACTGTCCTCTTGAATGAGCCTCTTGGTAGTGGGCTGAAAAGAGGCTCCATCAGAGCACTTTGGCTCCGCTTCGCTACAAGGCAGTGCGCTCTTTCTAAGAAAAGAACACCATCGCAACAAGAAGAAAAACAATCACACTAAGAACTGTGCTGAATCACAGGAGCAAGCATTTCTCTCCAGACTGTCTTCTCTGCTGTGTGCTCGGGCCTAAGATTTGATCCTGTGTGAGGCTTCATCCACGGAGGACTCCCCTCCCTTAGAGGCAAGTCAGCCCATCCAGAAAGGGTGGAGCCAGAGGAGTGTGCTGCCTGCATCATTTAGCCAATGAATACCACCAAAACATGTAGAAAAACCCACAATACAAGTGTGACAATGGGGAAACAACGCAGGCCAGCAACAGACATAGAGAATGAAGATGACAATTCTGATGACCAGATAATGACCAACCAACTAATCAACCTCTCAGATAAGGACTTTAGACTAGCAATATGGAAGATGCTCAAAGAACTCAAAGAAACCATGGATAGAGTTGAACAGAACACTAATAAGAACCAAGAAAATATGAAGACAGAAATCACAAAACTCCAAACTGAAATAACATGTCAACTAACAGGCCTGAAAAAGTCAGTAAACGAAGTGAATGACAAAATGGATAAGCTCTGGGACAGGGTATCAGAAACTGAGAATAGACTTGATGTTGTGGAAGATGAGATACATAACAATTCCATACAGCAGGAGAGATTGGAAAAAAATGTAAAGCAAATGAACAGACAATGGAAAAATTAGTTAAAGGTTATTATTTAATTTGATTAAAATTTTATTCATATTGTCTTTTATTTTTCTTAAATTTATTTTTTATTTATTATTTTCCCTAGGAAGTTTATTTTTTTAAATCCCACAAATAACAAATGAGTGAAACTATTCTGTATCTGTCTCCCTTCGAATCATTTTACTCAGTATAATAGTCTCTATATCATCCATATATAGGCAAATTTCATTATTTCTTTTTTCCTAAAAGCTGCACAGTATTCTATTGTGTAGATGTACCACTGTTTCTTTAGTAATTCATCTGTTGTCTGGCATTTCGATTGTTTCCAAGTTCTGGCTATTGTAAATAATGCTACTATATACATAGAAGTGCTGAGAGCATTTTTGTATTGTGTTTTTGTGTTCCTAGGTTGTATCTCTAGGAGTGGTATTGCTGGATAATATGAGAGCTCAATTTCTAGTTTTTTGAGGAATACCCATATTATTTTCCAGAAAGGCTGGACTACATGATATTACCACCAGCAGCGAACATGAGTTCCTTTCTGCCTACATCCACTCCAGCATAGGCTGTTCTTGTTCTTTATGATATGTGCCATTCTTTGTGGTTCGAGATGATACCTCATTGTTTTGATTTGCAATTCCCTGATGCTTAGTGAAGTGGAGCAATTTTTTCATGTACCTTTTGGCCACCTGTATTTCTTCTTTAAGGAAATGTCTGTTCATTGCTTCTCTCCATTTTTTGATAGTGTTAGATTTTGTTGTTGTTAAGTTATGTCAGTACCATCAGCCACACGCAAAAAAGCGAACTCAGACTACTCTGTAACACCATGCACAAAGGTCAAATCAAAATGAACTAAAGACCTTGATAGCTAACTTCAAACTAGAAGTATATAGAAGAAAATGTAGGCAAAACCCTCAATGACATTGAGTCAAAAGCCAACTAGAGGAGGAAACACCACTTCCAAACAAGTGGAAGTAGAAATAAACAAATGGGACTACATTAAACTGAGAAGCTTCTTTACATCAAAAGAAATAGTGACTAGGATACAAAGGCCACTCATGGAATTGGAAACTATTCATCGAAGGGGATAATATCTAAGCTACACTAAATATTTTCATAGAAACCAGAGAGTTGGCTTAATGGATTGAACAAGTTCTTTACATGCAAGAATCTTGGGTTTGATTGTGATACCTCATGGTCCTCCCAAAATCTATGAATGACCTACTGGAACAGAAACTGACTAAACCCCCAGAACTGTCTGGTATGACCCAGAATCACAAATACAAAATTTACTTTCATAGAACATAAATAGAAACCAAATATAGCCAGTGGTAACAGATTTTTATAACATTAATAAGAATAATACAATAGTGATTATTAAAAGAGGAAACTTCAGTTTTGCCATACTGGCTATTTATCTGTCTTCATTGACATAATACATATCCCATCCCACAGTCCTGGATAATACTTTAATCATTATATCTGTACCTTAGAATTCTGGCCATCAAATAGAGTAAGATAATGGACATTGTCTAAGGCAAATGGCCAAATTCAAAGGACTCAGATTATCAGACCACACTGTAGGATACTTTCATTATTCATAAAATTTTATTAATTTATAAGGAATAGAAAAATCTTTTTAAGGCTTTTTAAGGCCTGCTTAATAATTGAGTTTTCTATAAAAACATCCACAAAATGAGCCATTTTTAATTAGTCCTATACTAACATCTTTTCCAAGTGAGAGTTTCTTTTTCTTCACCTTTACTTTCTAATAAAGGTTTTTATATTCTATCTCTGAGTTTGAGTATCATGACAACTCAAGATTTTTATTGCACTGGTAAAAGTGTGTCTTTTTTTATAACTATGACTCAATTAAAAACATGTTTGTAATCAAGGTGCTTGAATAAATATATTTAAAAATTACACTTTAAAACATTGAAGAAACTGGGAGCCATGGACTAATCACAAAGATCTGATATCATCAATCCTGCATCACTATCTCAGTTTATCAATTATTATTTATAACAATTCATTAGATATGTGTCCCTGGTTAAACAAGTTGATCACTTTGGTAAATCAGTGACAGCAGACATAGCATGACCAGTATTGCATGGCATCTGTACACCGCAGCTCAGATCTACAGAAAAAAATAAACTTCTGTTTGCACAAGGCCATGACTATCCAAGCAGGCTTTCACTTAAACTCTCACAAGATATTGTCTCACCCACATTAATTCTTTTGAGACCTTCTTGGCAGTGGGAAGACTGATAGCAACAAAGGAAAGAAGCATCTTGAAACTTCAAAAGGAACTGTGGTAATGCAGCACATAATCTTACCACAGCTTGTGGGAGAAGACTGCAATCCTACAGACCTAATAATTACTAATCTCCTATGTGATGTTTTTGAAATAGAGCCCAGTGTGAAGATTTTTTATGATGTTCAATGAGTTCAAAGAAACAATAGAACACACTGTCAATAAAAACAGAGGAGGACATGAGAGCATAAATGATAAAAACACAAACTGAAATATGAAGGATGCACAGCTTCATGAATAAACACAACTTGAAAACTTTACAGGCTCAAAGCCACCTTAGAAGAAGAAAAGATGTGGATGCTTTAACGAAAGACAAACCATGCAAGCACACCAAACTTTAACAAATAGTTGACACAACAATCCATGACAATAATCTCTCTTAATGTCAGTGGATTAAATCTACCAATAAGAGACACAGAATAACAAAATGCATCAGAAAAGAAAATTTATTTTGTCTGTAAGAAATTCACTTGAGTAGGCAAAGTAAATAAAGTGAAAAAGATAGATGAACAGAAACTTCCTCAAGTAGAAATACAGATTTTCAAAAGACACATGAAAGAGTACTCTGCATCATTAAATCAAATATCATCTAACACCACAGACTCTGGCACACCTCAAAAAACACAAGTGTAGGTAATGTTGGAGCAGACATAAAGAGAAAGAAAAATTTAATCTCTTCTTTTAGGAATGTAGAATGGACCAGCCTTTTTGGAAAAAAATGTTGACCTTCTTCAATAAACTAGAAATTGAGCTTACTTAGTGACCCAGCAATAACACTAGTAGGGCCCAAGAAAACACAATGCGGAAAAGCCATCTGCACTCCTCCCTTCTTTGAAGCCACTATTCTCAATAACAAGAAACTGGAAACAACCCAAGTGTCTAAAAACTGATTGGTAGATACACAATCAGTGATATATTTACACAATGAAATACTATACCGCTATTAGAAAAACTGAAGTCATGAAATTTGCTTATGAATGGATGAATTTGAAGATTGGTATTTTGGGAAAATAAGTCAAAGTGAGAGTGACAGACATAAAATAAAAGCACTCAGTATTTTAAAAATATTTTAAAAATAAAGTCAAAGTGAGAGTGACAGACATAAAATAAAAGCACTCAGTATTTTAAAAATAATAATAATATGGCATTAATGTCCAGAAACAATAAAGACTAAGTCTAGGAAGATTAATCCATGGTAAGAAACTTGCAACGAATAGTGGTAGAGTGAAGTTAGGACAGTAGGGGTTGGAAATGATTAGTCTGGACAGGACTGGAATTTGAAAGGAGATATTGATATGCCTGGTACCCCTTTAGTAACAGTATTTCAAGTCAGCATGTCTAAAAGAAAAAAGGGAGAGAGGGGGAGAAAGAAAAAAATATCTACCACAAAAATAAGACAGGGGAGATGCCAGAGAAAGGTGGGTGGGAATCTGGACAATTGTGGCAGAAAATGTGCATTGGTGAAGGGAGTTGAATGTTGTATGACTGAACTTCATTCATGAGCAAATTTGTAAATGTATCTCATGGTAATTCAATTAGAAAATTAAATTATTTTAAAATAAAAAATATTAATGATTGTAACTAAAATTTATTTTAAATGCTATAACCTTCACAGGCCAAAGACCAGAACAGGAATGTACTTATTGAATATAAAGAATACTTTTATTCAATATTATGCATATAATATAAATATAAGTGTTGCATATTTTGTAAAAAAATAATTTCCCTAGTTAACTACTAAAGTAGCCATTTATTTCTTATTAGAAGTCATTATTTTATATGGGCTGAAGCAACAATACAGTGAGTAAATCACTTTCCATGCCTGCAGCTAACCAGGATTCAATCCTTGACAGTCCCTAGAGCACTCCAGGAGTGAACTCTGAGCACAAAGACTTGAGTGAGTCCTGAGTACTACTGACTGCTTCTCCCTCCAATAAAGAAGTCAGAATTTTATATCTTTTAACACCTTTATAGGAGAATTTAATTTATTGTGTACATATGTACATGTAAATTATGTGCCAAATTTATACATTTTTCAGTTCTTTGTGAATTATTTAAACTTAATCAAATATTTAAAGCTTTATTTAATGATAGCATACATAGATTATGAAAAGATTAAGAACATTTGAGCAATTTTTCTTAAGAACAAAGGTAGGGTCTACTCCTTCAATTATCTTAAATATGATACAATTGGGAGACATGTCATTCTTTGCCCTAAGCAAATACCAAAATTAGTATTTACAGAAGACTGACTGACAAACATGGACTGGACAGAACCTATCAAGGGACCAATGAGGAAGTTCCTAGACTAGCCTAGGCTTGGATTCATACAAAAACCAAGCTCTCTAGTCCCAGAGGTCTGACTTTGACAACTGCAACTGAGCAGAACTTCTGGAACCATGCTGAAAGACTATAGCCCTAGGCTCTATCCTAGGATCTGAGCAAAAACAAAGCCCACTAATTACAAAAGACTGATTACAACAACGGTGATGAAAGAGAAATCCTAGAACCATAAAGGAAAAACTCCTAGCCTTCACCCTATGACCTATGCAAATAGCTATAGAGGTGGGATGTCATCACCCACATCTGAGCGGAAAGTCTTCTGGCACCATAAAAAGACCTGGGAGTGTGTAAAAGAGTGAGTACAGAACCTATAGTAGTTCCCATGGCAGTATGCTTCAAGGGAAGAGAAATTATTTATCTCTTAGGCCAAGGGAATTCCTGTTCTAAATTCCCCAATATTTACCTCACCAATACAAAATAAAATAAAATAATAAAACACAACCCTTTTTTAAGAAGTTGCTAGTCTGTTTTTTTGTTTTGTTTTGTTCTTGTTTTTGCTTTTGTTTTTATTTTTGTTTGTATTTTTGTAGTTGATGGTTTTGGTTTACTTTTTTTTTATTCTTTTTGTACTTTTGCTGTTACACCCTTATGGTTTTTTTTTGTCTTGTCTTGTTTTGTTTTGTTATTTTTTTTTCTTTCCCCTTTCTTCCTCTAAATGGATACTTACATCACCTACACAGACTCCTCCCATATACTTTCTTATATCTCCAATAGAGCCACATTACTGGAATCACCTTGATCAGCATCATAATTAGAGGAAGAAAAATTGGTGATACTAAGACCAGGCAACCGTATGTTCATTTGGTGAAAATAAAATATAATCAGACTTGAATACAAAATCCAAAATCAATGACAACAGAATTGATATGAATCTACATCAAGCTATACAAGGGGGAAAGTTACACTAGCATTATGAGGGGTAGAAAAAGGAAATTGGGATGAATGCTGGGAACAGGGTAGAGGGAAGACAACACTGGTGGTGGGAATGCCCCTCATTCATTATCCTACTGTGCTTAAAGCACAATATTTAAAATATTACTGTGAAAGATTTTTCATTCACTTTCACCGCAATAAAATATATATAATTAGTTATAGATACATTTGAATATATTTAATTTATTGATATTTATATTGTTAATAAATAATTGAAGATTTATCAAAGTATTAGAAGTGGTGGTTAACATCAATAATAATTTATTAGTGGAACAAATATATTTTCAAAGAGGAAATTATTAACCATTATTTCAAAAGCATCAGATATTCAGTTAGATTGTAAACGTCTATTTGTTCAGACAACTATAGGCAAGATATATATGCATATATACAATTGCATGTAATTGTTTCTGTTAGATTTAATTTCCCATTATTTTTCTAAAGTGGTCAAAATTAACTTAAATTCTCCATCAGCTAATAAGATATTACCTCCCTTTAAGCTTTCTTATTAAGACTTTTTATTGTTTTTAGAACCAATTTAAGGACATTTCAAATTTTAGTGTCAGAAATAAATGTTATTTTATTAGTAAGCTGATCTCCATTAACAGTGCTGCCATTTACTTGTAAAATGAGATTTATGAAATTAGTTCAATAAACATATTTTAATTTAAGTTGAGTAGACAAAATAGAAATTGTCAACCATGGTTATATTCTGAACACAACTTTTTGTTGGCATATAATTTATCTGCAGAATATATTTATATCAACATTATTGATTTTTTAAACTTATAAATTAATTCTGTGTAGCTGTGAATCAAAAAAAAAGTAATATCACCACCAGACCACTGGTATGTATGTACAGAGAATATTTTTTATAATACAAATACAAAGAGACTCAAATTTAGGCTATTGTAGATAACAGATACTATTTCCTATGTTGATAAGCAAAATATTATAAATTCTAATCAATCAATATAAAAGCAGGTCAATTATTTAAATATTTAAATGCTGTTATACAAATGTGTAATTATTAGTTGATATGAAATTTAAAATATAATATATGATAGGCATGGTCTCTGATAAGTAAACAGACTCTTAATTTGTAACTTTTAATAATTATTTTGCTCAATATTTATGCTTACATAAAAACTACATTTTGAAATTTTTAATAATTAGTGATATGGAAAAATAGTAGAATTCTGTATTTTTTCAATATCAAGTACTGAAATTGCATTTAAATGAATGTGAAATCTGATTCAGGAAAGCAATATGTATTTATTTTAGCTTCTGAAAAATTTATGAGATTCTTGGGTGCAATTTTTAAAAACACAGAATTTAAGAAGTTATTTCAACAATATTGCCAAATAATTAAGTTGCATGTAATTTGTAAAAAAAACATTATACAGAAATTCTGAATAGCTTATTATCCATAAAGAAAATGTAGTTAATAATTACAGCAGGAAATTTATAATATAATATATGTACACATATACATATATAAGTTTTTATTGCACTTTGATTAATAGAAATACATCAAATGTAATTAGTACATTAGGCCAAGGCTTGGCTACAGCAACAAAATAAGAAAATTAAACTGGTAACCTTGAAAGGCTAATCATAATAATTGCAAGTTATTAGAAAAAGCACCTTTGAAAAAAATTTTTATTAAATATTTAACAGCTGACTTGAAATTTCTGTTAGTTTGTCATACAATGGGTTTGTATTTGTAATACTATGGTAAAACCAAACTTTGAATATAAAAATACTCTTCTGAATTATCATTCTATGAGTAGCTTCAATTATGTCTCTAAATCTCACAGTAATTTATATCAACATATAAACACATATTTTCTAATTTACAATTATGTAGGTTCATGGAACTCATTTTCCTGTAAAGCAATTGGTCAAACCATAAAAGAAAAAACATCTAAAATCACCACTAAAGTGGCATTTCTAAGTCCTACTTTACCACTATACATTTCTTTTATGAACATTTATTTTATCTTATTTTATTAATGCATACCATGATTATTTTAAGAAACATGACACTTAATCCAGAAATTTTATACAGTAAATTGAACAGTGAATTATTTTGAGGAGAATTCAAACTATTTAATAAATCAATTTAAAGATTTAACGTTCAATTATGAAATCCCGTATTCAGAATTTTACTCTATAGAAAAAAATTTTGTTTTATTTTATTTTTATTTATTTTTTATTGTGGTTGAAGTGAATTACCATTCTTTTACAGTAATATTTGAGGCACATAGTGACAATTAATGAGGGGCTTTTCCACCACTAGTATTGTCCTCCCTCCACCCCTGTTTTCAGCATGCATCCCACATCTCCCTTCTTTACCCCTATTGCATCTGTTCCCCCCCTGTACAACTTGTTGTAGATTGGCTATCAATTCTGTTATCGTTGACTTTTATTTGGTATTCATGTCTGATCACTTTTTAATTCCACCAAATGAACATTTGACTGTCTGGTCTTGGTACCATTGGGGGTGGGAGAAAGCAAACAAAAAAGAGAAAAACTAGGAGGAATCTGTCTAGATATTATAAATATCCATTTAGAAGAAGAAAGGGAAAAAAGAAGAGAAAGATAGCAAAAACAAAAACAAAAACAAATTACAATAAGTGAGTAACAATAAAATTACAAAAAGAATAATAATAAACCAAAAACCAAAACCATCAGCTATGGGGGGGGGTAAGAACAACAACAAACAGACCAGCAACTTCAAAAACAAAGTTTCTTTTTCTTATTTTCTTTTTGCATAGGCATGGTAAATATTGGGGAAATTATAGTGGGAATTCCCTTGGCCTAAGAGATAAATGGTTTCTCTGCCCTTAAACATACTGCCATACAGGCTCCCTGGTCTTTTTATTGTGCCAGAAAACTTTTCACTCAGATGTGGGTGATGACATCCGGCTCTGTAGCTGGAGATCTTGTTATTTGCATAGGTCATAGGTAAAGGCTAGGAGAGAGTTTTTCTTTATGGTTCTAGGATTTCTCTTCCATCACTTTTGTACTCAGTCTCCTACATTTAGTGGACTTGGTTTTCGTTCAAATCCTAGAACAGTGCCTAGGTTATAGTCTTTCAGCATAGTTCCAGAAGTTCTGCTCAGCACCAGTTGTCAAAGTCAGACCTCTGAAATTAGAGATCTTGGTTTTTGTACAAATCTTAGGCCGAAGCTTAAGCTAGGAACTTCCTCATTGGTCCCTTGATACGTTCTGTCCAGACCATATTTATCAGTCAGTCTTCTGTAGATAGTGATTTTGAGAAAAGAACAAAAATTTGGAAATATGCACATAAGGAAACTTACAACAATATTATTATTTTTAAATATAATGGAAATATAGATAAATTATTAAATAAACATGTACATCTATATAGTAGAATATTATGTTGCAAAAATAAAGAATTATGTCCATGAACAACGAAATATTTTTATTATTTGGGGAATATGCCCAGAGGTGTTTAGAGCTTACTTAGAGATCTGTGCTGTGGGATGACTCCTGAGAATGCTGGAAACCCTTGTTTTTCTCAAATTCAAACTGGGCTGAGCTGCAATTGAGGCAAGTGCTCAAACCTCTGATTTTTTCTTTTCCATCTTCAACTTTGTCATGGAAAATTTTATTTATTTTTATTTTTTGTCTTCATGCACAAACATCTTTATTTAAGAACCAGGATTACAAACATGTTTGTAGTTGGGTTTCAGTTATATTAAAGGACATTCTGGGGCCAGAGCGGCAGGGCATTTGTGTTTCATACAGCCAATCCAGGACAGACCTTAGTTTGATCCCTGGCATCCCGTATGGTTCCCCCAAGCCAAGAGCAAATTTTAAGTGCATAGCCAGGAGTAACCTATGAGTGTCACTGGTTTCCCGCCCCCGCCCCCAAATAATGGTTGTTAGCATAGTTATTTCTCTAACTGAACTCACCACTCTTTGTGGCAAGCTTATCACAATAAGCAGTATAATTTTAAGTGGGGAAAAACATTAAAGTTTAGTCATATAAAAATAAATCAAGAAGCATTTAATGGGTTTGACCATTGGCTCTCTAGGGAATAAAGCTATGTGCAGGTTTACATATTTTGTCTTAAATTTCTTAACATGCATGTTATCAAAAAATCTTATTTCTTTTAGAGTATTACCTTTTTTAAAATAATTATTTAAGCACCATGGTTACAAACATGTTCATAGTTGGGTTTCTGTCATAAAATGTACACCGTCCCCCTTCACCAGTGCAACTTCCCCACCAACAATGTTTACCATTTCATCCTTCCGACACCTCCTGCCTTTCTTCGTGACATGAATTTTATGTCCCTCTCTCAGTATCATTGAGAGATACAGTAGTTTTACTGTAGTTATTTTTGTAAGTGAGCTCACCATTCTTTGTGATAAGCTACATAGCAGGGGCTGGTCCTCCTGACCCTCATCACTGAAGTTGCTCTTGGTTCTGCACTCATAAAGTACTCCTACCTAGACCCTCCAGCAACACCTGGACACACAATGCTCACCAGCACCTAGACCCACATAGCCCGGAAGAGTGGAGCTTGCAGAATGTACATCAATAGAGGTTAGCTGACCTGGAAACACAATGCAGGCCTCCACCATAGAGAAAAAAGATAGCTTCTCTGATGACCTGAAAATTTTGAACCGCCTTTCAATTAAGGACTTTAGATAAGAAATATGCAGCATCCTCATAGAACTCAAAGAAAGCATGGAATGAACTGAATGAAAAACAGCTAGGAATCAAGACGATATATAAGAGATATAAGAAACTCTCAAATGAAATAACAGGACTGAAACACTTGGTAGGCAAAACGGCCTCTTTTCTTTTTATTCTATTTTGAAGATTTCCTATTTATCTTAGAATTTTATATCTATTCTGGTTTTAAATTTGTTGAATTTTTATACTTAGTTACTTCAGCCTAAATTTATTAACAAAAATTAGTTGTTTTCTGTGACATACAGAAGGAAGCATTTACATGCCAATCCTTAAATGTAATAGAACTATACTTTTGGTTTTTAATAACATATAATATCAAAAGAATATGAGATAATGCAATGCAGTCTGAATCAGTGCTGTTCAACTGTTTTTCTTGAGTGATCTCCTTCTGACCTGGTAAAAAATAGAATATTACTGTGTAGAAATAATTAGTTGGAAAATTTTTTTCATTGACTCTTGGAGGTTTCCAATATATGCCATGGTCTCTGATTGCACAAGTTTTTTCTATTCTGCTACATTTATATTTTATATTTAATATAAAGTTTAAGGCAATAATTGCATACTTATTAAAATGCTAAATATTAAAAACATTGAAATATTTAGTTTGGGTTGGACATTTATCAACTATCAAAGAAAAGCATCTCTATTAAAAAATGTACTTACACCACAACATGTTTATTCCTCTATATAAAAGTGTAGCCTGAAGCTTAAGATAATATCTTCGAATTGCAAAAGATAGTAATGAAAACTCTATAGACATTTCTCAGAATATAGAATTGAGCTTCTGTATGATATGACAATTCCATTTCTAATCTTGCCTCCAAGGCTCAAAACTATTCTAATAAAACCATTATCACTCCTATGTTTACTGTAGCTCTACTCACAATAACACTGATCTAAAATATACTCAAGTATAATAGAATAGTCAACTGAATATATTATATGTAGAAAAGGGAATACTACTCAACTATCAAAAACAGAAAAATCACTGTTGCTAGTTTTAAAAAGATGGAAAGAGTAAAAATGAATTAATCCTTATATAAATAATATTAATTTTCATGATGAAAACACCATAAATACTATTAAGCTATTTTCTTGATCACTGATTGATTACAAAAATGTAAGAATATACAGTAGCCAAAATTTTTCTGACTTTTTTGATGCAATAAGAATAGATTAGAATAAAATAAAAATGAATAATAAAATGTAGTGAAATAATTAGGAGTTGTGGAATTTGTATTGCAGTGAGATTAGAGCACAGTGGCTAATGTGCTTACTTTGCACATAGCTGATTTTTGGAACTCATGGCTCAGTCGTTGACACCCACATAGTCCACCAAAATCCCTGCCAGGAGGGATTCCAGAACTCCAAACCAGGAGTATGCTCTGAGAAGTTGAGTAGACCACAAAATAAACTGAATATATTTTGGTAAGCTACTTGCTCAATAATATGCAAGTGAAAATTTCATATATTTGATATTTTTCTATCTGTTTTACTTCATCCCCTTTCCTTTGTTGTGATGACACTTGGTGGTGGTATTGATTAGAGACAACAAACTGCTGGTGGCAATGGAAAACCACAAAGACACTGCTAGCTAGAGCTTTCTCAGTAAGGAAACTGAATTTACAGCTTCTTGTTTGAAAATTAAGCACAGTAACAGTGCACAATAACCATACTCCACAAATTTTGACACGTTTTACTATGAGAGGGACATTTATATATATTTTATTTTGAAAAAACATGTATGACAAAAAGAAAATATGAATAAAGTCATGTTTCTATTTTATGTTTTTCTATTTTGGAGGACACACTCTTTGGTGATCAGGGTTTAATTCTGTCTTAGGAATCATTCCAGGCTATGATCAAAATCACATAGGATGCTAGAAAATAAACCTGGGTCTACCATGCAATACATATGTTCTACCTGCTGTACTATTGCAGAGGCTCTAAGTCAGGACACTTTTAAAAATAATTATCTCCTCTTATTACTAGTCAGATGAGTAATTATCTCTAAAACTATGGTATATTAGTCTTGTCAGAGCATTTTGAGTACCTTGAATATTAACTTTCTATAACAACGCTTACTCTAAAGAACAAAGCAACCTATTTATATAAAATTACTTGTATATTGAAGAAATACAGCAAGAGCATTTTTAAGACCAACTACAGCTTGTTTAGGCAACAAATAAATTAGTCGAAGTTTATCAGATGGTCTAGCATGAATATATGCCAATTTTATGAATATTAATTTTCTTTCTTACATAAATTTACTAGAGGAAATAGCAATAATGAACTCAGTCCATTTAAAACCCATAAAACCATTCTGATTATTTAATTTTAAAACTAGGGAACTGAAGTAGCTATTTATCTTTTAGAGCAATCGCTATTGTAATATGATCTTGAAGCAAAGCAACTCCAGTCATTAACCACCTTACTTTTGAAACATCAGTTTTAGTGTTTATCTTTGAAGCAAAACTAAGAAATAAAATCATATTTCACATATATTTTGTTCATAAATTATATGCTCCAATTAATTTGCTGCATATGAGGCATTTAATGGACCAATATTTACATTAGTTCAATGTGCGGAAACATGGTTGGATTTGTGGAACACCAAAAATTTTCAGCAAATAAAGAAATATTGCTTTCAAACGTATTTAAAAAGTTGTGCTTAACTAGGACTTTATAAAAGTTTTTTAATATGTAGCTTTTGTCAATCTTGAGAATAAACTTAATATGATATTCGCTTTTTACTGAGTAGTTCAGCTTTTATTTCAGTTATTTTTGAAGACAAATAGAATTATTTCTGAAGACATTTTTGTCATCATTTATATGACTGGGAGTGAATAGGATGGGACTAAGCAATATATCTCTGTATTCTGTCATTTGGGAGAAATGTATTTATGAATTCTTGTGATTTTATGAATTAGGGCTGTTACTCCTCCAATTATACTGCTTCAATTATATTATATAGGGTTCGTTTCTAGTCAAGATCTCCAAAGTAATGATGCAATTCCAATGAGCTAACAATATATTTTAAAGTTTTTAAGGACAAAATTTAAAATTTTGAAAAAAAGAAAATTAGGAGTGTGAAATAACTATATTAACTTGCATGATTTTTTATAGTTATTTCATACTCCTAATTTTCTTTTTTCCAAATTTTAAAGTGCTTGGTTCTCCTAAAAAAAACAAATATTTAGATATCTTTGTTCAATAAAGTTTATAACCTACAATAATACTTTATCTATTTTAAATCTATATATCTTGATTATTTTATTTAAATAAAGTGGTCACAATGTTGTTCATAATGCAGTTGATTATTTTTTATTACACTGTCATTCATACTCGAGTTTCAGTCATGCAAAGTACAACACCCTTCATCATGCATATTTCCCGTCACTAGTATCCTCAATCTCCATCTTGCCTTCCCTCTGCCTGCCTATGGGGCATACACCTTTTTTCATTCTATATCACTCTCTCTCTCTAATTCATTCTCACTCCCACCCTTTAGACACTGTGGTTTGCAATATTGTTACTGAGGGATATCAAACCTATCACTTTATCTCCTTTCCTCATCTAATTCTTGCCAGAATGATAACTTCTAACTATCATCATTATAGTGGTCCCTTCTTTGCCCTAACTTCACTCTCCAGTTATTTGTAGGAAGCTTCCTACCACATGGACTGGTCCTCCTGCTCCTCATCTCTCTTGTTTCTGGATATTATTATCACTCTATCTTCTTTTTCTTCCTCATAAATCAGTATGATTATTCTATGTCTATCCCTCTCTATCTGACTCATTTCACTCATCATAATACTTTCCATATTCATTCACATATAAGATAATATCATGACTAAATTTTCTCTAACAGCTGTGTAGTATTCCATTGTGCAGATAGTGCCACAGTTTCTTTAGCCATTCATCTGTTCACAAGCAGTGCTGGCACAGATGCAGGTAGAAAGTTACCCCCATTCCCTGCTGGTGGGAAGGTAGACTGGGTCAGCCTTTTGGGAAAACAATATGGATATTCTTTAAAAACTAAAAAAGAAATTGAGCTTCCATACAACCCAGCAATATCACTCCTAAAAATATTCCCTGAGAGCCCAAAAATACAATGCAGAAAAAGCCTTCTGCATCTCTATATTAATTGCAGCACTATTCATAAAAGTCAGAAACTGGAAACCAACCAAGTACTTATTTTTTATAATTTTTACAAGATGGTAAGTATATATTAGATCTCTCATAGACTTTCAGCACTCTGCTAATAGGATGAATTTTTTAAATAATTGTAGGAAATTTACTATTGACTTTTAAAATAGTCTCCCTTAACCAAAGCACTGATATAGGACATTGAAGTGGATCAAATTACTGTGTTTTTTTAATCTGTCTATGAGATACCATATTTTTTTTTTTTTTTTTTTTTTTTTTTTTTTTTTTTTTTTTTTGTTTTGGGCCACACCCGTTTGATGCTCAGGGGTTACTCCTGGCTATGTGCTCAGAAATCGCCCCTGGCTTGGGGGAACCATATGGGACGCCGGGGGATCGAACCGCGGTCCTTCCTTGGCTAGCGCTTGCAAGGCAGACACCTTACCTCCAGCGCCACCTACCCGGCCCCGAGATACCATATTTTTCACACCAACTTTCATATGACAGTAATGCTAACTGAATAGTCTTATATATAGGCATCCTTTGCTACCAACAAAGTTATTACAAAGAATGTTTATTAAACAGCACTTCTCTATGATAACTTACAAACTCAAGTTACAGATGGGGCTTATAATGTCATCAGGGAAACTGAAAAAATTTTGATATATTATATATTTATGCAATGGCCTATGACTTAAACAATATATAGAATCCAAACAATTTAAAAGTTCTTTTGTCAACTCACAAATTCTGCATTATTCAAAATTTATATTTTTCTAACAAAAACATGTTTTATTGGAGAAAGTGTTGGTGTTGGTTTTATAGCATAGTTTTAATTATTTTAGCTTTTTATTGTAGGTCACACAAAATGGTACTCAGTATTTACTCCTGGCAGTGCACTATAGATCATATGCAATACCAGAATATCTAAGCAGGGTCAGTTTATTCAAGGTAAACTCTCTGATACTAATAAGAGTTTTTAACAGATTGCATGGTAACTTATTGAGTTCCATAATTATCAATTTGTGGATCAGTGTAGATAAGCATATTTTTCACCCTAGAGAGAAAAAGAATGCCTGTTACTCTCCATATGTCACTACAAATAATTATAATTCATAATTTTTGTCAGCATCACTGAATTTTTCTCAGAATGACAAGTGAAATTGTTCACCAATTACCTGTGATATTTATAACCTAACAGCAATATAGCGTATAGGAATTCATAGAATTTGGTACCAAAAATATATTTACTAAGTCCTCTTTTTATGTGGTTTGGGTTAACATTCAGCAGTTTTTTATATGGTGTGAAAAATTTCTAATTAATACCATAAAAGTTGCTAAACCATTAGAGATAGACATTATGAGTAAAAGATATACACTCTGATGCCATATTGTATTATATACATCAAAATTCTAATTAATAAATTTAATATAAACTAATAAAATGAAATATATTTTAAATTATAACAGACTTATAACTTGGCAAAAATTGGAAAATGTCAAATACTGTCAAGAATATGAAAAAATAAATATAATTCAATTGCCTGATAGTAAACAGGCAAATATGTAATATGTTTTAAAATATATTTTATGGATATATTTTAAAATTATACTAATATATAAAGGAAGTGTAACTAAAATTTAAAAATAAAACATTTAGCCTTTTACTGTAAATTATCAAGAATCATGTATTCAATATTAATTCATTAAGTAAAAATTTGAAATTTATGTTCAAATAAAAATTTGAAATTAAGCATTACATACAAAACATATTATAGAGAAATGACAGTATTAAGCATAATTAGATACAAAACATATATACAGTATATACAGTATGCATTGCTAAATTACACTAAATTTTTCATACATCTGTTTTAAATTTATTAAATCTCTTTAAGTAGATAGGTATATTTTAATTAAACCAATTTGTTTATAGTTAATAAATTTAAATTCCATAAAATATTGGTATAGCAATAAAGAATACATTCTAGGGGCTGGAGCGATAACACAGTGGTAGGACATTTGCCTTGCACACAGCCAATCCAAGATAGACTGTGATTAAAATCCAGGCCTCTCATATGGTCCCTCTAGCCAGGAGCAATTTCAGAGCACTTAGCCAGGAGTAACCCCTGAGCATCACTGGTTGTGCCCCCCACTCAAAGAATACATTCTATTTTGGATAGAATAGTAGCATTGCTTAAAAATGATGTCAAAATTTAAATGCAATGCTTCTTTAATATTTAAAAGAATAAAATACTTTAGAATCATTTAAGAATGAACTTAATTTTTATCTTTAAATTTTTTTCATCTTTTAAATTTCCCCAAATATCTTTTTAGAAATACAAATAGAAAAATAAAGCAAAATTAAGCTTATTAAAGATTCCTAACCAAACATTGCATGATTGACTATTTATCTTAGAATTCTAAACACCTTGATAAAAGTTGACAGCAATGATTCCTGAAGTTAAATTTTAATTTTGGTTAAGCCAATAATTATTACAAGTATATTAATTAAATATGCCACTTTAGGCCACATGGTCCAATTTTGTTTTAATACGTTTTATAGGTCAACAGCTCTCAAATGAGCTAATGAGAAATTTGAAACAGGTGATCCTATGAGCTTTCAAAGTCAATCAAGCTTTGCAATATGAATTAAATTCATATTTACACACATTTTATATGAGATAAGTATTTGCTCAAATTACAGAAAATTTTGAAAATATTGAATGAAGCCATGTATATTATGCCTACATTAAGCAAAGAATATCTTGATCATTTCTGAAGCAAAATCACTGTTTTAGTGAGCTTAGTTCTCTTAAAATCATCAAATGGAGCAACAGAATTACAGGTCTTAACCCAGTTTGTATCATTTTATAACATATTTATTGAATGAAAGTACAAAATTTAAAGGCACTTATCTAATCACTTGGAAAAATATTAAAATGAGACCTTGAAACATTTAAATATGATAAAATACAAAAATTTTCATGGCTGGGTATGTGGCTCAATAGTAAAGATAAATCACTATATCTGATGCTTCCAGTGCGTGCACAGAGACAAAATCATGGTAAGTTAATAGAGATTAAAAGCATATATACATCATTAACTGATGCTCTCTGGGAAGATTTTTGTAAAGACTATTTGAGCATATGTAGGAATTACGTTTTAGAAATATGGATGTCTATTACATCTGAAGGAGAGTATTTATACAAAATGTTTGCATAGTTCTGAAATTGTTAAATTTTTTTGTTATAAGATTATCTTCTAATTTTTCATCTTGATCCAAACTGTTTTTTTTTACTTTACTTTATTTAAGGAGCATATATGACATAGTTGATCATAATACATTGGTTTCCAGAGAAGTGAGAGCAAACGTATTATATAAGAAAAAAAGAAAAAAGGAGGAGCAAAAAAAAAAAAAAAGATAAAGTAAATTTATTCTTTGTCAAAGCAACAAGAAAATATATGAAAAAGTATTATATCTCAGTGTCTGGAGAGATAGCATAGTGGAAGGGCATTTGCTTTGCACCCAGCTGATCCAGGACTGACAGTGGTTCGAATCCTGGTATCCCATATGGTCACTTGTGCTTGCCAGGAGCGATTTCTGAGCACAGATCTAGGAGTAACCCCTGAGCCCAAACACCAAAAACTAAAACTTAAAAAAAAGTGCTTCATATCTTCAATAAGGTCATTAAGCCATTGTCAGATCGTTTAGTAAGCTCTTGTATTAACTATTCGGTTACTTCATTTGTTTCTGTTAATTCATTGTTACTTCAATGTTCCAATTGTCAAATGAAATAAATTAAGTGACATCAGTTACAAATTGACATGTCCCTATGAGGAGACAGTACTAAACTTAATGGAGTTGTGTGGTCCAGAAATTCCAAGCACTATTGCTGATACTGTGATTTTTGTGGATGGATCATGTTTTCAGCTGCCAAGTTTTCCAGAAGTACAAGAAGGTGTGAGGAACGTTCCCACACTCACTCCAAAGAAGTCCTGAAAATATCAGCCCAAAAATACAGCATTAAGTGGCGTTTTATTGAGATTGGACTCTGCAGAGAGATATAGAGGACTGGTGAAACAAGGCTATAGACTAAGGTGGGTGATTAGGGCAATAGGCCTGGCTTCAGAAAGGCAGGGACTTGGCGAGCCCTCTCCTAGTGAGTTTGCCAGCTTTCAGCAGTGTGGCTGTGTACCCATAATTTTTCACAGCTTGGTTTATATCTCTTTTGAGAACAGAGTGAGTCTATTGAGCTGGTTGGTGCAGACATGGTGACTTCCAACTGGTTTTATTACTATCTGGATGGACTTGCCATTGTGCTTCAATAGTAAATTAATAATTCAAGGACCTTAAACCAGAATGAATAAAATATGTGCTCTAAGGTTAACCAGAATATAAATTAAAAATTTAAAGTGTTTTGTTTTCATCAATAGAATGGAGAAACACACACAAAAAAGATATTTAGTGACTATGTTTATTAAAAAAAATGATAACCAAGTTAGCTCTATATTACCTTTATCATTTGCATAAATATTTTGAAACTAATTGAAACAAAGATAATTCTCCATTTATAACTTTATTTTTACTCATTTTTTATTTTTAGCTAGAAAATTAAATGTTCTATAAGGAAAATGAAAGTGACAGTTAAATAATAATTGAAAGATGGTGCTGAATTAGTTCATCACATAAATCTAAATTTATATAGTCCCTACTGAGTCTTCTGTAGCTATTTTGGCAGAGAATACAAATATAATTTTTCAATATATGATTTTCAGAGCTCTTTGATCTTTCTGTCACATCACAACAAATTGAGGTTGGAGTACATTGACTAATCAGAGTGAGCCTCAGTGTTAGGTTTAGGATCTGTTTTAAATATTAGTGCATGCAAAGAATTGAATAGCCGGAAAAATTAGACCTATAATTATCTTAAAGAAACACTTGTGACCCAAAATTAAATTAACTGTACAATTAATATCGATTAAATGAAAGTTCATAAATAGTAAAGCAAGATTATTTTATTTTCCTCAAGAAAAATTATATAGAACAAAATATTGAGTTGGGGAATAACTCCACATATGGCTAGCGAATGAGTCCTATAAATACATTTTAGTCTAAAATATTTTCAAAAATTGTGATCATAATAAATTTTACAATATAATCATAATAGTTAAAGTTGTGATGTATTTAATGTTTAAAGAGTATAAGTATTATATATTTAATAATATTACATTAATGAATACATGAATATATAAATTACATAAACATAATTGAATAACAAATGGAATTTTTAAATATTTTGTAATTTATATTTTGAAAGTAGCAAATTAAATTTGTTTTTATTTCATTGATATTTAACTTAATTCCCTCTGTTTCAAAATTAACTATTTTTTATTTTGCTTATTGGTAGCAGTTATGTTAACTGGCATATTTATATTAATATAATTGTACATTTTAACATATTTTAAAAACATGTAATTTATCATTTATTAGCATTAATAGGGGACATACTATGGGGGAACACCTAGCAGTGCTCAGCAGTTACTCCTGGCTCTGTACTCTGAAATCACCCCCCCAGTAGGCTCAGGGAAACCCTATGAGATGCCAAGCATCAAACATGAAACTGTCCTGGGTCATTCATGTGCAAGGTAAACAAATGCCCTACTGTTGCGATAGCACTCTGATCCTAAATTATATATTTATTGAGTTAGTTATATTAATTATTTAAAAAACAGACCTTTGTACTTTTCTATAAAATGTATTAACCAGTGTTGGACATAGAACTAGTTTAATTCTAAAAGCTAATTTTAATAATCATCTGGATAATTTATTCCTATGCTAAAATGACAGTGCTAATGTTTTTCCACATGTTATTCAATACTTTGCTATACTTTAAAAGTAACTATGAAAATAAATACAATAAATAATGAGTAAATAAATAAAACAAATAAATACAATAAAATTTAAATTTTACCTCTAAGAAAAAAACTCTGCTAATTTTAAAACCTCAGAGAAATTACTGTAACTGTGTTTTACTTAGACTATTTGATAAGAATAAATTTAAGATATTATGCCTAATAAAAGGTCAAGAACATTGCAAAGATTTGAAGCAAATCTAGAATTAATACACAAATCTGTCAGGATTATAATAAGAGTTATAAGTTTGCTTTAGGATGACCCAGACAATTGCAATTAAATTAGAGATCAAAACTATGCATTATCAGCACAAGTATTTACTTCCTAGAGAAGTATTTAAATTGAAAGAAACAAGTTATATGTTGCAGCACAAATAAATTGATAATTATACAACTTAAAGTCAATTCCAATGAACCAATTAGGCAGTAAATTTTATCATATAGAATGTTCAAAAACTAAAACTGATGCATTATGAATGTATTAGGAATATCTCTAATACAATTCTAATAATAAACTCTATAAATCTTTTCTGTCACAATTTGCTCGTTCTATGAGGAGTTTCCTATCGAAATAAAATGATCAGTATCTTAAATACTCAGTATATGTAATCTCGGTTTAATGTTCAAAAGCCACCTAGAATTCTAGAAAGACAAAAATTCATCATTTGGGAAGGAAGAATAGTAGTATAGCAGGCTGGTCATTTACCTTGCTCTAGGTTCATCTGGGCCAATATTTGGCCCCATACATGATCTCCAAGCACCACCAGGCATGATTACTGAGCACAGAACCAGGAGTAATTCCTGAGCACTGCTACATCCACTCCTAAAATGAAAGAAAATTTAAATGTTGATTTTTCATTGACATTTTCATTTTACAATGTGTGTCATTTGTTGTTTTTGTCTTTCTTTTCTTTTTTTTCCTATTTTGAAAGGTTGTTTGAAAATATGTTAATTAGCTTTTATAAACAGAATAGTCTTCTAAAGCTCTCTAGATACATTTTTTTAGGTTTATTTAGACAAAAATGACCCCTAAGCACTTTGAATCTATCATCACCAAAATCACACCTCTCATCAAATGAACTGTTCAGGGAACAGACCTTCAGAAAGATGGGTCAACAATGTTCAAGCTACACACAAATTTTAGCTTAACTATCTCTTCTGCTCTCCTGTTCATCTTCCCCCCATTACTTGATAATGCTCAGTTTTTCATTAAAAAAGCTAATAGTTGCTCTCATTCATTGTTTTTAATTCATAGTTTGGGTTCTTAACATGAAATTTGTAAATTTTATTGCAGCAAAATATACCTAGCTTGAAACAATAAGCTTTATAATGTTAAGAATATAATATCACTATCTTTTACTGTTTGAAAAAATGTCTCTCAGAAAAAATATTTATATTATTTTTTAATCCAAGGCATATATTTTAGTGATCCAGAAATTATTTGGTTTATATCATATAGCAAGAATCTCTTAGATATGATAAGTTCAGACAGGATATCTAGAGTGGGAATATAATTAGAACATTATTTAGAAGGAAATAATAAAGCAGATTTATTTTTCCTTGAATCTGATGGAAAATATATTATCTAAATTTACTTACTGCTATTAGCTATTTTAAAGAAATATTGCCCTATTTTAGAGTTCAGTCGACTGTAAAGGTTTCAAGGTTGGAGAATAATAATTTTCTCAAACAAATTTACCTTCTAAATATAATTTGGACATATGCCAACATTGAATCATTAGGGTATACTTTATTGGCAAAATATTTTGATATATTTTTCTAATCTATTGGAAGAAAAAAGCAGTGTTTTTATAAGAGAAAGCTGTTTATGTGGGGATTGTTTCTACCTAACTTATTTCGTGAAGAATTTTACCAGCTAATATTTTGAACTTCGTCCATAAATAATTTTAGCAAATAACAAGATATAAATAAAATAGTGGCTTATACATAAAACACATTTGGAGAGAAATATTATTTATTTTTATTTGTGGTCCTTTGTTCGCATCCTGTAGTTTTCAGGGCTTTTTTTCTGACTATATGCTTAGAGGTATCTTCTGGTGTTCAGGGGATCATATATTGTGCCAGAGCTGAAATAGTGTCTAATCCATGCAAGTCAGTACCTGAACCCTTATACAATCCTACTTCTGGTAATGTGTTGCCATTATTTTTGCTTTTGGTGGTGGTGATGGTAGTGATGGCAGAGTTCAGGAATTATTCTAATTCTAATCATAAATATCACTCTTGGTGGAACCATCCCTAAAAATTTGAAAAATATATTAGGCCCTAGAGGAGAAAAACTTCTTTTGGCCTCTGGAGACAGATACTTAAGAAAATAAGAAAACAATAATCATACCATAGTCTTGGTTTCTTTCTTTTGCATTCTGATGAGTCTGAGTTCAAGAAGGAGTTTGTATTTAAAAAATCTACAATAAAACATATTAAAGAGACTAAATTTAAATTTACCCTTGGAATTTTTAGTGGTTCAATAAATCTAGATAAATGAGTGATTTCCATAATATGTTGTTATATGCTGAGTTATAAAATACAAAATATTAACATCAATATTATAATACTAAATTGATGAAGTGTTGGTGCAAAACAATTCAGTCTCTTTTTTTCTTCTTTTTTCTATTTTATTGAGGGGGCATACTCAATGGCACTCAGGAGTAACTTCTGGCTCTGTGCTCAGAAATTGCTCCTGGCTCAGGGGAACATATGGGATGCCAGGGATTGAACCCATGTCTGTCCTGGGTCAGCCACATGTAAGGAAAATGCCCTACTGTTGTGCTACCGTTGTGGCCCCACAATTCAGTTTCTTTTACAAATGTGTTTTAAGTTTCTTGAGTTTAGAGAAATATAGAGAGCTTTTGAAACATATGTAAAAAATGACTCGTGATTCCAAATAAAAATATGTCACAGAACATCTTGGTAGCCATGAGGGTCTGTCATTTGATATTCAGGTTCACTTAACTAACCCCTTTAGACCCAGGACAATATAAAAATACCAATTCACAAAAAAATAAAGTGTTGATTTATGCAATAAAAGTATTGTTTAATACTTTTTGATTTGGGGGTCATACTCTGTAGTGTTCAGGACTTACTACTTTTTCTGTATTAGGGAATCACTCCCAAGGGCCAGAGCAGTGGCACAAGCAGTAAGGCTTCTGCCTGGGAAAGACCATGGTTCTATACCCCAGCATCTCATCTGGTCCCCCAAACCAGAAATGACATTTTTGGGGGTTTTTGGGCCACACATGGTGATGCTCAGATATTACTCCTAACTATGAGCTAGAAATCACTCCTGGTTTGGGGGACCATGTGGGATGCCAGGGAATAGAACCTTGGTCTATCCTAGGCTAGCGAGTGTAAGGCAGATGCCTTATGGCTTGCGCCACCACTCTGGCCACTCCAGGAGCAAGTTCTGAGTGCATAGCCATGAGTAACCCCTGAGTGTCACTGGGTGTGGCTGAAAAACAAAACAAAACAAAACAAAGAAAAGAAAAATTCACTCCTAACAGGTACCATATACATTCAGGAGTTGGAAGATAAAGATAAATAAACTGCTGTGTATGATGAATATCCCACCTGCTGTAATATCGCTCAGATCCCTAACAACCTTTCATTAAGGAAGAATCTTTTCTCTACAACTGATTTAGTAAAAAGGTAAGAAGAGTTATAAATATTTTACTGAATTATTATTTTCTAAGCATAATATTTTTTAAACATAATAAGGGGGTGCATTGTTTTTATGGCATAAATAATACAGATGCATTTTAATTTTGCAAAAGAACAGAAATTTCTTTGTATGATAACAAGTTCTATTGGGCCACATTTTTCCATGGAAAGTCTGGTTGCATCCCAGGACTGTAATATTATTATTCAAACAAAAAATGATAAACTAATTTGTCATGTACTGGGTTGGTACAGAAGAAAGTAATAGAGGATAGTCTGAAGGGCTAGTGCAATTGGCAAGTTGTTTGCCTTGCAAAAAATTGATCCAGGTTTGATCCTAAGAGATGTGGTTCCCAGAACAGAAAGCTTTCCCCAAAGCATTAATCCACTCCTTAAATTTAGGAAATCAATTACTTTTTAAATATTTTATAAGACATTCTACTAACAAAGTTCTTCATAATAAAGTTGATTCATGGATACAATAATCCGATATCTATGCAACAACCAATGTTCCTTTCTCTCCACCAATGTTATCAGGTTCTCTCAACCTTCATTTATTAATATATTATCAAATGCAACATCATGTGAATATAGCATTTAATAAACTAATGTATAGAAGTGTAAAGTATGTCATTGAATACAGATTCAAATCTGAGTGCGATAATTCCTAGTAAAATATATTGGAGCTTAATGCATTTATTATATATATATATATATATATATATATATATATATATATATTTGTGTCGTATTTAACAGTTAAAGAGAATTGAAATTAACACATAATGATTATTGTCCTAAACACCCTATGACTCTAAATACATTTTAGATCTTTTTGTGGCTACTTAAAATTTAAGAAGAATGATTTGCATTTTAGTATTTCCTCTTACAGAAATATATGCATACTTTAAAGAAATATAATAAATCTTGCAGAGCACTTAAAACAGGGGTCTCAAACTGGCGGCCCACGGGCCGTTTGCAGCCCTCAGTACAACATTTTGTGGCCCACAGCCGGCCTTCAAATATCACAGTATTCACGATTATTCGCTTATGGAATAATCACAATAAAAATCGCGTTAGTAAGAAAAAAATTACATTAAACATTCGCATACACTGAGGAGTTACGTTCTGGGCATACAAATGTTTAATGAGATTTTTGCTATTTTTTTCTTACAAAAACAATTTTTTATTGCAAACATTCAGTAAAGGAATAATTGTGAATACTTTGTGCCTAGCACAGACGTCATTTCCACTGCTCCTGCCCGCTGTCCCTGGCATTATCGGAGGCCTAAGGGAGAGAAGGGAGAGAAGTTTACTACAGAATTAGATTTTGTCATACCTTCATCATGACTTCATCAAAGCCTGCAGTGACGAGAAAGATTGATGACAAGCACAGCAATTTCAGGAAAAGTGGGAGATGCAGTATTTCTTTGTTGAGCACAGGGGCATCCCAACATGTCTTATTTGCTCAGAGAAAGTTGCAGTGCACAAGGAATACAACTTGAAATACCATTATTCAACTAAACATGCTGAGGAATGTGCAAAATATCAAGGGAGAGCCAAGCAGGTTGCTAGTCTTAAAGCATGTCTAATGAGGCAACAAGATTTCTTCAAGAAAGCAACCAGAGAGAATGTTGCATCAGTGGAAGCTAGTTACATGGTTAGTGAGATGATTGCTAAGGCAGGGAAACCAGTCACAGAAGGAGAGTTTGTGAAAAATGCATGTTACAGGCTGCAGGTATTATCTGTCTGGAAAAGAAAGATCAGTTTAGCAAAATCAGCCTTTCTGCCAATACTGTGGCAGAGCGCATTTCTGACATGTCAAGTGACATTTATCATCAACTGTGTGAGAAATCCAAATGTTTTGATGCATACTAAGTTGTTCTTGACGAGGGCACAGATATAACAGACACTGGACAGCTCACAATTTATGTCTGTGGTGTTGATTGCAATTTTGAATTGACAGAGGAGGTGCTCACAATAATTCCAATGCATGGCCAGACCACCGCTAATGAGATATTTTGGCATCTGTGTGATGCTATTGAGAATGCAGGTTTGCCATGGAAGAGGTTTGTTGGAATAATAACCTATGGAGCGCCATCGATGACAGGGAGGAAAATGGACTGGTGGCACTTGTTCAAAAAAAAGTTAAAGAGGAGGGTGTAGAGAAGGCCATTGCTCTTCACTGTATTATCCATCAGCAGCCCTTTGCAGTAAATGCCTGCCGTGTGACAATGTGATGTCTGTTGTTGTGAAATGTATCAACCAAATCAGATCCAGGGGCTTAAAGCACAGGAGGTTCTATGCTTTTTTAGAGAAAATGGAGTCAGAATATGGAGATGTGCTCTATTTCACCGAGGTATGTTGGCTCAGCAGGGGAAATGTCCTGAAAAGATTTTTGAGTTGAGAGAGAAGAAGTGAAAGCCTTCATGGAGAAGGATGGGAATGCTGTTTCTGAGTTGAGTGATCACAAATGGCTCATGGACTTAGCTTTTCTTGTTGACATCACTCATAAGCTGAATGTACTAAACAAGATGTTACAAGGCCCAGGGCAGCTTATCAGTGCTGCCTATGACAACGTGAGAGCATTATCCACAAAACTTGTGTCATGGAAATCCCAGCTCTCTCAGACAAACCTTTGCCATTTCCCAGCATGCAAGGAACTTGTGGATGCAGGCATACCATTCAGCGGTGAGAAATTATGTTGATACTATTTTTAAGCTAGAGAAGGAATTTGATCACAGATTTGCAGACTTCAAAAAGCACAGAGCCACTTTCCAAATTTTGGTGGACTCCTTTTCCTTTGATGTGCAAGATGCCCCTCCTGTGCTTCAAATGGAGCTCATTGACCTGCAATGCAACTCTGATCTCAAAACCAAGTTTAGGGAGATTAGTGGAAAAGCAGACATGCATGGGCAATTTTTGAGAGAATTGCCCCTCAGCTTCCCTGAGCTTTCCCAAATGTTCAAGCGCACCATGTGCCTTTTTGGGAGCACATATTTGTGTGAAAAGTTATTCTCCACATTGAACTTCAATAAGTCAAAGTACATGTCTAGACTTAATGATGATCATCTTCAAGCTGTACTGAGGGTCTCAACTGCTTCCTCTCTAAAGCCAAATATGGTTCAGATTTGTGAGAAAGGCTGTCAAGTCTCTGGCAGCAAGGAATAGGCAAAAGATGCCATGCGCAGAAGAACTGTTCATGATTTTCACTCAATTTTCTAGTCATGTTCAGGAGAAATAATTAAAACTGTTAATAATGACGTTTGAGGACTTTTTTTTTGTAAAATCCCTTATGCTGCCCTGCCTCACCCCAACTTTGCCTCCTGCGGCCCCAGGTAAATTAAGTTTGAGACCCCTGACTTAAAGCATAGTATCTTAGTAATTGAGATAAACAACTATCAGAAATTAAACTTACATTGCCATATTTATATTGTTCATAAGTATTCCCAAATTCAGTATTAGGCTATTAAAATAAAATTAGTGTGTATGATATCAAATCACTACACATACACAATAAATATGGTTTTAAATTATCCTTTTTTGCTTCTGAAATATAGAACTATTGTAAACATTTTGCTTTTGCAATATATAAATATATGTAAATATATCTATATCCATTATAAATTTGCAATAAAATTGGGTAATGATTATTGAAACATTTTATTAGTTACATATGCTCGATATTTCCATAAATTAATTTGTGACTAGAGAAAAATTAATATAGAAAGCATTCATCTAAGTATATTGTAAATATACATTCAAACTCTGATCATCAGTGATGATAAGCACTTTTTCATATGCCTCAATATTTGAAATATAGCATCTTCTTAACATAATGTAGTCCCATTTTTTTATCTTTGTTTCCACTTGTCTGACCAGTGGCATTTATCCTTATAAATACTTCCAGCTTCAATATCATGGAGAGTTCATGTATGTTTTACTCAATTCACCTTATTAATTCAGGTCTAATATCAAGGTCTTTAACCCATTTTTATTTGATTTTTGTGCATATCACTTGAAAGAAGTCTGAGTTATTTTTATTTATTGTTGTTTTATTTTGGGACCACACTTGATAATGCTCAGGGTTTACTCTTGGCTCTGTTCAAGGATCACTCTGGCAAGTTCTGGGTGGGGAATCATATGAGGTGCCAGGATCAAATACTGCTCTGTCATATCCCAAGCAAACATCCTTTCCTCTGTAGTCTCATCAGCCCCTGAGTTCATTTCTTTTATGCATGTGAACAACCAGTCTTCCAAACACCAATTACTGAAGAAACTTTTCTTGCTCTACTTCTTTTTGTTTTTTTTTTGCTCCTTTATCAAAGATTAATTTACTATACACCTGAGGATTTTTCTCTGTATTTTCAATTCTATTTATTGATGTTTGAATTTGTCTTTTTTTCCTCCAAGAATCGCATGCTTTTAGTTACCAGTAAAGGATTTTAAAGGTAACTTTTTTTATTGATGTTCAAAAAGACAATTTTGGGTAATTAACAAATACTGTCTGGCTATCTTATACACAGATTGAGATAAAAGTGAAAAAAATGTCCCTGTTTTAAAAATACAAGCACCAAATATTGAGGCACATTTAGAAGGTTACTAACTTACTTATTAAAAAGAAATGTGTACTTACAAAGGGATGATCATGAAATATTTTTTTCAATAAAACCTAATTCCTAGGAATTTAATGGAAAACTGATGGGGCCATTTTCTTTCTTAGGTAACCTTGCTCTAAAAAGTAATTTTACATTTAATTTAAGTTTACAATCTTCTGAGATAAAACTCCTATGTGCAAATGTCAAGAATGTCTTCTAAAATTGCATTTGTATCCCACAGAATTCAATAAAGAAATTATGTATACAGATACATAATGAATATTTTGAGATAGATTAAGGTACTTTACAGTTTCCAGGGGCATCAACTTCATGATTATAGCATAGTCAATTCACATAATTTTTAATGATCGGGCCAGAGAAAGAATTCAAGGTTTAAGACATTTTAGTTACCTGCCTAGAATCCTGACCACTCTGGTTTGATTCCTTGTATCACATGTGGTCTCCTGAGTATCTGCAGCTATAAACACTGAGCACAACTACTATGATCCCCAAATCAAAACAAACCAGCTGACATTTTGATGAGGAACAGAAAGATAATAGAGTAGGTAAGACATAAGCCTGATTAGCACATGACCTAGTTTCATTACTCTCATCAAATATGACCTAAAACATTGCCAGGTGCTTACTCAGAGCCCAAAGCACTACCAATCGTAGCAAAGAAGAATTCTTGACACACCAGGTGGGTGCAGTTATCCTAAGCCCACAGCACCTCATCAATTTCTCAGGCCTTTGCGTTTAGCTTATGTCTGGGTAGGCTGAGACTAGCCTGGGCTTCCTAGGCCTCTTGAACATGCTTACATACCTCCCAATTTTATCTAAATAAAACAAATTTAAGCATATAACATTATGGTTTTTTATTAAAGTCTAGAAACAGGTACAGCAGATAAGATTTTTGTCATACACAAGGCTGACCTGGGTTCAATCCCAGTAGTCCATATGATTCTTTGAGACTGCCAAGAGTAATTCCTGAGTACAGAACCAGGAATAAGACCTGACCACAATTGGGTATGATTTCTCTCAAAATAAACAAAAGTTTTTCATGTTAAACTGGAAAGTTTTCTTAAAAAAACTATTTTAATGGAGACCCTAATCACTAGCATTATAAGGCCTCACAAGCATATTACTTAGCCATAGTAGTGCTACATGGCTGCCTCAGCATGGAAATATCAGCCCTATACAATGAGGCAAACAGGTAGAAGTGATCCCTGTGTCCCCTAAGCTCTGTTTTTGAATACTACCTTTCCCAAAATTTATCATCCTCCTGTTATATTCTTAATTTGTCACTAATTGGAGCAAAGTTGAAGTAAGTGATATATTTTCTAGGGGCTGGAGTAGTGGGCAATCTGCCTTGCCCACGCTAGCCTAGGATGGACCGCGGTTCAATTCCCTGGAGTCCCATATGGTCCCCCAAGCCAGGAGTAATTTCTGAGCACATAACCAGGAGTAACCCCTGAGCATTACCAGGTGTGCCCCCCCAAAAAACAACAACAACAACAACAAAAAAACAAACAAGATGATATATTTTCCTCATGCATCACCAGAATTATGTTTTCTTATTCTCTTTGCTAACATATTCAACACTCACCTTATAATTAATTAATGAAATTTTACAAACATATAACCTATAACATAGCTGATATTCCTATATTAGAAATCATAATTAGACATAGGACTTGGGCATCAGGCAATAAGTGGGATATAATGGCATATAATATTTTTAGTGGAGGATTTTAGGAAAATATTTTTGTAGTCTTGTGTTTGTAATTTGTGTTTTGTAGTCTTGGTTATACTTGAGTGTATCAATATTCTACCTGAAAAAATAATGAAATAGAGGGAATGGAGGGAATACAGAAGGTAGGGCATTTAACTTGTATGTGGCTGACCTAGCTTTGCTCTTAAAATTCCAGATGGTTCTCTGATCCAGGCAGGAGTAAGTCCTGAGTACAAAACCAAGATTCATCCCTGAGCACAGCTTGGTGTAGTCCCAAAACAAAAACAAAAACAAAAAAAAATTAAAAAGAATGAAACAGAAATATTCATATATTTTAAAATTTTTTTGAGTTATTTATTAAAATTAATTGTGATTTTCAGATGACATAAAGTGTTAAAACATCCCTCAATTTGAAAATAACAAAGAAATAAATTCTATAATGACAAAAATGGGCTTAGAAGCAGACTAACTCTCTAAATAGAAATTCAGTCTAGCCCACATTTTAAGATTGACTTTGAAAGACCTAGGCCCATCTGAACATCTGAACTATGAAAATGTGCAATAATAAATTCCTATTTTAAAGTGCTAAATTTGCTGTAGTTTGTGACTAAGTGAGAGAAAAGTACTATGCATGATATTTATCAATTTGAAAATTTTTAAATATGCTAATACGTCATTAGTAAGACTTTCATCAAAATTTCTTTTCAAAAGCAAACAATCTGATGACTGATCTCTATGAGGCAAACTAAAATATATAAAAAGCCTTAAAATTCTCATCTAATTTGAAAGAAAACACATTCTTGAGATTGTTCTCAGTAACTACTCACAGATATTGTAGAAGATATGTGTATAAGCTGTTTTCAACCCAAATAGATCATAATATTTTGTCAATAAAGATCCTTTGCTTCTACCTTAAACCATTTTTCTTATTACTCCCATTTGCATGTCTTTAGTAGAATTACCTAGATCCAAGTTAAGCCAAATAAGGTTCAGCCCCTAAATTGTACACAGCAAATTTCACTACTTTGGAAAGTAACTGGAAAATAATGAGGAGTGTGCTACCTAATTATCATCTTCTTGATTTGTGGCAAAAATTGGTCTGCACTAAATAAGATAAAAACTGAAAAATAATTAGCTAAACTGCAGTAAAAAAATGAAAATATTTGTTTCAATGATTAATAGAATCTCTGTTAGTTACATTTTCTGTGACTTTTCTATAGATGTCAGTCTCCAAACATATAAAATAATTTTTCAAATAATATATTTTATTTTACATTAACTTAAATTAATGTCTTTTTTGTTGAAATGTAGATCTGTAGACTTCTGTAAGAAATGCTATCACAGGGACCAGAGCAGTGGCACAGAGGTAGGGTGTTTCATGCGGCTGACCTAGGACTGACCAAGGTTCTATCCCTAGGTGTCCCATATGGTCCCCCAAGTCAGAAGCTATTTCTGAAAGCATAGCCAGGAGTAACCCCTGAGAGTGGCCCAAAAAAATAAAAAATAAAATAAAATAAAAAGAGAAAGTATACTGGGAGTATTAAATTAAATTGGGTCTCATAGAAACTATTTGAAAAAACTTCCTTTCCTTGTGTGTTGCTTTTGATTTTGTTTGGGAAAGCACATAGTTGTTTGAAGATCTTCCTGGGAATGAAATGTGGTGCCAGGGAACAGCCCCAGGATTTCTTTCTGCAACGTAAGTGTCCTACTGATGTTCTCCTGCTTCAGCCCACCAATTTTTCAATTGTTTGTATTTAAGAGCTTGAAAGAAGAGTAAGAAATAATTCAGTTCTGAAGTTGGTCTAAATAGTAACTCATTGGTAACTACATAGTTGTGCATTTGTTTTTAGAAAGACTTCCTTTTACCATTTTTTATTTATTTATTTTTTATTTATAATTAGTGTATTCAGATTGTAAGACCTAAATATAAGACCTGAATCAGTTTTGGGCATCTGTAAGTTTCTGAAAATGTGTTCATTTTTCTACTTACTCCAAATTAGTGTTATGTTTTTATTTATAGGACTCACTAAACTCTTTGGTGTTGTCTGTTAGAAATTGTTCCTTCTTACTTTTGGCACTATCTTATTTTCCTTTATGGAACTTATTTATAGATTTTGAAAGAACTGATGCTACTTTTCTTTTTTGGGTTTTATATTTTATTTATTCTCTAATTTTTATTTTACTTCTGTTAACTTTCAGTTTTTATGGCTGTTATTATATTACTATTAAAGCTAGGCTATATATTATTTATTTATTTATTTGAAATGGTCTTATTTTTTTATTTAAGTATATTTTAAACTTTCCTCTGATTATGTATTGCAATGCTCTGTCTGAATGTTTTCATAACTCATATCCTTATTCTTGTTTGTTCCTGAGGATACTCTAACATCTTCTTGATTTCTTTTTAAATTCAAAGAAACTTCAACTGCAAGTTTATTTTTTTATGTCTAGATGTTTGTGTGTCTGAATATCATGGTTCTTGTGACTAAAGAACATGATTTATGACTGTTACTCAAAAATCTTAAATTCCCTCACCCTAGCAGTTACCAAGTACATTAAAAACCAACGCTACCATAGCAGAATAATTTGAACACTACCAGACACTGGTGATCTAAACCCATTGTCTCATAGACACTTTTGTTATTGATGCACTGTACTTATTGTATTTATGATTTTAAATCCCAGGTTATTCTCCAGGTCTGTTCCAGCTTGGCATAGGCCTGTCTAGAGCAATAGAGTGATTGTGTATACCTGTTATCATCTAGGCTTCCTTAAATGGAGTATGTAGGCACTTCTGGGTATTTCTGGTTTTAATATTTAGAAGCATAGTTACTATTTATAGATTTTATAATAGTGAATTCTACACTAGACTGAGTAGCAATTTTGAAATGATTTAATTAAATCTGAGTAAAGAGTACTGTTACTTAAGAGAATGGGTGCTTAAGATTTTGTGCTACTAATCCCAAAACTTTCCCAAGGTCACATGTGTAAATAATTCATTGCATATTCTACCCAGAGCATTATTAGCAAACACAGTTGGTCCAAAATCAGATATGTGTACACATATATAAAACTTTTGTAAAAAAACACTAGAGCAGTTTCTAGAAAATCAAAACAGAAATATAAACAGATTGATCATTTGCCAAATTTATATTCAATTCTTCTTTGCACTAAATTATCCAAAAAATTTGAGATAAGACACTCAGTAATATAGTTCAAAGAAATCAAGGAGTCAAAACAATTGGTAGTTCTTTAGTTTTAAGAAAAATTGAATTATTACATGCAACAGCAGGAATACAACTTACACCCATTAGGTTATATGAAATAAACCAGACACAGAAAACAACAGTATATATTCCACTTAAATGAAACTTTTAAAATAAAAAATGCATAGTAACCATATAAACAATATAGTTTAGGAGAGATTAGAAAGAATAAAGAGTTAACCATGGCTTTAATGATTATAGAGTTTTTGTATAGTATCATTTAATTCTAAACAATTCAGTCCTCACTTAACTACTTTAAACCTGAAAATAAACATGATAATTCTATGTTCTTCTTATTGAGGAAACTTGGAAATCGAAGAGGAAAATCGATTTTCATATGTTCAAATTTCTTTCAAATTTTTTCAGATAAAGTAATTACATTATAAATTATATCGGAAGCATAATTATATATTAGAAACATTATAATCCCATTTTCCTGCCCAAAATATAATGCTATTTACTCATAGAGCCTTTTAGGTATCATTAGGCAAATACATTTCACAAGATTAAAAAATAATTTTATAGTAAATAACTTTGATCTTCAAAATAAAAACATGCTTCTGAACATTTAGATTTTCAGAATTTTTTATTAAAAATAATAAGTAAACACCACTATACTAATCTTTTACTATTGTATACCACTAACTCATCTTTTACTATTATTTTGTATATATAATTGGTCATGAACTAAAAATATTTTATTATGGTTTTGGTTATTTCTTTGAGGTTCAATTTAACTGGTGTGAATAAAACATGAAAGCATGTTCAAAATTATTTATATAAGCATTTTATATATAGTAATAATATTTTATATTCCTTATGCATTTTTAGAAAGGAAAGTTTAAGTATATAGATATATCTTTAAATGTGTTTTTTTGGTATATAAAATCTTTATTTAAGCACCATGATTACAAGCATGATTGTAGTTGAGTTTCAGTCATAAACAGAATACCCACTTCACCAGTGCAACATTCCCAACAACAATGTCCCCCTTCTCCTTCACCCCTACCTGTATTTGAGACCGGCATTCTACTTCTTTCATTCTTTAACATTGTCATGCTAGTTGTTACAGTAGTTATTTCTCTAACAGCATTCACCACTTTTTGTGGTGAGCTTTAAATTGTGAGCTGGTCCTTCTGGCACTTCCAGCCTTTAACTTTATTGTCTCTGGGCCTTATTACGATAATGCCTTTAATTTTACTTAAAACCCATAGATGAGTTAGGCTATTCTGTGTCTATATATCTCTCCCTCTTACTTATTTAACTCGGCATAATAGATTCCATGTACATCCGTGTAAAAACCTGGTTTTAAGTAATTAATTCACCAAATAGTTACTGAGACTTTTCTATTTTGAAAAATAAGTTTACTGTTCTCCATATTTATATATAGTAATTATTTATCACTATTGAGTATAAAATAACTACAATTCACTATTGTTGAAGAACACTACTCGGCTTTTTTATATCAGTTTACTTCTTAGAGGAATATTTTATTTCTTCATATGTTCAATATTACTAGTAGAGCAGGTACATATGCATTTAACATATGTATTGTATTAATTTTCACAAATTGTGATGGTAGATGTTGAAAATTTTCCTTTTAGGTTAAAAAAAAATTTGGGGGGTTTTTGGGTCACACCTAGCAGTGCTCGGAGGTTACTCCTGGCTCTATGCTCAAAAATCGCTCCTGGCAGGCTCGGGGAACCATATGGGATGCTGGAATTCAAACCTCCATCTTTCTGCATGCAAGGCAAATGCCCACCTCTATGCTATCTCTCCAGCATCTTTTTTAAAAATTTTGTATTGAAATCCATGAAATACCTAGATAAATGAGGAAAAGATATGTAGAACCCAATACTATACAGATGTCAAAATACTAGGTTATATGTAAAGAGCAGAACACAAAATTGAAAAAAAATACACTTAGAAAACAAAATATATTAATTACTGTCATATAGAAAATGGCAGTAATTTCATTAAATACAGAGATATGAATGTATCAGTGGTAGGGAAAAAGCAACTAGATGGCCAGAAAATAAAACACAACATTCTTTTGTTTACATAATAATTATTTAAATACAAATTATAAACCTATTCACAGAGAAAAGAATTGAAAACAATCCTACAGTCATGTGGTAGCAATAACAAAACAGATACAGTGATATTGATGTCAGCCAAAATGTATTTTTGGGCCACACCCATTTGATGCTCAGGGGTTACTCCTGGCTATGCTCTCAGAAATCGCTCTTGGCTTGGGGGGACCATATGGGACTCCAGAGGATCAAACAGCGGTCTGACTACACTAGTGCTTGCAAGGAAGAAACCTTACCTCTAGCGCCACCTCTCCAGCCACCAAAATGTATTTTTTAAGCTAAAAACGATATGAGAGAATATGCTATATACAACCTTAAGTTATCAGTATGATCCTTAGACAGATAAACTAATGAGGAAAATCTATTAGGAAGGAATAACTTTATATAAAGAAGTAAAATAGTTAGATTTAATTGCTATTTACTACCAGGATATGTACCCATCCCAAAACTCTCATGGACAAATACACACTGTGCTCTGATGCAGAATATTTTTGAGGATAGGTCATATGCTTGTACACAAAATAAGTGTCAACAAAGACATACACATTGAAATAATATCAAGTATCATTTTAGATCACAGTGCAATGAATGAAAAATTAACTAATAAAATAAAGTCTGGCTCAGGATAGCTTGAGAATCAGGTGCACATATCTTTTATTTATAAGACACTGACTGAGAAAGCCAGAACTACATAGCCCACTGAGCACATATGGGTTCATTGAGCAATCCTGAGCATCACTGGGACTTATAGCAATGCATCTGTAGGCATTAATCTTCAAAAGTCTACTTATCCTCATGTATTCATGTACAAAATTAGCCCTGGAGCCTTTGAGCACTATTTGAGAGCACCATCACCCAAATATAAGTATTAAAAGTCAACAATAAAAATATAAATTTACCTTTATGTATAACATAGATATAAGTTCTAGTGCAATGCTAATCAAAGTCAAGAACTGCATAAATACACTTAGTTCTGGTGAAAGCAAGAGGCAGACAGTATCCTGTGCTTGCCAGGAGCGATTTCTGAGCACATAGCCAGGAGCAACCCCTGAGCACCGCCAGGTGTGACCCCCCAGAAAAATTCTCTATTAAGATTACCAAGTTTCAATTGCGTTTTCTCTTCAATTCTGGAAAACAACAAAGTAATAAAAGAAAATTGTTCCATATCTATCTTCAAAAGTCATATTCCTACAATAAAATAAATATCTGAAAAACAGTAAGACAAAAGAAAGTTTAAATACTTTGAAATACTTGAAAAAATACTTTATGTTAAATAAATTTAGTAAGTACATAAATTGAAAGAAAGAAAGAAAGAGAGAAGAAAGAAAGAAAGAAAGAGAGAGAGAAAGAAAGAAGAAAGAAAGAAAGAAAGAAAGAAAGAAAGAAAGAAAGAAAGAAAGAAAGAAAGAAAGAAAGAAAGAAAGAAAGAGAAAGAAAGAAAAAAGAAAAGAAAGAAAGAAAGAAAGAAAGAAAGAAGAAAGAGAAAGAAAGAAAGAAAGAAAGAAGAAAGAGAAAGAAAGAAAGAAAGAAAGAAAGAAGAAAGAGAAAGAAAGAAGAAAGAAAGAAGGAAAGAAAATAGAAAGAAAAAAAGAAAGAAAGAAAGAAAGAGAAAGATAGAAAGGGAAGACAAAGAAATTTAATTACTTTGAAATACTTGAAAAAATACTTTAAGTTAAATAAATTTAGTAAGGACATAAATTAAAAGAAAGAAAGAGAGGCCCGGAGAGATAGCATAGTGGCGTTTGCCTTGCAAGCAGCCGATCCAGGACCAAAGGTGGTTGGTTGGAATCCGGGTGTCCCATTAGGTCTCCTGTGCCTGCCAGGAGCTATTTCTGAGCAAACAGCCAGGAGTAACCCCTGAGCAACGCCTGGTGTGCCCTCCCCAAAAAAAAAGAAAAAAAGAAAAAAGAAAGAAAGAGATCTACGTCCGCCCAGTGGTTCCTGGTTGTGAGAAACTGCAAGAAACTGTGACCAACCATGAAAACTGGCTATCCGCAGTATTCTGCAGAAAGGCAAGTCCCCTGATTGTGGCGTCAGGCTGGGAATATCGATGTCTGCCCAGTGGTTCCCGACTGTGAGAAACTGTAAGTGTTGCCTATGCGTGTTTTTCCACTGTCCTGTCTCCTGAACCTCTTGGGAATGGGCCAAAAAGGGCCCAGAAAAATAGCTCTCCCAGAGGCTCCAGAAGAGCACAGCTGCTCCACTTTGCTTTGCAGCCCTGCACTTTTTCTAACCAATGAACCCCACCGCAACATGCAGAAAAAAATCACACTACAAGCGTGACAATGGGGAAACCTCGCAGGCAAACACTATGCACAGAGAATGAAGACGGGGATGTGGAGAGAAAGGAACTCTTAACCACTGCTGGTGGGAATGCTGTCTAGTCCAGCCTCTATGGAAAGCGATATGGAGATTCCTCCAAAAACTAGAAATTGAGCTTCCATACGATCCAGCTATACCATTCCTAGGGATATGCCTTAGGAATACAAGAATACAATACAAAAACCCCTTCCTCACACCTATATTTATTGCAGCACTATTCACAATAGCCACGCTCTGGAAACAACCAAGATTTCCCTCAACAGACGAATGGCTAATGAAACTGTGGTACATATATACATTGGAATATTATGCAGCTGTCAGGAGAAATGAAGTCATGAAATTTTTCTATACATAGATGTACAAGGAGTCTATCATGCTGAGTAAAAAGTCAGAGGGAGAGAGAGAGATGCAGAAGAGTCTCACTCATCTATGGGTTTTAAGAAAAATAGAAGTCATTTTTGCAACAATCCTCAGAGATAATGAGAGGAGGGCTGGAACTTCCAGCTCACTCCATGAAGCTCACCACAAAGAGTGGTGAGTGCAGTTATAGAAATAACTACACTGAGAACTACCATAATCATGTGAATGAATGAGGGAACTGGAAAGCCTGTCTAGAGTACAGGAGGAGGGGGTGGTGTGGGTTGGAGGGAGAACTGGGACATTGGTGGTGGGAATGTTGCACTGGTGAAGGGGGGTGTTCTTTACATGACTGAAACCTAATCACAATCATATTTGTAATCAAGATGTTTAAATAAAGATAAAAAGTTTTAAAAAACAAAACAAAAAAAGGAAGAAAGAAAGAAAGAAAGAAAGAAAGAAAGAAAGAAAGAAAGAAAGAAAGAAAGAAAGAAAGAAAGAAAGAAAGAAAGAAAGAAAGAAAGAAAGAAAGAAAGAAAGAAAGAAAGAAAGAAAGAAAGAAAGAAAGAAAGAAAGAAAGAAAGAAAGAAAGAAAGAAAGAAAGAAAGAGAAGAGTGTGGGGAGAGAAAGAAAAGGAAAAAAGCAATGCTTCTGAAATTTATAGGGAAGAACAAATCACCACAAATAGCTAAAGTAATCCCTGGGGGAAAACAAAATTGAGGTATAAGTTTTCTCAAATTCTAAATGAATTACAAAATGATAATAATAAAAATGGCATGGTATTGGAATAAAGACAGACACTCAAGTTAGCAAAATAGTATACAGTGGTCGGCAACCTGTGGCTCTCGAGCCACATGTGGCTCTTTACACTTTTAATGTGGCTCTTCTGTGTGTTGGGTGGCCACTCCAGGAGTCAGGACTCTGCTCCTAGCCTCTGTCAGTGCGTGCCCTGTGTGGCTCTCAAAATAAATTTCAATAATGGTTTTGGCAAGATTTGGCTCAGTTGGAAGAAAAAAAAAAAGGTTGCTGACCACAGGGAATATTCAGATACAGATTTCCAGGCATATGATAAGTTAATTTTTGGTCAAAGAACAAAAAAAAAAGTAAATTTGAGAAAGGGAAACCTCTTCAAAATGTGCTAGGAAAACTGGTCAGCTATGTTTAAGAATCTGAACTGAGAGGTCTTTTAAGAATCTGACCTGAGAGGTGTTAGAAAGACCTCTCAGTTCAGATTCTTTTTTATTTTTTTTAGTTTTTTATTTTTTTTGGTTTTTCAGGCCAGACCCGTTTGATGCTCAGGGGTTACTCCTGGCTATACGCACAGAAATTGCCCTTGGCTTGGGGGGACCATATGGGGTGCCGGGCGATCAAACCGTGGTCCTTCCTTGGCTAGCACTTGCAAGGCAGACACCTTACCTCTAGTGCCACCTCGTCGGCCCCAGTTCAGATTCTTTTTTTTTTATTAATTTTTTTTATTTAACCAACTATATTACATACATGATTGTGTTTGGGTTTCAGTCATGTAAAGAACACCACCCATCACCAGTGCAACGTTCCCATCACCAATGTCCCAAATGTCCCTCCTCCCCACAAAACCCCCGCCTGTACTCTAGACAGGCTTTCTATTTCCCTCATACATTTTCATTATTAGGATAGTTCAAAACGTAGTTATTTCTCTAACCAAACTCATCCCTGTTTGCGGTGAGCTTCCTGAGGTGAGCTGTAACTTCCAGCTCTTTTCTCTTTTGTGTCTGAAAATTATTATTGCAAGAATGTCATTCATTTTTCTTAAAACCCATAGATGTGTGAGACCATTATGCATTTCTCTCTCTCTCTCTGACTTATTTCACTTAGCATAATAGATTCCGTGTACATCCATGTATAGGAAAATTTCATGACTTCATCTCTCCTGACAGCTGCATAATATTCCATTGTATATATATATATATATATATATATATATATATATATATATATATATATATATATATATGTACCACAGTTTCTTCCTAGTTCAGATTCTTAAACATAGCTGACCAGAACACCAAACACAATTGCCAGATTGAAATTTTTAAGGATCTTGATATCACGCCTAAAATCATAAAGTATATAGAAGAAATATTAGATAAAACTCTCCATGAACTTGAAGCTAACGATGTCTTCAATAAACTTACAGTGACCAAGCAAGTGGAAAGAAAGATAAACATATGGGAATATATAAAATAAAAAAGCTTCTGTATTCCCAAAGGAAACAATGACCAAGATACAAAAACTGCGCACAGAATGGGAGAAATTATTTATAAAGTACCCAGTTAGGTAAGGGAAAAATATCTAACACATATAAGGCACTGATAAAGCTTAACAAGAATAAAGTTTTGAACCACATCCAAAAATGCGGAGTAGAATGAACAGAAATGTTCTCACATAAGAAATACAGATAGTCAATAGGCACATAAAATAATGCTACAGATAATTATTCCTCAGGGAGATGAAAATAAAAAAAAATCTGAGACTGAAGCCAGAGTGGTGCTGCAAGAATAAGGCATCTGCCTTGTCCATGCTAGCCTAGGACTGACCACAGTTTGATCACCTGGCATTCCATATGGTCCCTCAGCCAGGAGCGATTTCTGAGCTCATAGCCAGTAGTAACCCCTGAGCATTTCTCAAAACAAAACTAGAAAATGAGCTTTCATTTGACTCAGTAATATCTCTCATAGGAATATACCTTAGGGGCTCAACAATGAAATTCAAAAAAGACATCTGTGTTCCTATATTTATTGAAACACTATTCAAAATAGCCAGAAATTGGAAACAACCAAGTGTTCTAGAACAGATGAGTGGATATCAAAACAGTGGTACATCTACTCAATGAAACTCTAAGCAACTTTTAGGAAAAATAAAGTAATGAATTGTGCTTAAAATAGACATGGTGAGATTCATACTGAGTGAAATGTGTCAATGGGAGAGGAACACACATAAAATTATAACAGTCATCTGCAGGAGTTAGAAAAAGAGTATGAAAATGATAACCAAAGACAATAGAATCAATGTGTGGGAAGATAGAGAGGGAGAGAAGGGATCCCTATGACAATAATAACTGGAAATGTTCACTCTGGACAAGAACAGAGAATTAAAAGGAAGTAAAGTGATATGCATTAATACCCCTTCAGTAACAGCATTTGAAACTGCTGTGACTAAAGGGAAAAAGCAGAAATTGAGAGAAAAAGAAAGAGACAGAGAGAGACACACAAAGAAAGAATATCCACAGTAGAGGCAGCCTTGGTGAGGGTAAGATTTTGAGTGAGACACCTGTAGGGTAACTGGTGAAATTGGCGGCACTAAGTAAACACTGGTGAAGGGATGGCTATTGAAACACTAGCAACACCAGCAACAATCAATTTTTACCTTAGTAACTCGAGGTGATTTAATTAATTTGAATTGACAACCAAATACATGTGACTTTGACACAATAGAAAAAAGAAAAGAACCATGGTTGGAACTGTGCCCCAAATTTTTATGTAGTAATGTTACCTCTGGTGTCTTGGAATCTTGTGATGTGATTATATTTGGAAAGTGAACTTTTACAAAGGAAATTAAGTTAAAATGAAGTTGTTTGGGGTAGACTTTACTTCGATTTGACTGGTTCTAGAAGAGATTAGAACACACAGATAAACAGAAGAGATGCCCTTGCTTTGGGATTGGGAGTGTAGTAAAATTCCATCTAAGGACCCAAATAAAGGAAACCTTACCTACTCATATGTGATTAGGGCCAAGGATAGGCTTTAGTAGGCCTTGATCTTTGACAACAAACTGCATGTCTTAAATAAACTGAAACTCAATATTGTGAAAAAATATTACTTTTGCAAGTTAAGGCATTTAGTTTATTGTATTTTGTTATAGCAATTCTATATAATTATTTAAAGCTCAGGAAAAAGAATAAAGAAAAAATATTGTCAATATCATTGACAATAAAGTGCATTATTACAGAGAATATAACAAATATATCTTTAAGTAAATGGCATTAATGACTGTTAGTACTTTTTTGTCAATAAGACTAAAAAGGACAAAATAAAGGTAAACCATAACAAATACAATACAGAGTATGTGTTTTTTTAATAAACTGGATGCATTTATAAAAAATCTTTTCTAAGAATAAAAACTTTAGACTGATAATTATGGTTTAATCTATAATTTTTTCAAATACAAAAGGTAAACATTTTATCAAATCACTAAAATTTTAAAGGGACTTAAAGTAAATATTTATTGAAAAGCTTTGTGAATCTAACATATATTTTACAAACAGATAAATATTTATAAAGGAATGAACTCAAGATATAGAAAGACACAAATATCTTATGGAAAAGAATTTACATCAATCCCAGTAATAAATTGTTATATTTTAACAAGACAAATTTGAGTTTATCCTAAAATACAAATGTTGTTACACAGAATTTCAAAAAAAAATTAACAATTAAACACAAGGCAGACAATATACATAATCAGAAGTTAAGAAATAGCATTTAATATTTTGAATATATTTTGATTGAATTTCATAACCCTAAATTAGTGAAATAAATAAATTAATTTATATCAAACCATATAAAGACATCTCCTAAAATAATAATAGAGTAAAAGAAGCTAGATTGGACATATACTTTAATCGATGATTATATTATTTAATTGATACATTTTATAGTGCGTAATATTAGAGAAGAATATCAATTTCTCTTAACATATGTGGATTGTAGCAATCTTCAGAAAATCATAATTTCACACTTTCTAAATAAATACACTATTTAACTTTGTCAACATTGGATACACAATTACCAAGTTGTTCATGATTGAGTTTCAGTTATACAATATACAATACCCTTCACCAGTGCACTCTCCTGTCACCAATGTCTCTGGTTTCCCCTCCATCTTCCCTCTGCCCTCTTCCCTGCCTGCCTCTACTGCCTTTAGCAGTTTTCTTCTCTCTCTCTCTCTCGTTCTCTTTCTCTCATTCTCATTCTCACTCTCTTCTCTCACTCTCTCTCATGCATATCACTTTATCTCCTTTTAGCACCCCATTCTTGTCCCAGTGATCATTTCCTAAGATCATTGTCATAGTGGGCACTTCTCTGCCCTAACTGCATTCCTCCTCTCTTTGTGGTAAACTTTCTGTCATGTACTATTCTTCCTTGTAATCATCTCTGTCTCTAACACCTCTGTAATTAATACTATACTATTTATATACTATCTATATTTTAATATCCCACAATTTAGTGGGATTATTCTTTGTCTAAACCTCTCTTCTGACTCATTTAACTTAGCACAATACCTTATGTATCCATACATGTATAAGTCGATTTCATGACTTCATTTTTCCTAACAGCTTCATAGTATTCCATTGTGTAGATAATGGTTTTTTAGCCACTCATCTATTCTTGGGCACATAGGACTGCTAATGCCTTTTCTGCATTGTTGTTGGGCCCCTGGGGTGTATTCCTAGGAGAGTATTGCTCAGTCATCTGCTCAGTTTCAGTTTTTTGAGGAATATCTGTATTGTTTTTCAAAAAAGCTGGGCCAATCTACATTCCCACCAGCTGTGAATGAGAGTCCCTTTCTCCCTGCTTCCTAGGATATTCTTTTTGATGCATGCCAGACTCTGTGGTGTGAGATTTTTTTTTTTGATTTGCATCTCCGTGGGATTATTGATGTGTACCATATATTCATGTTCCTATTGACTATCTGTATTTCTTCTTCAGGAAGTTTGTATTCATCTATACTCCCATTTTTTGAATAATTTAGATTTTTTTCTTGTTACTCTTTACCAGTGCCTTATATTTCTTAGATATTAAGTCTTTATTAGGCGTGTATCACAACATAATTTCAAAGTAGACCATATAATTGTTTGTAAGGCCTGTGTTAATTTTATTACTCTGTATACTTTTACAATTGTATATTGTCAATTTTTATATTTGTAAAACATGCACTTTCTATTAAATAGAGAAAAATAAAAAAATAGTGCATTTTAAGACAGATGCAGGCACAGGTTTATAAAGTTGTGTTAATGATGCTTTCCACATTGCCCAAGAACATCCCTCAATAACTTGCCTTTATATAACAAAGGCAAGTTTAAATACAATTCACCCATTTATTTACCCATAAATATTTATTCATTTACTAATATAGAATTATCAATAAATTAATTTACTGGATAACAATGAATTCCTTTTGTGTTATTTGGTTATTGATTACTTTTATTTCTTTTGGGACAACTCCTGACAGTGCACAAAGAACACTTTTATTTCCCCACTCAGGAAAAATAAAATGTAGGTTTTAAGAGACCATCTGTATTGCTATAACTAGGTAGTAAATCTGAGGCAGCTATGTCCAGGGGTCCTCAAACATTTTAAACAGGGGGCCAGTTCACTGTCCCTCAGACCATTGGAGGGTCTGACTATAGTAAAAACAAACCTTATGAATAAATTCTTATGCACACTGCTTATATCTTATTTTTCAATGAAGAAACAGAATAGATACAAATACAATTTGTGGCCTGTGGGCCATAGTTTGAGGACCACTTTATAGGCAATTACCCTACCTAATGTCCTAACTTCAAGTTAGATTATTAATCATTTATTAAACTAATTAAATTAACAATATATTAATAATTAGACTCTTAATATAATAGAATTGAATTTTTATGTTGTTATCTTGTAAAAATTTTTCTAAATTAAAATAAAATGCAATACTTTTTACATACGATATATGCATTCAAAACTTAATACCAGATTATTGTCAATTTATATTCAATAAACTGCCGCATGATACAATATTCAAGAATTCTAATTGTGTTGGAAGAGGCTGGCGAGGGTATATATAGTCTTCAAAGGTATAGATATGGACCGCACAAATGGCCCTAGCTCCTCCCCACCTGGTTTTTCTTGCCTGCCTCAGGTGGGGAAGCCCCGCCCAGCCACGCCGACCATGGGAAAGGCCCTAGTTCCTCCCTGCCTGGTTTTTACTGCCTGCCCCAGGTAGGGAAACCCCGCCCAACCACTCCGACCACGCGAACGGCACCAGCCCCCTTCTGCTTGGTATCCCCCGTCTGCTCTAGGTAGGGAAGCCCCACCTACCCATGCCAACTGCCCAAATGGCGCCAGCCCCCTCCTGCTTGGTTTCCCCTGCCTGCTCCAGGTAGGGAAGCCCACCCACCCAAGCCAATCACGCAAATATAGCCTAACATAACATATAGGTCTAGCCAGCTCAGACCTAACACCCAAATTTCTTAAAATATTAAGAGCCCATAAAATTGGAAGCAAAATTCCAAACAAACCAGAAATACCTAAATCAAACAAGACAGGTGGCAAAAGTGCACTCTAATGAAAAGGCCCTGCAAACTAGGCAACACCAAGAATTGCAAAGAAATATGGGTAAACCAAGGAAGACCCCAACATCTGGAGATATGGAAGGAAACATAAACAAGTTTCCAAGTCCACCAAAATGAACAGATCCAAGAGATGAAGATCTGAAAACATGAAAAATGAAATGCAAATCATGGTAAATATTATGAAAAAAGCACTAACCAGCGAGTACAAGAAAACCATGATGAAAAAATCAACCAACTAAGAGAAGAACTGCTACAGAATATGAGAAATTCCATACAAATGAAATTTAAGGAAAAAATAATGTAAAAAGCTATACAAGTAGAACCTCACAGCTGGAAAAGCGTATAGAACAACTCGAAGAAAAACTGCAATCAAAAATCATCCAGGAAACCAACAAGGAAATGAAAGGCAAAGCACTGGAAGAGAAAACTCCAGTACTTAATAAACAAAGACAAAAGAAATCATCTAAGAATTTAGGTATACCAGAAGGGGAGGAAACAGGGAAAGGGGAAGAACAAGTGGTCAGGGAAATAATAGCAGAAAATTTTCTAACCCTCTGAAAAGAGACCTTGATGCAACTCCAGGAAGTAAAAAGAGTCCCTAATAAAATAGACCCTAATAAGCCAACATCAAAACATATAGTAATCCAAATGGCAAAAAAACAAACAAACAAACAAACAAACAAACAAACAAAACCAAAGAGAAAGATGAACTCTTAAAAGCCATAAGGGAGAAAAAAAAAACACCTCAAGTACAAAAGAAGGGACATAAGAATCAAACCAGATCTTCCATTTGAAACAATTCAAGCAAGAAGACAGTGGAATGACATATTTAAACGACTGAATAAAAGAAATTTCCAACCTAGGGTCCAATACCCAGCAAAGCTCTCATTCATATGAGAAGACTAAAAACATTCTCAAATAAAAACGATCTAGCAATATTCGCGCAAACAAAACCAATCTTAAATGACCTACTCAGAGACAAATTACATAATCCAAATCCCCGATTGTAACAGCAACAACCCTCTCTGTCAATAATCTTCCCTAAATGTTAATGGTCTAAACTCTCCCATTAAAAGACATATACTAGAGAACTGGATTAGAAAACATAAACCAGACTTCTGCTGCTTGCAAGAAACACATCTACTAATGCAGGACAGGCACAGACTTAGAATAAAAGTATGGAAATCAATTATTCAGGCCAATGGAAAACAAAAAAGAGCAGGGACAGCCATCCTAATATCAGATCAAATTGCATTCAACCTCAAGAAAGTGATCAGAGACAAGGATCAGAGACACTACATACTGATCAGGTGAACAATAGATCAAGAAGTATTAACCCTGGTCAATATTTATGCACCTAATGTAGACTCAGCAAAATATGTGAGGCAATTACTTACAAAGCTGGTGAAACACATGAAGGGAAATGTGATAGTAGTAGGGGATCTTAATACTCCACTATCACCACTGGATAGATCCAGCAGGGAAAGAAATAGCAAAGTAATACGAGCCCTAAACGAAAAATTAGAAGATCTAGGGCTAGTAGGCTTATACAGGGCCCTCCACCCCACAAAAGCAGAATACACATTCTTATCAAGCCCACATGGAACCTTTTCCAGAATAGACCATGCCTTAGGATATAAATTTAACTTATATAAAACCACAAGTGTAAAGATCATCAGAAGCACCCTATGAGATCACTATGCAACAGAGGTCAAAATTGATTGGAAGAAGAAACAATGGAGAAAACCAAACACCTGGAGATTAAACAACATGCTACTCAACAACAGTTGGATAAAAGAGCAACTCAAGGAAGAAATAAAGATTCCTTGAGACAAACTATAATGAAGAGACAACTTGTCAAAACTTGTGGGACACAGCAAAAGCAGTAATTAGGGGGAAACTCATAGCAATACAGGCTTATGTCAGAAAAGAGGAAAATAACAAAATCAACAATTTAAAGGATCACCTTAAGGAACTGGAACAACTGCAGCAAAGAAATCCAACCACAATGAGAAGTCAAGAAATAATAAAAACCAGAGCAAAAATAAACAACATAGAAACCAAGAAAACAATACAAAAAATCAATGAGTCCAGGAGTTGGTTTTTTGAAAAAATAAACAAGATAGACAAACTACTGGCAAGACTCACCAAAAAAAGAGGGAAATCACCCAAATTCATAGGATCACAAATGAACGGGGAGAGATTACAGCAGAACCCCAAGAAATACAACATATCATGAGGTCATATTATGAAAAACTATACTCAGTTAGACTAGAGAACATAGCAGAAATCGACACATTCTTGGGAAAATACCAGCTACCAAGACTGGAATCTGAAGATCTAGAAAATCTAAACAGGCCAGTCACTTCACAGGAAATCGAAGATGTAATTAAGAAACTCCCTAAGAACAAAAGTCCAGGTCCAGATGGTTTTACAGGTGAATTCTATCAAACATTCCAAGAAGACTTACTACCATTGATCCACAGGCTCTTCCAAACCATAGAAAAGACAGGAACCCTCCCCAACTCCTTTTATGAGGCTAATATCACACTCATTACCAAAGACGGCAAGGACAGTACCAAGAATGAAAACTACAGACCAATCTCCCTAATGAACATAGATGCAAAAATTCTCAACAAAATTTTAGCAAATCGAATTCAGCACTACATCAGAAAAATTATACACCATGACCAAGTGGGTTTTATCCCAGGGATGCAAGGTTGGTTCAACATATGTAAATAAATCAACAGTATACACCAGATCAACAAGAAAAACAAAAACCACATGATCATATCAATCGATGTACAGAAGGCATTTGACAAAATTCAGCACCCATTCATGTTAAAAACACTCAGCAAAATAGGCTTAGAAGGAACCTTTCTCAAGATAGTTACAGCTATCTATGAAAAGCCCACAGCCAACAGTATCCTCAATGGTGAAAAAATAAAAACATTTCCACTAAGGTCGGGATTTAGGCAAGGCTGTCCACTCTCTCCACTCTTATTCAATATAATCTTAGAAGTTCTAGCAATAGCAATCCGACAAGAGAAGGGAATCAAAGGAATCCAAATTAGGAAAGAAAAACTCAAATTATCCCTCTTTGCAGATGATATGATGATATACATAGAAAATCCTAAAGAGTCCACAGTAAAACTCCTAGAAATAATTAACCAATACAGCAAAGTGGCAGGCTACAAAGTGAATACACAAAAGACAGTAGCATTTCTCTACACAAATAATGATGTAGAAGAGAGAAAGATTAAGAATTCAATTCCATTTAAAAAAGTAACAAAAAACATTAAATACCTAGGGATCAACCTTACAAGGGAAGTGAAGGATTTATACCAGGAAAACTTCAAAAAACTTCAGAAAGAAATTGAAGAGGATCTAAGGAAATGGAAGAACATCCCATGCTCATGGGTAGGTAGAATCAATATAGTCAATATAGTCCTACCCAAACTCCTATATAGATTTAATTCAATCCCCATCCAAATTCAGTCCTACCCAAACTCCTATATAGATTTAATTCAATCCCCATCCAAATTCAGTCCTACCCAAACTCCTATATAGATTTAATTCAATCCCCATCCAAATTTAGACATCATTCTTTAAAGACTTCGAAAAAACAATCATAAAATTCATCTGGAACCACAAAAGACCCAGGATAGCCAAACACATACTAATAAACATGAAGCTGGGTGGCATCTCGCTGCCTATCCTTAAGCTATACTATAAAGCCATAGTAATCAAAATGGCATGGTACTGGTACAAAGACAGAGCCTCAGACCAGTGGGTTAGAACAGAGTTTCCAGACATAAGCCCCCTCCGAAATGTAATCAACTAATATTTGACAAAAGAGCCAAGAACTTGAAATGGAAAAAAAAATGTATTTTCAACAAATAGTGTTGGTACAACTAAAAAACCACCTGTAAAAAATTGAAAATTGACCCATACCTTACCCCATATACAAAATTCAACTCAAAATGGATTAAAGACCTCAAAATCAGACCCGAAACCATAAAGTTTATTGAGAAAAAAATAGGCAGAACATTCGAAGACCTATATATCAAAAAAGTCTTTGACGATATATTGCCAATGGCAAGAACTTTAGCATCAAACATAAACAAATGGGACTACACCAAACTAGAAAGCTTCTGCATGGCAAAAGAAACCATACTCAATACAAGAAGACAGCTAACTGAATGGGAAAAAATCTTTGCACTCAACTGATATCCAGAATATACAAAGCACTCAGAAAGATGAGCTCCACAAAACCAAATAAAGCCATAGAAAAATGAGGAGATGAACTGAAAAGACACTTCACTGAAGAAGTTTGAAAGATGGCCAACAAACACATGAAAACATGTTCACCTTCACTCATCAGTAGGGAAATCCAAATCAAGAAAACAATGAGGTACCACCTTACACCAGTGAGGATGGCTCACATCAAAAATAATGGAAACAATCTCTGTTGGTGGGGTTGTGGTATGAAAGGCACTCTCATCCACTGCTGGTGGGAATTCCCCCTTGTCCAACCCCTATGGAGAACAGTCTGGAGAGTAGCTCAAGGAACTCAGAATTGAGCTGCCATTTGACCCAGCAATTACTCTCATGGGTATCTACCCCCAAGCCGGAAGGACATTCACCCCAAAATATGTGTGCACCCCACTATTTATCGCAGCACTCAGTATAATACCCAAGTCTTGGAACTAACCTCAATGTCCAACAACAGATGAGTGGATCATTAGGATGTGGTATCTATACACAATGGAATACTACATGGCAGTAAGAAATGATTCAATCACAGACTTTGCAGCAACACGGATGGACCTTGAAAATATTATGTTAAATGAAGTAAGTCAGAAGATGAAAGATAAACACAGAATGATATCACTATTCTGAAGCACCTAGAAACTACACCATATATACAACTAATATTCAAAGATCAAATAACAGGACTTAACAGGGTAGAAACCCAAACACTGAAATACCACATATATACTGGGCAGAAGTGCCCAAAACACATGAAAGAGGAACATCATAAACTCTCGACCACACATTAAACCACAAAGAAACCAACAACTGCAGAAACACCAGCGTAGAGTGAACAGGTATGTAATCAGCCTGTTACTGCAAAGGCTCATAATAATCTCTTAGGGATCTTATACAAGGTTACAGGTAAAGAATACCACGGGAAATCATGGACTACAACCGAAGTATTTCAAAATAATAGGTGTTAATGCCTTAAGCTTGATATATTTAAAATAACCTCTCAGCTATTCTGTCCACAGGCGTTCTTGGATACAAAGGATGGGCAACCTAAGATGGCATCTCAGAGCTAAGCCACACGAGATACCATACCCAGGTTGCATTACAAAATTGTCTGGACAAAACTTTTTAACACACCCTTTATCTCGGGCATACCTTCTGTTAGGACCTGAATCCTGTGACCAGCCAGACCACTGAAGCAGCAACGGTGACCTGCAGACTTATACTAAGGGGCCTACTCATCGAACATACTCAAGCAAAATGACATGCCCCCACTCTTTTCACCTCTCTACTCACTAATCCCTCTTCCTTCCTTTTTTTTATTCCCTATTTAATTTTATTTTCCCCTTTCTTCCTTTCTTCCCCTTCCAAATACTCTCCCCTATCCCCCCCTTCCAGGAATCTGACTACCCCTTCACCCCTCAATCCCATCCGAATTTTCCAATTTATTTTTATTTTTATTTTTCAAATTTTCCAATTTATTAAAACTCTTCACCCTTAGTTCTTAATCTATTAGGCATCAAGACTGACCTCCTACCCCAACGAACAAGTACCCAGCACCCGAGCGAAGGGACATCCACTCAAACCCACACCTCGACACCGGCAGGGAAAGACAACAAACACGCCTACTGATTCATGCTGTGTGACTCTCCCTACCAATTTATCCTAACATGGACTGTTGCTGGATACTGGACTTAGCCCTAAAAGGACTCCCATTGCAAGAACTTTACACAAGACATACCCTCAAATCTTTTACCAATCTCAGGAAGGGCAGGGTGTGTGATGAAAAGGTGCCTGGGAACCCACACCCCATAAGAAAATCTCAAAGGCAATGGGGAAACATATACTTCCATCTTAAGTATAAGACCTGTATAACACTACCTCTTTATTTTTTATTTCATTTTACTTAAAATCATTTTTCACTCTACATATGTGAGCAAATATATATTTTTTATTTCTATTTTTATGTTTTTTGGGTGTGTGACTTGTTTCTCTGTTCTTTTCACCCCCAAATGCACTGGCAATATAATTAAGCACCAGTTCTTCCTGCAAAGGCACACTAAAAAAGGGGAAATCCCATGTATATAAACAAGCTCTTATCTACTAGAGATAAGAACTCATACTTATTTACAATACAGGGGAATCTCCCACCTTGAAAATATGTCATGTGGATCCATCTTAGATGCCAGAAGATTATACACTGACCATCCAGACCTCAATCCTGAACCCCAGACATAGAATCGACACAGTTCTTCACAACAGCTACAGGAACCAAAGCCCACCTGGGACATCCTGAATACTACTCGATCCCCAACATGTGCCAGTTCTAATATGATATCCTGACAACGAGGAAATTGGGAACAAATGGACATAAGAACAGGTTATTCTACCTTACCAACTAATGATAAAACAAAATCGGAAGACTTACCACACTATGGGCCATGCAAAAGCCAAGAATGTGATCTACAGATGGCCGGCTGATAGAACCATGACGGGGCAGTATGTATTCTGGGACCAACAAGAAAGCCCTAGTCTAGGGTTTGGTCTACGTCCTGCACAACAATCATGACCTCTAATTCCAGAGTCCTGACTGAGGCAATTGCAACTGAAAGGATCTTCTGGAAACATAATGAAAGACGATATTCCAGGCTCCATCCGAGTTTCAGTGCAAGGGCCAAGACCATTAACCACAGAAGACAGATTAAAATGACATCGAGGAAACAGAACTTTTAAAATCAAAAAGAAAGTCTTCATCATAAGTTCACTCCTTGACCTGTGCACAGACTGAGACCTCTAGATTTAGAGGTCTGTTTTTATCATCTAGATCGGAACAGAAGTCTTCCATAGGCACAAAAACACCAAGGGGAGAGTAAATGAACGTGAAAGGAGTCTATAGATAATCCCATGACAATATATTCCAAGGGTAGGGAAACCCTGTATCTCTTAGGCCAAGGGGATTCCCGTTTTGGATGACCCCATCATTTACTGTGCCTATGCAAGGGGAGGGGGCAAAAAACACTAAATAATCCTTTTTTTTAATTTTTTATTTATTATTATTTTTTAATCTAGTTTTGATAGATTTCTTTGTTTTGGGGTAAATATTGAATTAGTTGTCCATTTTTTAATTATATATTTACTTTTTCTTTCTTCTTTTCTCTTCTTCCTCCTTGCGCCTCATCATATTTCCTATCTCAAGGCCATGGCAACTATGTGGTGCATATTTTTATGGCTGCAGTGCTCACTGGATATCTTATATGATTCCTCTTTTTGAACTTCTGTGGTGTTTCACCTTCTTATTTTCCCCATCGTCCCTCAAACCAGGGATGAGAGCCTCTAGAATTACTCTGCTCATAGTCGGCATAGTCGATTTTTACCACATTATATTACCTTTCTCTTTCTCAAACAAAACCACATAACTTGATCTTTCTAGTCCCGCCTCCCAACTAGAGGGGGTAGTAATGTAGGCACCAAGACCAAACAGTTATAAGACCACTAAGTAATTAACTAGACACAGAAGGGACCATGCATTCTAGCAGCCCCTGGGGGGGAGGGGAGAGTGGAGGATATGGGAGGTAGGAAGGGAGTGGTTGTGGGAGGACAATTCGGTGGTGGGAATTCCCCTGATTCAATGTAAATATGTACCTGGAATATTACTGTGAACGATATGTAAGCCACTATAATTAAAATAAAAAATTATATTTAAAAAAATAAAAAATCAGGTTTTAGGGATAGATATGTATAATGACTCTTAAATACCTCTGTCAACTCTATGAATTTGTAATGTCATGCTTTATTTTGGAAAATACTTGTAACAAATTATTCTCAACAACTACTGTGCATAAATGCAAGTGTTGACTGTTAAGTAGCAAAATTGATTGCATTTGTCTCTTGTACATTCTCCTAACTGGATTTATCATTTTGTAAAAGTACCACATTATACATTCTAAACATGTTTTTGCATATTTTGTAATGAATCAACCGTAATATATATTTAAAATATTTTGTATTTGTCAAAAATATATTCATTATATGTTCATGTCAGACTTAGATATGCTTGTAAAAGACTACTGATATGATATTTTATTGAGAAAGAAAACAACATAAAATCTTTTATTGGCCACAAAATAAATGGACCTAACAACAGAAAAAGTATGTAGGATATAAAAATAATATTGTAACCATCTCTTTCTACATAATAACACTAAATGATTTATTAGGAAAATATTTTGTTTGTGCATAATCATATAAATTTTATATGTTTTTATGGATATACTGTACCTTTGGTAAACTTTAGATTGGCAGGAATATTTTAGAGATGGAAGATTTTTCAAAATGCATTTGCTCATGTTTGACAAGTCAAGTTTTGCAGATGTGTAAGACCTTACCTGCATCTTAGTATTCATTTTTTAAATAAATATAGCAATATAGTGGAGCCAGAGCTATAGCGTAGTGGTTGGGTATTTGCCTTGCATGCGGCTGACTCAAGACAGATCTCAGTTGCATCCCGAATGTCCCTTATGGTCCCCCCAAACAGAAGCAATTTCTGAGCTCATAGCCAGGAGTAACCCCTGCACATCACCAGGTGTGGCCCCCAAAACAAACAAAACTAGCAATGTGGTTTAATAAGCTAGACCTAGAAATGTAGGTTAATGAACTTCTAACTACATATTATTCTTTTTTAATTAAAGCATTTTGATTTACAAAATTTTTTTCTACCTGAGGTTTAATATTTCAGCACCTATTCCACCACCAATGTCAACTTCCTTGCACAGTTTTCCCAGAGTCCATCCAATGCCACATCACCCCACCCCAGCATGTCATCATAAGACGTAGCTTTCTAAGTTTGGTTGTTGAAGTTTGGTTCTCAGATTTTATTTTTCTGGATGCTGTGACCAGGATATTTAGTTCTTTCCTTTCTTTTTATTGTGTCAATTTTGTTTTATTTTTTTGCAACCAACCATTGTCATTTACAAAGTTCTTTATATTTGTTTTCAGACATACAATGTATCAGGGCCAATACTACCACCAGTGTAGACCTCCCCACACAATAATCCCAGCGTGCATCCCATACCACCATTTCTTGCTCCCTAGTTTGAAGTATAACAGGCCCAATTTAAGTTTTGATTGTTGAAGTTTCAGTCTCTTGATTTCACTGTTTTGACTTTGGCTTGGTTATTTATTTATTTATTTATTTATTTATTTATGTATTTAAGGGCTAGGTCTTAGAGTTCTTTGCCTGATGTATTCCTTAATGGACTTTATAGTTTCATGTGTGATCTCAAGGTCTTTGATACACTTTGAATTGACATTTGTATAAGTGTGAGATATGCATCCAGATTTAATATCTTACATAGTATTATACAATTGTCAGAAGGCCCTTTGTTGACAAGAATGTCTTAATTCTATTTCATGGGTCTAAGTTCCTTTGTAAAACATTAATTGACCATATGCAGGGATTTTGTCATTGGATATTCTATTTAAATCCATTGATTCAAAAATCTGGCTTTATTCCAATATTATGCTGTTTTGATAACTCTGGCTTTGTAGTACAGCTACAAGTAAGGTATTGAGATACCTATCAAGTTTCTCTTTTTAAGTATGTTTTCAGCTATTAATATTAATATTTGATTCCAAATAAACTTTATAATTAACTGTTCTAAGAATATTTTCTGAATTTGGGTCGGTTTTGCATGGAGTCAATACAGTGGTTTAAGAATGAGATCATTTTGATAATATTGATTCAATTCATGGACATAATATGTTTTTACAATTCATTAGATCTTCTCCAATTTCTTAAGTTTTAGATGTTTTGATGATATAGGTCTCTCACTCTTTTGTTAAGTTGATTAGGTACTTGATGGTTTTTGACACTATTTTAGGTGAGGTTGACTTTTCGATATCTTTCTTTTCTTAGTCATTTTTGTGTAAAGGAACACAACCAATGTTTGTGTATTGACTTTGTAGCTGGCCATTTGCTTATTGATTTCTTGTGTCTAGAAGCTTTTAGGTGCACTCTTTATATATATATATATATATATATATATATATATATATATATGTGTGTGTGTATATATATATATCCTTATGTTATCTGAAATAGAGATAATTCTACTTCTTTTCTCATTTGGATCTCTTTGATTTTCTTCTCTTGTTTGACTGTTGTTGCTAAGATTTCTAATATTATGTTGAATAATTTCTAGTGGAGACAGTGGATATCCTTGCCCTGATTCTGTCCTCAGTGGGAATACTTTCGTTTTTTCACCATTATGAATAATATTAACTATAGACTTTTTACAGATAACTATTATTATATTAAGTTTAGTTTCTTATATTCTCTATTTTGCCAAAGGTTTTAATCATGAATGAGCATTGGATCTTGTCAAATACTTATTCAGCATCAACTGATACATATCCTTTATCTTTCTTTTTACTAATGTGGTATATCATCATATACATTTTCCTATGTTGAGAGATTCTTGCATTCTTGGGATGAAACACAATGACCATGATATATAATTTTGTTATATGCTGTTGTATTTGGTTTGCTAAAGATTTTTGATGAGGATTTTTGCATCACTGTTTATTAGTGAGATTCCTTTTTAGTTTTCTCTCTTGTTGGCATTGGAAATCAGCATCATGATAGCTTCCTTGAAGGTGTTAGAAAATGTTGACTTTTTTTGATATTTTGAAGAGTTTAAGTAAAAATAAAAATAATTCTTCTCTGAATGTTTGATAAAATTCACCATTAACCAACTAGGCCTAGAATTTTATTTATTTTTTGTTTTGTTTTGTTTTGGGGCCACACCCGGCAGTGCTCAGGGGTTATTCCTGGCTGTCTGCTCAGAAATAGCTCCTGGCAGGCACGGGGGACCATATGGGACACCGGGATTCGAACCAACCACCTTTGGTCCTGGATCGGCTGCTTGCAAGGCAAACGCCACTGTGCTATCTCTCCGGGCCCTAGAATTTTATTCTTAAGTAGATTCTTAATTACTGTTTCAATTTCTTTTCTTTTGATTAGCGTATTTAGTCTATCTTCTTCCTCATTCAAAATTGGGAGATCATATGTTTCCAGAAATCAATCCATTTCATCCAGGTTCTTTAGCTTAACAGAGTACAGTCATTTATAATATGCTCATGGAATGTCTTAAATTTCTTTGTGTTTTGTGTTTTCTTTTGGGGGGGTTCAGTTTTTGGGTCACACCTGGCAGCACTCTGGGGTTACTCCTGGCTCTGAGCTCAGATATACCTCTTGGCAGGCTCGACAGACCATATGGGATATCGGGATTCAAACCACCATCCTTCTGCATGCAAGACAAATGCCCTACCTCCAATTTATCTCTCTAGTTCCTGTATTTCTTGGTGTTTTGTTATAATTTCTCCCCTTTAATTTTTGATCCAATTAACTTGAGCATTTTCTTTATTTTTTCTTGAGTTTTGGCAAAAGTTTGTCTATATTTTTACTCTTTAGATATACCATATCCTGTTTTCATTGATTATTTATACCTTTTTCTTGGATTCTATATAACAGTTTTCTTTTGGTTTTATTTTTTTCTACTACTGCTTTGATACCTTTTAATTCACTACTCTGTGCCTTGTATTGGGAGTTTAGTCCACTCAAAGAAGTTATTAACAGAATGGACCTTTGTGCCATCATATTTTGTAGGGTTGTTGCTTCTACATTTACTTATTTGGTTTATATATAGCCTTTCAATCACTCATGTAGAATCAATTTGATTATTGAAATGTTGCCAGTTTTTTTGACAATGACAGTCTGTGAATGTGTGCTATATAGTGGATTCTAGTTTGAAAACTTCTTTCAGTTTTTTGAATGTTTTTGCCTGAACCACTTAAAATGGAAGATCTGGTATGATTTTTATGTTTTTCCTTTATATATTTTCTACCTTACTATATTAAGAATTCTATCTCTCTTTTGGCTTTCACTATTTTTGTGGGGGTCACACCTGGTGACACTCAGGGATTATCCCTGGCTATATGCTCAGAAATCACTCCTGGCTTGGGGGACCATATAGGATGCTGGGGGATCAAACTATGGTCTGTCCTAGGCTAGCACCAGCAAGGCAGACACCTAACCACTCCTCACCATCACTCCAGCCCCAATCACTACTTTTATTACTATATGTTTGTTTTATTGTTCTGTCTGAGTCTATTTTGTTTAATTCTCTTTTGGCCACTTGCATTTGTGTAGCTGCTTCTTTCCAGAGAGTAGAGAAGTTCTCTGTTATTGTTTCTCCTACTACTTGTTCTTTCCCTTTCCTTTTTTCTCACCTTCTGGTATTCTTATAACAGAGATTATTTCACTCGTTTTTATTTGTTCATTAAGTACCTTAAATTTATTTCATCCTTCTCTTTCTTTTATTCTCTTCTTTATCAAAGATTGATTGTAATTAATATCCATGTTACTCTATACTGTTCTCCTGTGCAAATCTGTGACTATGGCTTGCTACTGTGTATTTTAGCTCTTTCAGTTACATTTGCATAGATTTTCTCATCTTCAGAAAGTGTTTTCCTTTGAGTTGGTTTAGTTGTGTGTATATTGGTTGCTTTTTTTGAGGGAGAGGGCACACCTAGTGATGCTCTGGCTATGCACTCAGAAATACCTCCTGGCTTGGGGGACCATGTGGGACTTCTGGGGATTGAACTGCAGTCAGTCCTAGGCTAGCACAAGCAAGGCTGCTTGCACCACTGCTCAGGCCCCTGTTGTTATTTTTCTCATCTCTTCCTTTTTATTTTCTTTAATTTTTTGTTTAAACACCTTGATTACAAACATGATTGTGGTTGGGTTTCTGTCATGTAAAGAACACCCCTCATCACCAGTGCAGCATTCCCATCACCAACGTCCCAATTCTCCCTCCTCCCCCCCACTCCCGCCTATACACTACACAGGCTTTCTATTTCACTCATACATTCTCATTGTTACGATAGTTCTCAATGTAGTTATTTCTCTAACTAAGCTCATCACTCTTTCTTGTGAGCTTCATGAGGTGAGCTGGAACTTCCAGCCCTCCTCTCTTTTGTCTTTAAAAATTATTGCCAAACTGTCTTTCATTTTTCTTAAAACCCATAGATGAGTGAGATCTTTCTGCATCTTTCTCTGTGGCTTATTTCACTCATAATAGATTATTTCAGCATAATAGATTCCATGTATATCCATGTATAGTAAAATTTTATGACTTCATCTCTTCTGATGGCTGCATAATATTCCATTGTGTATATTGGTTGCTTATATTTTTATCACTAGTGGCTCCTCAATTTATTTTGCTAGTGAATTAAGTTTTAATTTTAGGTTCTCATCAAACAGGATCAAGCATTTTTAAGGGCTTAAGAATTTGCCTGTGTTCCTCTCTATGCAAATGCAGTTAACCTCTGTATTTTCCCCATTGTTCTTTTCATTTTGTGGGTTTTAATGCTAGAGTATTCTTGAGAAGTTATCTGTTGAATGTTTCTACCAAATGGTTGCTAATAATACATTTACCTCTCAGGTTATTTTCCTTCCCATGTCAGGTTATTTGAGTATGGTAAGAAATCTCTTGATTAGTTACTTGATGGGTCTACTATGAGTTTTGTGGAGGTATTTTACCTGAGAAAAAGAAGAGCTACAGACCACCAGCCTGAAGGTATCATATATAGGAATTTTTTTTTTGTGAATGTCTTAGAATCCACCAGTTTTGGGATCGAAAACAGACAATCAAACTTGTGATTTTTGGATGGGAGGAGAGCTTAAGCAGAGCAGTTAAAAGTTCTGTGGTTCCACACTGATAGCTGGAGCATGCAATTTTAGCTCAAAAGTAGAGGTCTGTGTGATGGGCCTGACTGAGACAACAGACAAACTGAGAACAAGTGACTTTATGTCTCAGGGGCTTGGAAGGAGAGTAAAAGCTATACATCTAAGGGGTCTGGGAATCTGAAGATCCATTTCCTTCTCTTCCTTACCTACCTCAACCTTTTCATTCCATCTTGTTTTCTTTTCCCTTTCTTTCCCTCTCTTTGTTTCTTAATTTATCTCTCTGATTTTTTCTTTGTTCTTTCTCCTCTTTTCTTTTTGTTCCTTTTCTCCTTTTTCCACATAGAAGAATTCAATGACATTCTATAGATATGTTTCAAGGCCAGATTAATTTTGTTGTAGTAGAAGATGATTTTGCACAGTATCATATAATTTTCTTCAATTTAATTTTGTATGACAGTATTGTTCAAAGCAGCAGAACACGTCTCTTAAACCATGAATTCTCTTGAGGCTGGAGCAGTAGTGCAAGCTGTAAGGCATCTCTCCCTTGTGCATGCCCCCAGCTTCCCATATGGCCCCCCAAGCCAGGAGTGACTTCTGAGTGCATAGCCTGGAGTAACTCCTGAGCATCACCGGGTGTGGCCACAAAAGAGAAACAAAACAAAACAAAACAACAACAAAAAACATGGAGCTGGAGTGATAGCAAAGAGGGAAAGGTGTTTGCTTTGCATGCAGTCAGCCCAGGCTTGAGCCTCAGCATCCCATATTGTCTCCCCAGCTTGCAAGAGTGATTTTTGAGCACAGTCAGGAGTAACTACTGAGATATTACCTGGTGTGCCCCCCTCAAAAAAGTGAATCCTCTATTGTATTTCCTTAGTTCAATTACTAGTATTAATAGTTATTTTCTATTATCAATCCTCCAGCATTTTACTGTATAAACTTCTCTTCTTTTTATCATTAATTTAATGTATTTGAGTTATTTGTGTTAACATCCAAGGGAAATAGATATATTAAAATATGAATATGAAATACTATGAATATGAATTCATTTCTTCTATTTAAAATAGAGGCTTGAATTTTCAAACCATGTGTTTTGGGGAAAGTAACAGCAGAAGAAAATAGATATAAAAAACAATTGGGCTGAACTTAAAGGTGTCAAAAGAAATTGTTTACCAGAACTAAGCTAGCTTTTAAATTTAGTTGCAATTATAAACTATTTTTCATGTGCTGGATATTCTTTTATTGATGTATTTTATCAAGTATAATTAATGCATTTTATCAAAGATAACAAGGAATATTAAAACTAATAGAATTAAGAGAAAGTATTTCAAGTAAAAGAAACTTTAATGTAAAATGAGTTATAAATGTTATACTGTTTTTAATGTGAATCTTATTTTCTAGGATTATTTTTAAAGTGGTGAAATAAAAACATTTTATAGATAAAATGGTTTGCAAAAGTATTAATATCTTTGCCTTTGAGATCTGTAAATTACAATAAAAATTAAAATGTGCCCATAGATCTTTAAAACTGCATAATTTACAGTCTGCTGCTTTTTGGAAAGGTGTGTATTTTCAGGAAAATAAATTTAAATAAGTTTAGTAGTTTATTTTCTGGGAGTGATACATAGCTTACCCAATTTTTACATGTTAATTAAATTCAACACTGGGAGCCTGATAATTAATTAAAGTATACCTACTTCCAATATAATTAAAATCTACATTATAGTTAGCAAAATTTTCTTTATTCTTTGATCACTGAACTGTTTTTCTCGCATGTCAATGAATATGTTGACTTTATAAAGGCAAAGAGAAATTATCTTCTTAATACTGAATATGAAAGTGACTATATATACCTATATATACATATATCTAAAACTGAGTCAAGCTATATATATATATATATATATATATATATATATTAGTGTGCATAGTGTAGGACTGGATTGGATATTGACATAAGTAGTCACTACAACAGAGACCTCTGAGCACCAGTTTGGAGTAGTTCATAAGTAGCACTGGGTGTAGCACAAAAACAAACTACATCAACAAACAAAACTTAAAACATTCAACAATTCTGTAAATTTAATTTAGAAACAATTATCTTATTATATCCACTTAAAAGAATATATTATCATTATCTAATAAATAAGGAGATCCCAAGTAGAGTAAAATTAATTTGAAAAATTATTTTCCTTCCTTCCATGGTCCTTGCCACCATTTTTAAAATTTATCTTTTACTAATTATTCCGATTTTTATCATATACATACAAAATTCATTTTTTCTTCTAAGTAGGTAAATAATTCTTCAGATAAATTAGGCATTATTTTTTACTGTGTCATTACATTTATATGGTAAATGCTTTTTCTGTTAATAAAATCAATTGTTTTAAACAAAGATATCTCAGGGGTGGAGAAGTATGACAGCAGGGAGGATATTTGACCACTAGATATTCTATCCCTGGTATCGTATATGACCACCTGAGCACTGCCAGAGAGATTCCTGAGCATAAAACTGGGATTAAGACTAAACATATCTGAGTATTACCACAAAGTAACAAGGATTTTTTATTCTAAACATAAAATAGCTAAATTGTATAAAGGCTTTAGGAAATGCTATCCTTCTAAAGGGCATAAATCTTGTGTAATATTAGTTTTGTACTTAAAAATAAGAAACACTGGTCCTAGTAATAGTACAGCAGATAGGACACTTGCCTCACATGCAGCCAAATGATGTTTGAACCTAGGGAACAAATATGGTACCCTGAGCACTTTTAGAAGTGATCTGTTCGAGTGAGGAGAAATGGTCTGTGAATACAACACCAGGAGTAAACTGTCAGTATGGCTGGTGTAGCCAAAAAGAAGAAACAAGTGAAAAAATGTGAACTGAAGCATCTATTATAGTCACATTCAAATATAAGCTTTTTTTTTTTTTTTTTTTTTTTTGGTTTTTGGGCCACACCCGGTGACGCTCAGGGGTTACTCCTGGCTATGCGCTCAGAAGTCGCTCCTGGCTTGGGGGACCATATGGGACGCCGGGGGATCGAAACGAGGTCCGTCTCCTAGGCTAGCGCAGGTAAGGCAGGCACCTTACCTCCAGCGCCACCGCCCGGCCCCAAATATAAGCTTTTTAATAGTAACTTTGTTTTGTTGTATTTTATTGGTCTAGGTCTAGTGCCCCTGCTAGAGATCCAGGACAACTGTGCCTGCAGTTCAATTCAAAGGCCCAATGCTGTCATGCAGTGGCAGCATGACCACTTCAGCAGTATTTCAGCAGTATTCATGCCCCTCCAGAACTGCACCTCCAATGCTTAGGTTTGTGCTCAAGGATCACTACTAGGGGGTGCAGAGACCACATTCAATGATAGGGAACAAACCTCTAGGTACAAAGTCAGACACTTACTGAACTCTGTCTGCTGAATCTTTTTCTCATAATGCTAATTTTTTAGATTGATTAATCTTGAAAAACTTCACTAGAATTCAATAGCCTATGATTAGATTAGTTTTCAAAGTGGCTAACATTGTGTAACTGGAAAAAATAGATTCTATCTGTTTTCCATATATATATATAAATATATATATATACTTATCTTTCACTCTTTTTGTCTCATATATTTTACTCCTTCATGATAATAAGTATTTTGTTACATTGAGTGTTTAATGTTTAACCAGAAGTCAATCCCAGACAAATGAGAGAATAATTAGTAGGTACTCTTACATGTATTTATATAGCTATGGAGAGATTATATAAGTAGAACAGAAGAAAAATTATCTGTCTAATTAACCTCCAGAGATTTTAGAAATAGTATGTTTGTTTTGATGTTGTTGCCACTACTTTTAGAGTAATTTGTGTAGCAGTTAATAACTGAAGTAAATATTTTAAACAAAAAAATAACACTAACATTAAAAAAACAGTGACTTTTCTTTACCTAATTGACTTACACATACATTTAGGTATATATGTTTACTTTTATATCAGGAAGAAATAAGTTAAATGAAATACTTTAAAATATTCTACTTTTACTAATACATGTTTAAGGTGTTTTAAATTAAGCTCATAAAAGCTAATCAAATAATAAATGAGGTTCTGGGAGGTGACTCATAGATATAGAACTTACTATATATGAAACAGTTTGCTCCCCCAAACTGCAAAAATTACCTCAATAATACCAGGAGCCAAAGAGTGAGTACAGTGGATAGGGCACTTGCCTTGCAAAAAGATCCCAAATGGTCAGAAAATCCTCCCCCTCCCTACATAGTTTTCCCTATGGTTAAGCCATGACTAAGCCCTAAGCATCACTGGGTATAGCCCCAAAACAAATAAATAGGTTTTTTAAATCTGCAGACTATTATGTACCCTATTTGTGGAAAGTATGCAATTGAAGTACAAGGCACAATGCAGCATACTTTAGTGGTTTAAATGTTTGTTCTCTAAAGTCTCCAAGATTGGCATTGTTTATTGCTGTTTAATCTTTTCTTGAAAGAACAAATGATGACATCATTTATTGACATATATTGCATTACATTTCCTGAAATTTTACTTTATTATAAACATATATTTCTAAAACTCTTGGCTGAAAATAATATAGTACTCTAATTTTACATGAAAATAGAAACTTGGGGCCAGAGAGATAGCATGGAGGTAGGTGTTTGCCTTGCATCCAGAAGGACAGTGGTTCGAATCCCGGCATCCCATATGGCCTCCTGTGCCTGTCAGTGGAGATTCCTGAGTGTAGAGCCAGGAGTTACCCCTGAGTGCTGCCGGGTGTGACACAAAACCAAAAGTCAAAAAAAAAAAAAAGAAAATAGAAACTTAACTAAAATTTATAAATTCATGTACATTAGATGGTTAGCATTTGGATGATATTTGTTTTAATAAGTCACTTTGCCAAAAAAGTAAGGTCATTTGCTAGTAAATGTTAGTGTCAAGAGGTGTAAAGGTGTAAAGATATGAGTTATTAAAAAGATTATCTTTAAAGCCACACTGATTATCCAACAGCAATATATTAGGAATACATTTTTGTTATTATATTTTGCATATTACACAGTAATTGCAATCAGTTATTTATTTTTCATTCAGTTCATATTCATCATAAAATCACACAGAAGCAAACATAAAATTCTTGTTACTCTTACATTATTCCCAACATAAAATATACAAACTGGATAAAATCTACTTTTAAAAGCAATAATTAACAAAGAATAATTATTCTTCAGACACTTTCTTAGAAAATACATTCTATTAAATTAGTGATTGTTATTATGCAAAACTAATATTGTCAATCATATATGAACTCATTTTAATGTTTATTTTTTCAGAGTGCACACTTATATAATAGATAAAAATCAAATATGAATTATTCTAAAATTACTGCAAAGTCACTAAATAAAAGCTGTCTTATTATTTCAGAATATTCATATAATATTAATTTTCCTTTAAGAAGAAAATCTATGGAATTTTAAACACAAATACAGATATAGTTTGAAAAAGTTTATTGCTAAAATTTATATTCTAAGTTTATTCTCTCTAGAAATAAGGAGAACAGAATTCAGAAAATCTGTTTTGCAAGACTTTTAAAGACGATTTTCACCCTAAAAACAGTCTTCATCACAATCTTATTTCCTGAATGCCAGATATGTATAGTGGTTGAACCAAACCACAAAAATAAAAAGTTCAAGATAGAAATTTATATAGCCTTGCTTTGGAAAAGCTTAGATCAAAATCAGGGAACAGGGATTGTATAGTTTGTCATTTTTACCCTCAAATACACTATCAATATAATATGGCATCTTACCTTTTTGCATAGGCACACTACAATGGGGAAATCTCATGTAGAGAAACAAGTTCTTATCTACTAGGGATAATAGCCCATAAATTTTATAATACAGGAGTGCCGTCCACCCTAAACTATGTCATGGGGACCCTATTTAGACCTCATGTGATAGAGCATCAACGACCGTCCAACCTCAAACCCCAGATCCCAACATTAGAACTGACACAATTCCTTGCAGCAGCAACAGGAAGTAAAGTCCCTGGGGGAGCTCTTAATACAGCTCTGGTGCCAACTCTTCCAGGGTAGGTTCATAAGACATACTGTCTACGAGGAAACAGCAACAACTTGATTTAAGGGCATGTTGTCTTACCTCATCACTTAATGGTGAAATGATATCAGAAGACACTCCATCCTGTGAGCTGTGCAAAAATCAAAATCACTAAATACAGAAGACTTACTACAACAACCTTCCCTGATCAGAACTTCTAGAACTATAAAGAAAGACTCTCTCCTAAACTTCCCCATTCCTAGTTCTCTGAAAAACATTTCTTCCCTCTATCCCCTGCCTCCATTAGCTGTTAAAAGACAATCATGGTTTGGGACAGATTGACAATATCCTTAAAACTAATCACCCTTGTACTCAAGATCATTCACTTATGGTCAGTCAACCACATTTTCCTGTTATCCACTTATCCCAAACCTGGAAATTTCAATTTGTATTCTATTATGTATGTTTTATCATTGATTAATACTGTCCACACACTGAATTTGTTTCTCTATAAGCCACAGATAAGTATAACAATCCTGTACTTGTCCTTCTTTTTCTGGTCTATATAACTCAAAATGATACCCTTCAATTCCATTTTAAGTTGCATAAACTCCATTACTTCATTTTTTTAGTGGTTGCATAGTAGTTAACTTGTGTTTAATTGTGTATTAGTTGTATACCACAAGCTATTTATCTATTATTGGAAATTGTGTTGTTCCCATGCTCTTGATATAGAACTGTGATGCAATAAAATAGGCCTATGCATATATATTTTCAAAGTAATGTTTTTGTAATTAGGGAGTTGAGAACTAAAAGTTGAATATTTTCATCTAATAAGAGATCTATTTTCGGGGCCAGCGAGGTGGCGCTAGAGGTAAGGTGTCTGCCTTGCAAGCGCTAGCCAAGGAAGGACCGTGGTTTGATCCCTTGGCATACCATATTGTTCCCCCAAGCCAGGGGCAATTTCTGAGCTCTTAGGAGTAATTCCTGACCATAAAATGGGTGTGGCCTGAAAAACCAAAAAAGAGAAAGAGATATCTATTTTCACTTTTGGAGAAATCTCCATTGTCTCCCACAACAGATGGAGCAGGTAGCATTCCCACTAGATGTGAATGAAAGTTCCCTTTTTACTCTGTGACTGCTAACGTTTGTTGTTTTAGTTCTTTTTTTTTTTTTGACAATGTGGTATTTTGATAAGTGTTACTTAATACTACTGTTTTGATTTCTGTTCCCCAGATACACAATGATAATAAACATTGTTGTAGAGAAAATTAAATAAGCTCAGAAAGGTAAATTCAATCAATTCAATGAAAAATGGATGTAAAATATTAAAAAAATATTGTAACAGATTAAATAAATTATAAAATATAAAAATAAATTTAAATTGAACTGAAAATAATAATGGATACTGTAATGAGTCATAGCAACAAAATTCAGATTGTTGAAGTTTTTATCAGTGTGATAGAAGACAAAGCACAAGACAGTATCAAAAACAGAACAATAGAAAAACAATTTATACAATGGAAGATGATGTAAAATATTTAGTGATATCAATAAGAAGAAGAATCTTTGAATCACAGAAATACCAGAAGGAGAGGAAAAAGAGAAAAATAAAAACAGTGGAAAGGATAATAGCTGAAAATTTCTTTCTAAGAAAGAAATCATTTGCTGTTGGTCTGTGTGCAGATTAAAGAATTGTGGGGTGACAGTGGGCGAAGAAAAGTAATACATCAGGTGAGGAATCTACCTTGCTCAGGGCTGACCCAACTTCAATCAATGTTACCCATATGGTCTCCTGAGCTAGCTAGTATTGATCCCTGTGCACAGAGGCAGGATGTAGGCTTGAAAACTATAAGGTGTAGTTCCAAGTCCCCATCTTTCCCTAGAAATTGTTCCTGTTAACGAAATAGGCTTGACGGAAACTGGGGGTATTGTTGAAGAAAAGCTGATATTTGTGGTGGTGGGATACTGGTGGTAGAATTGGTGCTCAAACACTGAATACCTGAACAATTTTGTAAAATAATAATTTTTGAATTAAAAATAAATCAATTTTTTCTAAGTGACACGGTACAAGAAATTTCAAGTTGATCATCTTTTTATTGGGTGGAATATTACAAATTAGTTCAGCAATTTGGCCAACTTAGTCTAAGATTCAATGATAGGGCTAGAAAATGTAAAATTGCTCAAACCCTATAGTGCTGAGGACAATTAAGACCATTCTGGTGCTGCTTGGAAGCTTTCAGGGCCAAGGACCAAAACTTGTAGAAAGGCTATTGAAAATACATGCCAAACATATACACAAACTGCTATATTTTTCCTAAATCTTTCCTGCAAGATATAATTTCCAACTGTAACATTTTACTATGTCAAGTAATATTTTTGTTAAGCCCACAAAAAAAATCGCTGAACTCATTTCTCTCATGTATTGTTTAATTATTCATTAACTACTTGCTTTCACCATATCATATAGATGATGTAGAGATAGAAATAAAAATGCAGCTACACCTTTTATTTTATTTACAAAGTTCAGTCTTTTCTTGCTCACTTGCTGGATGCTTCTCTCACTTCAGGTTGGCTTTTATTTAATATTTATCACTTTCACATATATTTCATTTATATTTTTTCTTCTGTATTGGCTAAGTATTTATAAAGAAGACCACAATAATCTGCTATGCTGAAATAGACTATTTTTAGACCAAGTTGGTTTATACCCTACAATAATGGAAATCAAAAGAAAATCAGATTTTATTTATAATAACTTTATTTCCTATTTTTGGATTTCTAAATTTAATTTCCAGGCACACAATTCATTAATTTTTGCTTTTATAACACTATTATTTTACTCTTGGTATGCTGTAAAAGCTACCCCTAAAGTGCCAAGATCCCTTCCCACTACTCAATTATTCATTCCTGCTTATCTTGGCTTTCTGTTGACCTCTTACTGACTATATTTTGGGGTTTGGACTATCTAATCAGGACTATCTAATCCCTTGCTTTGTTTATTTTACATTCCACATATGAGTGTAATATTGTATCTGAAATATATTTTTTGTTCTTTCTGACTCATTTCTCATCACACAAAGTCCTCCAATTCCATCCAAGTTTATGCAACATGCAAATATTATGTTTTTCACTGCTGAATAGTGTTTCCTTGTGCATATGTAGCACATTTTATTTTTCATTCTTTTGAAGTTGTTTCCAAAGTTTGACTTTTATAAATACTATGATAGTGAACATAATGGACTATAAGTATGCATCCAATCATTAGTATTAAAGTTTTTGTATTCTGTGAGCAGATTCTCAGAAGTGAAATTTTAGCTCTATAATTAAAAATATCTATTTTAATTTTTAAGATCTCTAAATATTTATCCAATGAAATTGATACAAGCATTAGTTCCACCAACAGTGCATGAGAATACCTTTTTATACTTTTCCTGCCAAAATTATTTTTTTCTAGAAGTTTATGATATAGACTGTTCTCACTGGAGTGAGGTGATAACTCACTAATTCTTTGATTTGTATTTTCTTGATATTTGTTGATAATCAAAATTTTATATACATATTGCCATATTTAGTTTGTCATAGATGAAGTACCTACACTTATTTTATTTACATGTGTATCTAGAGTGCCTACATGTGCATCTATATTGTCTTATACTCTGAAAAGTTTTTTCATCTACTACTTATGGTTTTTATTGTCATAAGCTTACATACATGCCCAATTGAAATCCTTTATACCAGCATCTTATAGTCTTCAAACTTTCTCTATATAATTTTTTGTGCATGACACCTATTAAAATGCTAATATAAAAGACACTACTAGTGTTTTTATTTTGTTTTGTTTGGGTGGAGGACATACCAGTGCTCATGATTTGCTCATGGCTCTGTTCTCAAGGATCACATCTAGTAGACTGAAAAACTGTATTGGTAGACAGGGCCCACACGCTAGTGGGCCACAAGCAAGGCAAGTTTACTAGCCACTATACTATTTCTCAGACTTTAGACCTAGTATTTTTCATTCCAAAATATAACCACCTTGTTTGTTGTGACTAAGCCAAGCATTCTTATTTAAATGAGCTCAACTTGGTTCTTTGAATTTGTAGTAAGGAGTATACTCATGATATGTGTAATTCCAGTGAAATAATTATTATGTAAAATATAAAAAGAACATTCATATAAACTATATACTTTATATAATAATTCACATATAAGTTTACAATTCTGGATGTTTATGGACATATTAACTAATGTGTTTAATGGATGAAAAAACATAAATAAAATTTAAAATAGACAGTTACCTCGGAAAATGATTATTTTATGAAAATGAGAAAATGTGATTTCAATGTTACAAAATTTTAATCATTATTCAAGAGATTCATGTTATATTCAATAATTAAAATTCTGAATGTTATTTATAACAAAAATAAATATAAAGTAATTAAATAAATCAATTGCATAAATCAATTGAGATATTGAAGATTTAGAATAGTTATAATACTTGATAAAACGTTTTTATCTTTTACTTTGCATATATATGACAGTTTATAAAAAATATATCTTTTCACATAAAATTTTACTTACTCTTATGTTTAGCTTTAGATTTGCTATGTTATGCCTCTAACAATTTGATGATTTTTATGTTAAAGCAATATAGTTACAATGACAAACAATATTTAATCTCCCTGATGTATCCTACATTTACAGAAACATAAGAATAATGGGTAATTTAAAGATATTTAGGTGAATTTACATTTTAAAAATACAAGATTGGTGACCATTTGTCTATAATTATGGAAGAAAAAATATGAAAAATTTATACTATAATTAAATATTCCTATTTTTAATATAAGGAAGATTATATGAAAAATTATCATAAAACTAATGTTATAATATATGTCAAGATAAATAATATGGACACAAAATTTGAAATAAGAGTTTATTCCATTATTTAAAATTATGGTGTAGAAATATCCACTTAGTTTCATAATTTTACAAAATGATGTGGTATATTTATTTTTATCTCATAAATAGTCTGCATAGCTTGCCCTTTCACACGGGCGCCTAGCCTGCCACATCCCCCGGAGACCCCAGACGCCGGCCCGGGAGGCCTGGGTGAGTCCCTCCTGCCTCACGCGGGAGCCTAGCTGGGCACATCCCCCGGAGACCCCAGACGCCGGCCCGAAAGGCCTGCGCGGGGTCCCTGTCCCTTTACACGGTGCGCCTAGCCCGCCACATCCCGCAAAGACCCATACGCCGGCCCGAGAGGCCTGCGCGGGTCCTTGCCCTTTCACTACGGGCGCCTAGCCCGCCACATCCCCCGGAGACCCCAGACGCCGGCCCGGGAGGCTCTGCGCGGGGTCCCTGCTCCTTTACCACGGGCGCCTAGCCCGCCACATCCCCCGGAGACCCCAGACGCCGGCCCGGGAGGCCTGGGTGAGTCCCTCCTGCCTCACGCGGGAACCTAGCCCAGCACATCCCCCGGAGACCCCAGACGCCGGCCCGGAAAGGCCTGCGCGGGTCCCTGCCCTTTTACACGGGCGCCTAGCCCGCCACATCCCGCGGAGAACCCCAGACGCCGGCGCCCGAGAGGCCTGCGCGGGTCCTTGCCCTTTCACACGGGGCGCCTAGCCTGCAACATCACCCGGAGACCCCAGACGCCGGCCCGGGAGGCCTGGGTGAGTCCCTCCTGCCTCACGCGGGAGCCTAGCTGGGGCACATCCCCCGGAGACCCCCAGGCCGCCGGCCCTGGAAAGGTGCCCTGCGGCGGTCCCTGTCCTTTACACGGGCGCCTAGCCCGCCACATCCCACAAAGACCCCATACGCCGGCCCGAGAGGCCTGCGCGGGTCCTTGCCCTTTCACACGGGCGCCTAGCCCGCCACATCCCCCGGAGACCCCAGACGCCGGCCCGGGAGGCCTGCGCGGGTCCCTGCTCCTTTACACGGGCGCCTAGCCCGCCACATCCCGCGGAGACTCCAGACGCCGGCCCGGGAGGCCTGCGCGGGTCCCTGCTCCTTCACGCGGGCGCCTAGCCCACCACATCCCCCGGAGACCCCAGACGCCAGCCTGGGAGGCCTGGGTGAGTCCTGCTTGCCTCCACGCGGGAAGCCTAGCCCAGCACATCCCAGGGACCACGAGCGCCTGCGAGAGTGATTTGGGCAAGTCCCTTCCCCCAGGTGGGCACCTGGAACGGCAACTTGAGCAACCCGAATAGACGGGGGGGAGATAGGGCCAGCCTTCTGGACTCACAGGCGACCTAGAGCAGTCCACCCCCCCTGGACCCTGGAGTGGACCAGGGACTCCCCAAGGGCGAGGGCAGAGCCTGAAGGGTCGGACTGAGGGAACTCATTCAAGGGAAACTTGGAGGGGGCAGAGCTCCATTGACTCCCAGAGAAAGGAGGGGGGATTGGGAGCTAGGCTCAATAGCGCCAGCAACCAGTGTGGCCAGGAGTGGAACTGCACCGCCGACAGAAATAAGGAGTAGAAAAGCAATAATACCCACTGCAGGAGGGCCGAACTCTAGGTAGCAAAGGGGAGGAGAAAGAGCCAGGTTCAACAAGCCCACCCAACAGCATCCTCTAGAATCACCTTCAGGAAGGGGACCAAAGCAGGCCGAAATTAGAAGCCACAGCACTCCAAAACACAACCATTAAATACAAAGAATTATGCGTAAATCAAGGAAATCCCTAATATCTGGAGACAACATGACAAAACCCTATTAAATTTCCAAGTCCACCAAAACGCACAGATCCATGGGAAGAAGACCTAAAAGCGGTCATGAGGAAGGAAATGCAAGAATTACTAAAACAGATGAAAGAAACCCTAGCAACCGAGTATAAGAAAGCCATGGATGAAAGAATCAGCCAAATTAAAGAAGAAATGTCAAAGAACATGAGAGATTCCATACAAAAAGAAGTGAAGGATTTAAAAGACAAAGTAACAAGCCTTACAAGCAGAAACACAGAGTTGGAGAAGCACATCGAAGAACTCGAAGGAAAACTGCAATCAAAAAAATCATCAAGAAACCAACAAAGAAATAAAAGGCAAAGCACTGGAAGGAAAAAAATCCAATATCTAATGAATAAAGACAAAAGAAACAATCTAAGAATTGTAGGTATACCAGAAGGGGAGGAATAGGGAAGGGGGAAGAACAGGTAGTCAGGGAGATAATAACAGAGAACTTTCCCACCTCTGGAAAGACAATTCAGGGACAAATCCAGGAAGTCAAGAGAGTCCCTAATAAAATAGACCCTAATAAACCCACACACCAAGACACATAATAATCCAAATGGCAAAAAACAAAGAGAAAGAGGAACTCCTGAAAGCAATAAGGGAGAAAAAAAACCTCAAGTACAAAGGAAAAGACATAAGAATCAAACCAGATCTCCCATTTGAAATAATTCAAGCAAGAAGACAGTGGAAATGACATATTTAAACGACTGAATGAAAGAAATTTCCAACCCAGGGTCCAATACCCAGCAAAACTATCATTCATATGGGAGGGCAGACTAAAACATTCTCAAATATGAACGAACTTGAACTATTTGTGCAAACTAAGCCGAACTAAGTGATTTACTCAGAGACCGAATTACACAATCCAAACCCCCGATTGTAACAACAACCACCCCACACAATACAACTGCACAACAGTCCTCTCTATCAATAATTTCCCTAAATGTAAACGGACTAAACTCTCCAATTAAAAGACACATAGTAGAGAACTGAGTTAGGAAAAATAAACCGGACTTCTGCTGTCTACAAGAAACACACCTACAGTTACAGGATAAGCACAGGCTTAGAATAAAAGGATGGAAAGTAATCATCCAGGCCAATGGAAAACAAAAAAGAGCAGGGACAGCAATTCTCATATCAGATCAAATTGTATTCAACCTCAAGAAAGTGATCAGAGACAAAGAGGGTCACTACTTACTGATCAGGGGAACATTAGATCAAGAAACACTAACCCTGGTCAATATATATGCACCTAATCTAGAGTCAGCAAAATATGTGAGGCAAACTACTGGCAAACCTGGAGAAACACATGAAGGGAAATGTGATAATAGTAGGGGACCTGAATACTCCACTATCACCACTGGACAGATCCACCAAACAGAAAAATAGCAAAGAAATAAGAGCTCTAAATGAAAAATTAGAAGATTTAGGGCTGATAGACTTATATAGAGCCCTCCATCCCCAGAAAGCAGAATACACATTCTTCTCAAGCCCACATGGAACCTTCTCCAGAATAGACCATGTCTTAGGATACAAAGCCAAACCTATATAAGACCAACAAAGGTAAGGATCATTAGAAGTACCCTTTCAGATCACTATGCAACAGAGGTTAAAATTGATATCAAGAAGAAGCAATGGAGAAAAACTAATACCTGGAGATTAAAATAACATGCTGCTCAACAACACCTGGATCAAAGAACAACTCAAGGAAGAAATAAAAAGATTCCTTGAGACAAATGACAATGAAGAGACAACATGTCAAAATTATGGGACAACAGCAAAAGCAGTAATTAGGGGGAAACTCATAGCAATACAGGCCTATGTCAAGAAACAGGAAAATAACAAAACCAACAGTTTAAAAGATCACCTCAAAGAATTGGAACAACAGCAACATGAGAAATCCAACCACAACCAGAAGGCAAGAAATATAAAACCAGAGCAGAAATAAACAACATCGAAACTAAGAAAACAATACAAAAAATCAATGAGACCAGGAGTTGGTTTTTCGAAAAAATAAACAAGATAGACAAACCATTGGCAAAACTCACCAAAAAAAAGAGGGAAAACACCCAAATCAATAGGATCACAAATGAAAGGGGAGAGATTACAACCAGAACCCATGAAATACAACATATCATGAGATCATATTATGAACAACTATACTCAACTAGCTAGAGAACCCAGTAAGAAATCGACAGATTCTTGGACAAACACCCTCTGCCAAAGCTGGAAAAGGAAGATCTAGAAAGTCTAAACAATCCAATCACCTCAGAGGAAATTGAAGATGTAATTAAAAAACTCCCTAAGAACAAAAGCCCAGGCCCAGATGGATTTACAGGTGAATTCTATCAAACATTTCAAGAAGACTTACTACCACTTTTCCATAGGCTTTTCCAAACCATAGAAAAAACAGGAATCCTCCCCAACTCCTTTTATGAGGCTAATATCACACTCATTCCCAAAGAAGGCAAAGACACCACTAAGAAAGAAAACTACAGACCAATCTCACTAATGAACATAGATGCAAAAATTCTCAACAAAATCTTAGCAAACCGAATCCAACACTTCATCAAAAAGATCATTCATCACGACCAAGTGGGATTCATACCAGGAATGCAAGGTTGGTTCAACATACGCAAATCAATCAATATGATACATCACATCAACAACATGAAAGACCAAAACCACATGATCATATCAATTGACGCAGAGAAGGCGTTTGACAAAATCCAACATCCTTTCATGCTAAAGGACACTCAGCAAAATAGGATTAGAAGAACCTTCCTCAAGATAGTTACAGCTATATACTGAAAAAGCCTATAGCCAAACCATTATACTTAACCGGCGAGAAACTAGAAGCATTCCCACTAAGGTCAGGAACTAGACAAGGCTGTTCCCACTCTCTCCACTCTTATTCAATATAACTTTAGAAGTCCTAGCAATAAGCAATCCGACAAGAGAAGGGAATCAAAGGAATTCAAGTAGGGAAAGAGGAACACAAGCTATCTCTATTTGCCGACGATAATGATGATCTACATCAAAAACCCCTAAAGAGTCCACAGTAAAACTCCTAGAAACAATCAACCAATACAGCAAAGTGGCCTGGATACAAAGTAAATACACAAAAGACAGTAGCGTTTCTATATACAAACAATGAAGTTGAGGAGAGAGAGATTAAAAATACAATTCCATTCAAGATAGTATCAAAAAATATCAAGTATCTAGGAATCAACCTTACAAGAGAAGTGAAAGACCTATACCAGGAAAACTTCAAAACACTTCAGAAAGAAATTGAAGACGATCTAAAGAAATGGAAGAACATCCCAATGCTCATGGATAGGTAGAATTAACATAGTCAAAATGACTATCTTACCCAAACTTCTATATAGATTTAATGCAATCCCTATCCAAATCCAGGACACAATTCTTTAAAGAAATAGAACAATCAATCACAAAATTCATCTGGAACCACAAAAGACCAGGATAGCCAAACACATATTGAAAAACAAGAAGCTGGGAGGCATCTCCTTACCTAACTTGAAACTATACTATAAGCCATAGTAATTAAAACAGCATGGTACTGGAACAGAGACAGGACCTCAGACCAGTGGGTCAGAACAGAATTCCCTGACATAAACCCCCAGATATACAGCCAACTAATATTTGATAAAGAGGCAAGAATCTGAAATGGAACAAAGAAAGCCTATTCAACAAATGGTGTTGGTACAACTGGAAAACCACATGTAAGAAAGTGAAAATCGACCCATATCTCACCCCTTATACAAAAGTCAGCTCAAAATGGATCAAAGACCTTGAAATCAGACCCGAATCTATAAAGTTTATCGAGAATAAAATAGGCAGAACACTCGAAGACCTATATATCAAAAAGGTCTTTGAGAATGGAGCACCAATGGCAAGAACTTAGCATGTAATATAAACAAATGGGACTACATCAAACTAAAAAGCTTCTGCATGGCAAAACAAACCCTACTTAACGCAAGAAGACAGCTAACAGAATGGGAAAAAATCTTTTCACTCGACATATCAGATAAAGGCCTGATATCTAGAACATACAAAGCACTCAGAAAGCTGAGACCCTCAAAACCAAATAAAGCCATAAAAAATGGGGAGATGAAATGAATAGACACTTCTCTGAGGAAGACAGAAGGATGGCCAACAAACACATGAAAACATGCTCACCTTCACTCATCATCAGGGAGATCCAAATCAAGACAACAATGAGATACCACCTTTACACCAGTGAGGATGGCTCACATCAAAAATAATGGAAACAACCTTTGTTGGCGGGGGATGCGGTATGAAAGGAACTCTCATTCACTGCTGGTGGGAATGCCCCCCTAGTCCAACATCTATGGAGAAAAGTCTGGAGAGTGCTCAAAGAACTCAGAATTGAGCTGCCATTTGACCAGCAATTGCTCTCCTAGGCATATACCCCCAAGATGGAAGGGCATTCATTCCAAAATACGTATGCACCCCACTATTTATTGCAGCACTCAGTATAATAGCCAAATCGTGGAACCAACCTCGATGTCCAACAACAGATGAATGGATCATTAAGATGTGGTACATATACACAATGGAATATTACATGGCAGTCAGAAACGATACAATCACAGACTTTGCAGCAACATGGATGGACTTAGATCATGTTATGTTAAATGAAGTAAGTCAGAAGACAAAAGATAAACACAGAATGGTGGCACTATTCTGAAACACCTAGAACATATAGTTTAAACACAACTAATACCTAACAATCAAATAACAGGGTTTAACAGGGTAGAAACTTCGAACACTGTAATACTCAACATATATGTGGGAGCAGTGTCCAAAATTCATGAAAAAGGAGCAACACAAACACTTGACAACACATTATACCACAAAGAAAACAGCAACAACAGAAACAACAGCATTAAGAGAACAGGTAAGTAATCAGACTTCCAAAACAAAGGCCCACAATAATCCCTTAGAGTTCGTATACAGGAACACAAGTATAGAACACCAAGGGAAATCACGACTGCAATGGCAGCATACCATAGCACTATGTTTTAATGCCTTTATCTTACTATATTTTAAATAACCTCTCAGCTTTTCTGTCCACAGGCGCCCTTGGATACAAAGGGCGGACAAACTAAGATGGCAACTCGGGATACCACACGAGATACCATACATAGCATGCACTACGAGAGGGCCACGAGAAAACTCTCTAACATATACTTTATCTCTAGGTTATTCCTTCTTTTAGGAATGAAGCAAGTGACCAGTCAGACCACCGAAGCAGTGCCTGTGATGTACAGACTTAAACTACAGGCTCTATTCTTCGAACACATTCAACCTAACCAGCATTCCCTTGCTATTCTCCCCTCTCTTCTCACTACTTTTTTTTTTTAATTCTATTCTTCTCTTTACTTTTTCCCCTTTCTCTTCTCCTTTTCTTTCTAAGGTATTTTCTCTTTCCTCTCCCTGCATACCCCTCCCATATACCTTCCCCTGTCTCCCCTCTGGAAATCCAACTATCCCTTCACCCCTCAATTCCATCCAGATCTCCCACCATATTAAAACTCTTCACCCTCAATCCTTAATCTATTAGGCATCAAGGCCGACCTCCTACCCAAAGAAACAGTACCCAGCACCCAGGCGAGGGGACACCCAGTCAAACCCACACCTCGTCTCCTGCAAGAAAAGACAGCCAACTCCCTGCGGACTCATGCTGTGCGGCCTTCCCTTACCAACTCCCCCTAACGTGGACTGTTTCTTGAAACCGGATCTAGGTCCAAAAGTATCCCCAACGCAAAGAACTCTTCCAAGACCTCCCTGCCACAAATTTTTACCCAATCTGAAGAAGGTCAGGGGGTGGATAGGAAGATGCCTGGGAACCCACACACCACAGGAAACACCCAAAAGACAATGGGAAAAACTGTACCTCCAACATAGGCATAAGACTGGTAATACACCACCTCTTTACCTACTCTCCCCCAAATGTAAGGTAGTCTTTTGCACCACTTTGGTCCTTTAAAAAACCTCACTAACTCACCTTAAATTTTTTTTTAATTTTTTAATTTTTTTAATTAATTAATTTATTTTTTAAATGTTTGTCCTACATATACATTTGTGAGCGCATACATTTTTATTTCCTTTTTTTTTTTTTTTTCTTTTCCTCGCTTTTGGGTATGTGACCTGTTTCTGTTATCCCCTCTGTCCACCCACAAATACACAGACATTATAATGAAGCACCACTTCCCCCTGCAAAGGCACACCAAATAAAGGGGAAATCTTACACATAAAAAAAAAAGAGCTCTTGTCTACTAGAGATGGGAACTCATAGTTGTTTACAAAACAGGGATATCTCCTACCTTGAAAATATGTCATGTGGAATCAACTTAGACCTCAGGTGATTAGATACCATTCATCCAGCCTTGAACCCTGGATCCCAGACATAGAAACGGCACAGTTCCTCACAACAGTGGCAAGAAACAAATCCCAGCCGGGACAGCCTTAATACTGCGGGGTCAACAACAAGGGCCAACTCTAACATGATTTCCTGACAATGAGGAAAATCTGAACATCCTGACCTTAGAGCAGATTAACCTACCTTACCAGCTAACGACAAGACACAACCAGAAGTCTTGGCACCCTTTGGTAGGTCCAAAAGCCAAGATCGTGATTTATAGTTGACTGGCTGCTAGAACTACGACCAGACGGGTATACATCTTGGGACCAAAAAAAAAAAAATAAAAAGCCCTAGTTTAGGGTTTGAACTATGACCTGCACAATAACCAGGAGCCCCCAGTCCCCAAAGGTCCGGCAGAGAAAATTGTAACGGAACAGGGCTTTTGGAAGCACAAAGAAAGATGCTATCCTAGGTGCCACCCTAGGGATCAGGGCAAAGACCAAGATCACAACCACAGAAGATGGATTAAAATGATACGGAGGTAACAGAACCTCTAGAACCACAAAGACTGACTTCATCATAAGTCCCACTTCAGGAGCTGTGCAGAAACTGAGACCTCTAAACAACAGAACAGAAGTCTTCCACACACCAAAAAAAAAAAAAAAAAAACCAACCACCGGGAGAGTAAAGGCTCCTGAGCAAAGTCTAGTGTTGATCCCATGACAGTATGCTCCAAGGACGGAGAAACCCCATATCTCTTAGGCCAAGTGAATTCCTTTTCGAATGACCCCAATATTTACTGTGCCAGGGCAGGAGGGAAAAAAAAATAAAAATACAAAAAGCACAAAACCTTGGTTATTATCTATATATCTTTTACCTCCATTTATTATTGTTGTTATTATTTGTATTCACCTATCTATTTTGGTCGATTTCTCTGTTTGGGAGTGATTATTGAAATTGTCCCCAACCATACTTATATTTTCTCTTCCTTTCTTTTCTTTCGTTATGTGCTATGCCATGTTTCTCATTTCAAGACCATGGCGTGTTTTTTTTGTTTGTTTGTTTTTGCTGGTTTTGCTTTTTGTTGTTTGTTTGTTTGCCTGTTTTTTTTTTTTTTTTTTTTTTGTGGTGCTTATCGATACGGCTCAAGCCCTCACTAGATATTTGACACATCTTTTGGTACTGGTGGAGTGTTTCACCTTCTTTTTCTCCATCTCTCAAATCGATGATGAGAGCCTCTAGAAGGATTCCGCCCAGGTTTCGGGGTAGGTATTAGATCCTTACCCCAAGTTTATTACTTTTCTCTTTTTCAAACAAAACCACGCAAATTGAACTAGCTAGTCCTGCCTCCAGTTAGAGGGGGAACTAAGGGAGGCATCAAGACCAAACAGGTGCAAGACTACTAAGTTGTGGGTTAGATACAGAGGGGACCACATATTCTAGCCGACCTGAGATGAGGGAAGAGGAAATGGGAGGTAGGACAGAAACGGAGGTGTAGGGAGGACAATTTGGTGATGGGAATCCCCCCTGATTTTATGTAAATATGTACCTAAAATATTATTGTCAACACTATGTAAACCATTATGATCAAAATAAAAATTAAAAAAAAAATAGTCTGCATACTGAAATAATAAAAATAAGTGTGCATAAAATGAAAATTTTTGAGGTATTAATTCAATCATTTCCCTTTCTTGTTCCTTCACAAAATTGTGTTACTTGACCACTTTGATTTATTTACTAAAGGTAGTGCTAATAATAAAAATAAATGTGATTGCTGTTTTACTTCTCACAAAATTAATATGGGTTAAGATAAGCATAATTATAAATATTTTGATATAAATATTACCTATGATACATATGTAGGCTAGATAGCATATATAGGTTAGATAGATATAGATGACATGAAGAAATGGCTGACTGTAGGAACTGCAAGGTGAAGTGCTGATTGCTTCACCTGCGGAGTCTCTGCCCTGCTGTGCTTCTTCTGAGGAAACTGAGGACCTGAATGGAGCCCTGTCCTGTGCTTCTCTGTCTTTTCTGAATCCTTGAAGCTCTCCTCAGAGTCCTGGGAAGCGAACCCCCAAAAAACAGCATTCTGAAGCTATCCAGTAAGCAAGTGAGTGAGTAAGAATTGGCTGACTTTACAAGCCCAGAAAGGGGAAGCCGCTGAACTCTGCTGGGACTCAGATGCCAGCACCCCTATCTGCCTGTCTTCTGTTTGTGCTCCATTTTCTGCCTGATTTCATCCTGTGTGTGGCTCATCTGCTGACGGCTCACCTTCCCTGGAGCCTTCCCTGGAGGTGAGTTTACAAGCCCAGAAAGGGTGAAGCCAGAGGAGCACAGCTGCTCTGCTTCACTTCCCGGCCATGCACATTAATTATCCAATGAATACAACCACGACACGTAGAAAAAAACGCACAATATAAGTGTGACAATGGGGAAACAATGCAGGCCAGCACCAGACATAGAGAATGATGATGGCAACTCTCATGACTTGAACACGACCAACCAACTAGTCAGTCTCTCAGATAAGGAGATTAGAGTCTCAATATGAAAGATGTTCAAAGAAATCAAAGAAAGTATAGAGGAGAACACTAATAAGAATCAAAAGAATATGAAGATAGAAATCAGAAAATTCCAAATTGAAATTTCAGGTCAAATAACAGGTCTGAAAAACTCAGTAGATGCATTGAAGAAAAACATGGTTGAGATTTCCCATGGGTTTACAGCAGCTGATGAGATGAATAACAATTCCATACAGCAGAAGAAATTGGAAGAAAGCCTTAAAGCAAATGATCAAACAATGGAAAAATTACTCAAAGAATGGGAACAGATGAAAATAGAAGTCTATAAAAAGCTCAACAGAAAAAACTTAAGAATCATAGGAGTCCCAGAGACCCAGGAAGAAAATCTCCAGGAAGAATCAACGGTCAAGAACATCATTAAAGAGAAACTACCAGCACTAATGAAAACATGCAATCAAATCCTGCATGCTCAAAGAGTACCAACTAAAAGAGACCTCAGAAAAAACAGCCCAAGACACATCCTAGTCACAATGACAAATCCCACAGATAGAGACAAAATTCTGAAAGCAGCAAGATTGAAAAGAGAAATAACATTCAAGGGAACATCCTTGAGATTTACTGCAGACCTGTCACTGGAAACACTCAAGGCCAGAAGGCAGTGGTGGGACATAGTGACAAAACTCAATGAAATAAATGCTTTGCCTAGAATACTGCACCCAGCAAAACTCACTTTCAGGTTTGAAGAGTTTCATGGTTTCACAGACAAACAACAGCTCAGAAACTTTACAGACTCAAAAGCATTCTTAAAATAAAAACTGAACGGCCTACTTTAAGACAAGACTGACCAACAGACACACCAAACTTCAATATGAAGATGGCACTAACTCCCAGGACAATTCTTTCTCTCAATGACAATGGACTGATGCACCAGTTAAAAGACATAGAGTGGCTAAATGGATACAAAAACTCAAGCCAACCTTCTGCTGCCTACAAGAAACGCACCTGAATAGTCAGAACAAACATAGACTCAAAATAAAAGGCTGAAGGAAAATCATCCAAGCAAAAAAACACCCATAAAAAAGCTGGAGTGGCCATACTAGTATCAGATGATGCAAACTTTATACTTAGGAAAGCTGTAAGGGACAAAGATGGACATTTTGTATTAATAAAGGGATATGTACAACAGAAAGAAATCACTCTCCTAAACATATATGCACCGAGTGAGGGGCCAGCACAATATTTAATAAAATTGTTGACAAATCTGAAAAATAATATCAATAACAACACAATAATTGTGGGGGACCTCAACACGGCATTGTCAACACTTGACAGGTCAACCAGACTGAAACCCAACAAGAATATACTAGACCGAAAAAAAGAAATGGAAGAAAGAGGCCTAGTACATATATACAGGACACTCCAACCCCAGAAGCCTGAATACATATTCTTCTCTAATGTACATGGGACATTCTCCAGGATAGACTACATGCTAGCACATAAAACATACCTCCATAATATCAAGAGGATAGAAATTTTGCAGGCTACCTTCGCTGAACACAAGGCGCTGAAATTATATGTGAACTACAAAGGGACACAGAAGAAAAACTTTAATACCTGGAAGTTAAACAGCCTAATACTGATAAATACTGATACTTGGGTCCAAGATAAAATCAAAGAGGAAATCAAAACCTTCCTAGAAACAAATGACAATGGAGACACAAACTATCAGAACCTATGGGACACAGCAAAAGCAGTACTGAAAAGAAAATTTATAGCTTTGCAAGCACACATCAGGAAGGAAGAAGGGACATACCTGAATAGCTTAATGATGCAGCTCATAGAATTAGAAAGTACTCAACAAAAGGACCCAAAAATAGAGAGACAGAAGGAAATAACAAAGCGGAGAGAAGAAATCAATGAAGTGAAAATCCGAAAAACAATTGAAAAGATGAATGAAAGCAGAAGTTGATTCTTTGAAAAAATAAACAAGATTGATAGAACACTGGCAAAACTAACAAAGAAAGAGAGAGAAAAAAACATGATAACTCATATTAGGAATGAATAAGGAGAGATTACTACTGATATGGTAGAGATCCAAAGGGTAATCAGAAACTACTTTGAGAAACTCTATACCACTAAAAATGAAAACCTGGAAGAAATGGATATATTTTTGGATTCTTATAATCTTCCACGGTTGAATGAGGAGGATGTAGCATATCTAAACACACCCACACTATTGAGGAAATTAAGACAGTACTCAAATGTCTGCCCAAAAACAAAAGTCCAGGCCCAGATGGATTTACTAATGAATTCTTTCAAACCTTTCAAGAGGAACTTCTACCAATCCTGGCAAGACTCTTACATGAAATTGAACAAACGGAAACACTTCCAAATAGCTTTTATGAAACCAACATCACCTTGATACCTAAAACAGACAAAAATGCTACGAAAAAAAAATTACAGACCAATATAGCTGATGAACACAGATGCAAAGATCCTCAACAAAATCCTGGCAAATAGGATTCAATGCCTCATTAAGAAGGTCATCCACTATGATCAAGTAGGTTTCATCCCAGGAATGCAAGGCTGGTTTAACATCCATAAGTATATCAACATAATACACAACATCAACAACAAGAAAAATAGAAATCACATGATCATACCAATAGATGCAGAGAAAGCATTTGATAAGTTCCAACACCCATTCTTGATCAAAACTCTCAGCAAGATGGGAATAGAAGGAACATTTATCAATATAGTTAAGGCCCTCTACCACAAGACAGATGCAATTATTGTCCTCAATGGAGAAAACCTAAAAGCCTTTCCTCTAAATTCTGGCACAAGAAAAGGCTGTCCTCTCTCACCACTCCTATTCAACATAGCACTGGAAGTACTTGCTACAGCGATTAAGCAAGAAAAAGATTCCAAAGGAATCCAGATAGAAAAGGAAGAAGTCAAGCTCTCACTGTTTGCAGATGACATGATACTCTACTTAGAAAACCCTAAAGTTTCTACGAAAAAACTTCTAGAAACAATAGACTCATATAGCAATGTGGCAGGCTACAAAATTAACACACAAAAATAAATGGCCTTTCTATACACTAATAGTAATAAGGAAGAACTAGACATTAAGAAAACAACCCCATTCACAATAGTGCCACACAAAGTCAAATATCTTGGAATCAACTAGACTAAAAATGTGAAGGACCTATACAAAAAAACCCATAAAACTCTGCTCCACAGGGAAAGCCTCTTCAACAAGTGGTGTTGGCAAAATTGGATAGCCACTTGCAAAAAATTGAACTTAGACCCCCAGCTAACATCATGTACGAAGGTTAAATCCAAATGGATTAAAGACCTCAATATCAACCCCAAAACCATAAGATATATAGAACAGTACATAGGCGAAACACTCCAGGACATTACAGGCATCTTCAAGGAGGAAATTGCACTCTTCAAGCAAGTGAAAGCAGAGATTAACAGATGGGAATATATTAAGCTGAGAAGCTTCTGCACCTTAAAGGAAATAGTGCCCAGGATACAAGAGCCACCCACTGAGTGGGAGAAACTATTCACCCAACACCCATCAGATAAGGGGCTAATCTCCAAAATATACAAGGCACTGACTGAACTTTACAAGAAAAAAATATCTAATCCCATTAAAAATGGGGAGAAGAAATGAACAGACACTTTGACAAAGAAGAAATACAAATGGCCAAAAGACACATGAAGAAATGCTCCACATCACTAATCATCAGGGAGATGCAAATCAAAACAACGATGAGATACCACCTCACACCACAGAGAATGGCACACATCACAAAGAATGAGAATAAACAGTGTTGGCGGGGATGTGGAGAGAAAGAAACTCTTATCCACTGCTGGTGGGAATGCCGTCTAGTTCAACCTTTAAGGAAAGCAATATGGAGATTCCTCCAAAAACTGGAAATCGAGCTCGCATACGATCCAGCTATACCACTCCTAGGAATATACCCTAGAAACACAAAAATACAATACAAAAACTCCTTCCTTACACCTATATTCATTGCAGCACTATTTACCATAGCAAGACTCTGGAAACAACCAAGATGCCCTTCAACAGACAAATGGCTAAAGAAACTGTGGTACATATACACAATGGAATATTATGCAGCTGTCAGGAGAGATGAAGTCATGAAATTTTCCTATACATGGATGTACACAGAATCTATTATGCTGAGTGAAATAAGTCAGAGAGAGAGAGAGAAAAACGCAGAATAGTCTCACTCATCTATGGGTTTTAAGAAAAATGAAAGACATTCTTGCAATAATAACTTTCAGACACAAAAGAGAAATGAGCCGGAAGTTTCAGCTCACCTCAGGAAGCTCACCACAAAGAGTGATGAGTTTAGTTAGAGAAATAACTACATTTTGAACTGTTCTAATAATGAGAATGTATGAGGGAAATGGAGAGCCTGTTTAGAGTACAGGCGGGGGTCGGGTGGGGAGGAGGGAGACTTGGGACATTGGTGATGGGAATGTTGCACTGGTGATGGGTGGTGTTCTTTACATGACTGAAACCCAAACACAATCATGTATGTAATCAAGGTGTTTAAATAAATAAAAACAAACCTCTGTTCCAAGAAATAAGAGAGGTCACGTGGAAATGGAAGCACATACCCTGCTCATGGATTGGCAGGATTAACATCATTAAAATGGCAGTACTCCACAAAGCATTGTACAGATTTAATGCTATCCCTCTAAAGATACCCATGACATTCTTCAAAGAAGTGGATCAGGCACTTTTGAAATTCATTTGGAACAATAAACACCCTAGAATAGCTAAAGCAATCATTGGGAGAAAGAATATGGGAGGAATTATTTTCCCCAACTTTAAATTGTACTACAAAGCAATAGTTATCAAAACAGCATGGTATTGGAATAAAGACAGGCCCTCAGATCAGTGGAATAGGCTTGAATACTCAGAGAATTTTCCACAGACATACAATCACTTAATTTTTGATAAAGGAGCAAGAAATTCTAAATGGAGCAAAGAAAACCTCTTCAACAAATGGTGTTGGAACAACTGGCTTGCCACTTGCAAAAATTTGAACTGAGACCCCCAGTTGACATTATGTACGAAAGTTAAATCCAAATGGATGAAAGACCTCGATATCAGACCGAAACCATAAGATATATAGATCAACACGTAGGTAAAATACTCCAGGACATTGAGGCTAGAGGTATCTTCAAAGAGAAAACTGCTCTCTCCAAGCAAGTGAAAGCAGAGATTAACAGATGGGAATATATTAAACTGAGAAGCTTCTGCACCTCAAAAGAAATAGCACCCAGGATACAAAAGCCCCCCACTGAGTGGGAGAAACTATTCACCCAATACCCATCAGACAAGGGGCTAATCTCCAAAATATACAAGGCACTGACAGAACTTTATAAGAAAAAATCATCTAATCCCATAAAAAAATGGGGAGAAGAAATGGACAGACAGTTTGACAAAGAAGAAATACAAATGGCCAAAAGACATGAAAAAAATGCTCCACATCACTAATCATCAGGGATGTGCAATTCAAAACAACTATGACGTACCACCTCACACCCCAGAGATTGGAGGACATCACAAAGAATGAGAACAAGCAGTGTTGGTGGGTATGTGGAGAGAAAGGAACTCTTATCCACTGCTTCTGGGAATGCCATCTAGTTCAACCTTTATGGAAAACAATATGGAGATTCCTCCAAAAACTGGGAATCAAGCTCCCATACGATCCAGCTATACCACTCCTAGGAATATACCCTAGGAACATAAAAATACAATACAAAAATCCCTTCCTTACACCTCTATTCATTTCAGTACTATTTACCACAGCAAGATTCTGGAAACAGCCAAGATACCCTTCAGCAGATGAATGGGTAAAGAAAATGTTGTACATATACACAATGGAATATTATGCAGTTCTTAGGAGAGATGAAGTCATGAATTTTCCTATACATGGATGTACATGGAATCTATTTTGCTGAGTAAAATAAGTCAGAGAGAGAGAGAGATGCAGAATGGTCTCACTCATTTATGGGTTTTAAGAAAAATGAAAGACATTCTTGCAATAATAACTTTCAGACACAAAAGAGAAAAGAGCTGGAAGTTACAGCTCACCTAATGAAGCTCACCACAAACAGGGTTGAGTTTAGTTAGAGAAATAACTACATTTTGAACTATCCTAACAATGAGAATGTTCTAGTGAAATAGAAAGCCTGTCTAGAGTACAGGCTGGGATTGGGTAAGGAGGAGGGAGATTTGGGACATTGGTGATGGGAATGTTGCACTGGTGATGGGTGGTGTTCTTTACATGACTGAAACCCAAACACAATCATGTATGTAATAAAGTTGTTGAAATGAAATAAAAGAAACGTTCATCAGAAAAAAAAGATATAGATGACATATAGATTAAGGATAGATCAAAAATAGAATTAGATAATACCAAAATGAAGAATTAAAAAAACTGTCTTAAAGCTCACCACAAAGAGTGGTGAGTGAAGTTTAATAAATAACTACACTGAGAACTATCATTGCAATTTGAATAAATGGGGGAAGTGAAAAGCCTGTCTAGAGTATAGGTGGGGTAGGGTGGGGAGGAGGGAGATTTGGGACATTGGTGGTAGGAATATTGCCCTTGTGAAGGAGGGTGTTCTTTACATGAGTGAAACCAACTACAATCATATTTGTAATCTTTGTCATCAAGGTGTTTAAATAAAGATATAAAAAATAAACAACCCTCTTAAGATGAAGCAAATGTAGAGGAGGATTTTCAGGTGAAACTTTCTCTACACCATGAAAAATAAATATTATTTACTTAATAAATAGCATATCATTCTTCATTTAAATGCAAAAACATGTACAAGTATTGAGGCATTGAAAGCTAATAAAGCCATGTGGTTAGTATAGAGAGTACAAATGACAATAATATATCCTTGGTTTAATCCTTGAAACATATTGCTCTGACCTTGAAACAATTTGCTTAATTTTTGGCCTATTCATGTTCTAAAATGCTTGAAGACAAGCAAACGTTTAATGTTTCTGTTTCTTTGAGAGATGGAGGCAAGAGACAATCGCTATAGTGTAAATGATTTCTTTGGAAATCTTGGATCTTGTTTCCATCCTGGCACTTATATCAAATTCCATATGGTCTTCTTAGCATTGCCAAGAGCAATGAAAACCAACAAAATAACAATTTAATAATAGTGTTGAAGTAATCTAAAACATTTTAATGAGAAATTTTTAGTCGTGTATATATTGACATGTTAAAATAAGCTTTAGTAATAGGGATAAAAAATATTTGAGGTGGAAGGAATCTGCCCCTGCTGTGAGTTTACCAACTGGGAGAGACTGAGGATTCCTGTCACCTCTGTGTGTGTTTCTCTACTCTTCTGTTTCCTGAACCTCTCCTGAGAGGGCCAGGAAGGCCAGCAAAATCACTCTCCTAGAGTCTCCAGAAGAGCACAGCGGCTCAGCTTTGCTTCAAAGGTTCCTGCTTTTTCTAACTAATGAACCCCACCAGAACACGGAGAAAAAATTACACTACAAGCATGACAATGGGGAAACCTCGCAGACAAACACCATCTACAGAGAATGAAGATGATAGCTCTGATAACCCAAAATTAGCAACCATCTGATTGGTTATTATCTCAGATAAGAAGTTTAGAATAGAAATGTGGAGGATACTCATGGATATCAAAGAAAATATATCTTTAGCTGTTAAAATAGTATTTGCGTGCCAAAAAGGTGGTAAGATGTTGACATTTTTGCCTTACTTCAAACTGACCAGATCAATCACCTGCAAATGGTCTACTGAGCAAAAACCCAGGAGAAATCCCTAAGTATCCAGAGGATCAACTCAAAAACAAACAGATAAATATATATTTAAATATAAAATAAATAAAATAGAATCTGATGGTCAGTTCCTGTGATTTAAACAAGAATTTAGCTTTACCTACACATCTAACTTTAGTGCACAGGTAAAAACTCTTCAGGTATTGACATTCAATTTCTGTATCAGACTTTTCCCATTATACAATATTTTACAAGTTTATATCTGGAACTGAGAAATATAAATTCAAATATATCAATAAGTACTTATTCTTTTAAATATCTTAATTCAATTGATGCTGTACACAAAAATTTTTATAATTCTTAAAAACTGTACTATATTATGTTTGTGCTATAAAATAAATATTAAAAACAATGCCCTGTTCTAATTTTTATTTTAAAATATGTCTTAAATATCCTGAATATAATATTTCATAGACATAAGCATTTAAATGCTCTTTTCAATTAGAATAAGTTAGAACTGAAAACAGAAAATAATTATAGTATGCACAATATTAGAATTAAGATATTAAAATATGTCTTCCAAGTCTTTTAAATTTCTCCCACTAAATAAAATTTTTTAAATTTTAAAAATATTTTCCCACATAAATAGGGACCAGCATGTATCGAACTTACGTTAATAAATAAAATCATCAGAAAAGGAATTCCTTGGCTTTTGATTTTTTTTTGGGGGGGCCACACCCCGCGATGCTCAGGGTTACTCCTGGCTGTCTGCTCAGAAATAGCTCCTGACAGGCAGGGGGGACCATATGGGACACCGGGATTCGAACCAACCACCTTTGGTCCTGGATCGGCTGCTTGCAAGGCAAATGCCACTGTACTATCTCTCCGGGCCTGGCTTTTGATTCTAACTTAGGAAAAACCTATTTCTCTTGGGAGATATATCATAGTAATCTAAGTTTTATGTTTGATGTTCAAATCACATTTGAGATTTCTAAGTCACCTGGAGTGACATCATAGCCTTGGGCAATTATGCTAAGTCAGCAATTATATCCAATACCAACCAGGATATAAATGAATGATTCTATTTTCAAATCATTTCAGCACAGAGATTCTAGTTATTTTGTCTCTATTACCTAGTGCTGATGAAGAAGAGTGTTAACAGTATATCCTCTGCCCTTCATAAAGCACAAAACATATCTATCTCTTCTCAGAACTGTTTCCAAGGATTTATAATTTATAAGTAAAATAGTGATTTCTTCTAATTTCTCACTATTTGTTTAGTTTTCTTCATAGTAATACAAACATGGAATAGTTCACAAATTTTGTTTTAGTCAAACAGGAGAGTAGTAGGCATTCAGGCCAGAAAGGAATTAGAAAGATAGTAATATAATGAGATCCTGACTGTGCTCATAATTTGTTAGTGTACACTTGGAGGAATCAGAATAGGATGTTGGTAGAAGATGAAATAAATGTAAGAAAAATTGTATTTAAGAAAAGATTGAACATTTAATGTCACTTCCACTTTTATTAACATGACATTTATCCAAAGTGAACTTGATGGTTTAGATCAGTGGTCCTCAAACCATGGCCCTCGGGCCACATATTATATTTGTATCTGTTTTGTTTCTTCATTGCAAAATAAGATATATGCAGTGTGCATAAGAATTCGTTCATAAGTTTTGTTTTTACTATAGTCAGACCCTCCAATGGTCTGAGGGACAGTGAACTGGCCCACTGTTTAAAAAGTCTGAGGACCCCTGGTGTAGATAAAAATATTCTTTTTTTATCAAGATGGAATTTAAAGTATGAATGAATATAATTCACACTTGTTTATATGTGGAACATGTATATATGTAGTATACAAGTTATTTCTATATAATTAAATACTATATATACATAAAGGCATTGTGGCCAAAGTGAATTACAAATCTTACACAGTGATATTTAAGGTACACAGTGACAATAAATGAGGACCTTTCACCACCAGTGTTGACTCTCTTCATCCCTGTTCCCAAGCATATATCCCTTATCTCCCTCCTTTATCCCTCAGAATGCTAGTGTAACTAAAAGCATATATCTTAACAGTAATATAAACCATTTTTTTGCAGTTCCAGATATTTTTACTAGTGGTTTCTTAAAGGTTTAGAGAAAATGAGCATTGTAAAAACAATGTTAGAGTGCCAATTATTGTTTACATGGGCCCACCAAAGTACGGGGGTCATAGAAAGGAAAAACTTTGGCCTAAGTACAAGGAAACCCTACCCCTGAAGTTTCCTGACATAAGACCATTTCTAGGATCCAGGCAAACTAGTTTGTCCATTCCAGGTCATTGTCTGTAGTGCCCATACAGTTCTATTTTTCACAGTCTCTGTTGTTAGTATCATCTTTCTGTATTGAAGATCCTGGAATCTGTATATCCTACATTGAAGTCAGGATGATGTAGAGCAGCATCTAATTTCAACTCACAATTAAAAGGCAATGCAGAAAGCCCTGTCCAGTATGCAGGTCATTGTTGTTTAAATCTTTTCAGTGTTAAGGGAAGACTCCTTTGAGTAAATCGATGTCAAGAGTAGCAGTAGGGTCTTCCCTGGTAGAGAATTGCTTCCAGGTGATGTCATAGATAACTTTGGATGTTTCATAGATGGCTTCCCTGGTTCAAGGGTGACTGGAAAATGCTCAAACCTCTGAGGCCTGTGCCAGGTCATCATGTCAATGTTCAGGGTGTAAAGTTCCATTGCACCACAAGATTTCTGTGTTCCTATCTCTATTAGATAAGAACTTATTTGTATGTATAGTATTTTCCATTTTAATGTGCTCATGCAGATAAAAATATTCTAAACAATTGTAAAGTTACCATAACTGCTTTCTTTTGGTTGTTCATATTAAAATATATAAGAATCTCTGTCCTTAAAGAATACTGCCGTGGGAACTACTACTGGCTCCGTAGATAGATGCTCATTACCACACCCCAAGGTCTTTTTATGATTTCAGGAAACTTTCTGCTCAGTTATGGATGATAAAATCAGGCCTCTCTGATTTTAATAATAAATAATAATAATAATAAAAAGTAATAAGAAGTCTTAGTATTTGCACAAGTCATAGGACAAAATCTAGGATAGAGTCTTTCTTTATGGTTCTAGAATTTCTGTTCTATCATTATTGTTGTAATCAGTCTTCTATAATAAGTGGTCTTGGTTTTTGCTCAGATCTTAGGCTGAAGCCTAGGATGGAGTCTTCATTATGGTTCCAGAAGTTCTGCCCAGTTTCAGTTGTCAAAGTTGGACCTCTGGAATTAGAGATCTTGATTTTTGTTCAATTCCTAGGCTAAAACCTAGCCTAGGGTCTTTCTTAGGTCAAGGGAATTCCCTTTCTTATTTCCCCAATATTTACTCTGCCTATGGGGAAGAAAAAAAAGCACAAAATCTTGCCACACCAGCACTTTGTTTTATTCTCTTTTTATTTATATATTTTTTTGTTTCTCATTTTTCTTCTTTTTTATTTTCTTTCTTTTTTATTATTTTGGTTATTATTTGATGATTTTTTTGGTTGTTGCTGGGTGCTTTTTCTTTCTTTGATACTTTTTTTTCTACAATTGTTTGTTGGGGTTTTTTGTTATGTTTTTCTTTCTTTTTGTCTTCTTCCAGCAGAACCACACAACCTGAATCATCTTGTTATGCCTCATAAATTGAGGGGGGAAATAAAAATGAATGGTAGATGACCAAACAGCAGTTTGAACATTGAGTGGAAATAAAAATGACCAGACTTGAACACCAACCTAAAGTAAACAAAAACAAAATCAATATCCTATCTACAACAAGCTATACTCAGATTGAAACAGTTACACTAGCACTCTGGGGGCAAAGGGGAAAGATATAAGACACATACTGGGAAAAGGGGTGGAAGGAGTACAACCCTGGTGGTGTGAATGACCCTGATTCATTGTCATTATGTACCTTAAATAATACTGTTAAATATTTGTTTTTCACTTTTGGTCACAATAAAATTATTTTTTATTTTATCTATTTTTTATTGTTTTATTATTTTAATTTTTTATTTTTAAACAATGATTCAAAGGAGGACAAGGTAAAGTTACAGTGGAAGGACAATCACCCAAAAACAGAGTTATCAGAAGAAATTTCCCTGCTGACACTCTAATTTTGAACTTACAGTCAAAGAACATCAAGAAAAATAAAACAGAACACATGTACAATTACTTTGTCCCTCAAGACCCCAGATTGTAGTACATTACAACATTTCTCAGCAGTACACAAAGCAATCTAAAGCTATAAAATGTATGTAACTCCTTAAACTTGAAGGCATAGTACTTTTTTACATTCCATGCACATGCATATTAGTTTAAGTCAACCTCAAAAGTTTAAGTGGGTTTTTTTTTAAGGTTTAGAGTCAAAGGAGCACAGCAAAAACGGTGTTAGAGTGTCAATCATCATTTTCATAGGCCCATCAAAGTATGGGGGACATGGAAAGAAAAAGCCTTGGCCTAAATACGAGGAGACCTTACCCCTGAAGTTTCCTGACACAAGACCAACTCTAAGCTCTAGGCAAATTAGCCTGTCCAATCCAGGTCACCGCCTGTAGTGCCAATACAGTTTTATTTTTCACACAGTCTCTGTTGTTAGTATCATGTTTCTGTATTGAAGATCCTGGAATCTGTATATCCTACATTGAAGTCAAGATGGTGAGGAGTGTCCTCTAATTTCAAATCACAATTAAAGGGCAATGCAGAAAGCCCTGTTAAGCAAGCAGGTGGTTGTTGTTTTTTAAGTCTTCTCAGGATTAAAGAAAGACTCTTTTGAGTAGATTGATGTCAGAGAAGCAGTAGGGTCTTCCCTGGTAAAGGATTGCTTCCAGTTGATGTTATAGACAACTTTGGATGTTTCATAGATGGCTTCCCTGGTTCGGGGGTGAATGGAGAATGCCCATTCTTCTGAGGTCTGTGCCTGGTCATTATGTAAATGTTCAGGGTGTAAGGTCCCATTGCACTACAAGATTTGTGTGTTCCCGTCTCTATTAGATAAGAATTTATTTGTATTTATAGTATTTTCTATTTTTATGTGCCTATGCAAACAAGGAATAATGTGACGTGGCGTTATCAGCACATATGGGGAACGCAAGAACAAGTCCAACAATTCCCGTGACTTGGTTCAAAGCATTAAACCGAGGGACTCTTTCACCAAAATTCCTTATTGAACAGTTCACAAAGAGAAGAAAAAGATAAAGCGTGGGAACTAATCAGAAACCTAGTATGTGAGCAACCACAGTTACACAATGAAGGAAGGAAGAGGTCAAGAGGCCGCTGAGAGTAAACAAGTAGGAAACGAGTACTGGTCTCTTCCCAGCCTGAGAGTCCATCCTCTCATTTTTATTTTGAATATATATGGTACACCCGCCGGGCGGTTTTTAAAATGGAGACCAATGAGAAAAAAAATTACCAGTGAATGTCCCGACATACACCAGTGCTGCATCAGCCCACCCTCCGCCCCATGCATCCCCCCTCAGTGTAGAGAGAGAAAGGGGGAAAGCCTGAGGACCACTATAGAGTCTACATGAGCTGGTACCCAGAGAAGGCCTGTGTGCCAGATAGGCCAGCTATCTGCCCAGCTCCTCCCCATGCTCCTCCCCACTAGAGTAGGGAGGGGGAAGCCTGAGGTCCCCAAAAGAGTCCACCTGGAGCCCACTTCAGGCCACCTTAGCCGGCCTTCCCTGGGGAAGAAATAGGGGAATGGCTGGGGGCCTGCCACGCCTCCCAGCACCCCCGAATTTAGGGAGAAGGCCTATGGCATGGGGTGTCCCCTAACCCTATACCTGGGAAGAGCTGGCCTCCGGGATCGGAAAGAACCAGAAGCCAGCTATCTGCTCGGCTCCTCCTCATGCTCCTCCCCCCTAGAGTATGGGGGGGGGGGGAAGTCTGAAGTCCCCAAAAGACTCCACCTGGAGCCCACTTCAGCCACCTGAGCCTGCACCCAGGGAAGGTCTACAATAAAAATTATTTTAAAAAATAAAATAAAATATAAAAAAATCAAGATGAAGAAATAATTTATTTTTTCTTTTTGTCATTCATTTAATTTTTAAACTATTTTTATTGAGATAAGCGTTCTCCATTCTACAGTACATGTTAATTACACTTACTATACATTATTCATTCTATAGTATATTCATCACCAGAGAGCTCACTTACCTCTATTAATACCCCCAAATACCACTTCCAATTAATTTTCAATGAAAACTGAGTTATATACGTAAAATATGCAACTCGTTTTTAATTGTTTTTTAATTTAAACAACATGGTTACAAAGCTGTTGAGAATACAGTATTTCCCCCTCAAATTTGTTTATGGATGAGTTACAGTTACACAAAGCATAATAACCCTCAATGCACATTTCCTGCCTCCTTCTCCCACCTACCCTCTCCTGCCTTCCTCCTGCCTCTGCATTTTACTCTCTGTCACTCTCCATCCTTCTCACCACCTCTTTTTTTTTTTTTTTGGGGGGGGGGTTGGGTCATTACCTGGCAGTGCTCAGGGTTTACTCCTGGCTTTATGGTCAGAAATCGCTCCTGGCAGGCTTGGGGGACCATATGGGATGCCGGGATTTGAACCAATGACCTTCTGCATGAAAGGCAAATGCCTTACCTCCATGCTATCTCTCCAGCCCCCTTCTTTTCTTTTGTGACATTGTGGTTTGAACTACTGCAAATAAAGGAGTGCCATGAATGTACTTTCAATTTCTCGACTTTAGACCATCTCTGTTCTTAATTGCATTTTGCTCTTCTGGCTACCTACCACGGAATGGTCCTCCTGATTTTGATATCTATTACTTCTGGATATCATCCCCACTTTGTCTTTTATTTTTCTTATATCCCAGTAATGAATGAGATTATTTAAGTTTATCACTCTCCCTCTTACTCATTTAACTCAGCATAATACTCTCCCTGTCCATTCATGTTTTGTTTTGTTTTGTTTTGATTTTTGGGCAAAAACCTGTTTCACGCTCAGAAGTTATTCCTGGCTATGTGCTTAGAAATCGCTCCTGGCTTGGTGGACCATATGGGATGCCGGGAGATCAAACCACGGTCAGTCCTAGGCTAGGCTAGTGCTTGCAAGACAGACACCATACCTCTGGAGCCACTTCTCCGACCTGGTCCATTCATATTTAAACAAAATTCATAACTTCACTTTTTCTAATTGCTGAATAGTTCTGCCACTGTTTCTTTACCACTCAGTTCTTGTTGGGCACCTGGATTGCTTCAAGATTCAGGTTATTATAAATGTTGCTGTGATGAACATAGAAATACAGAGGTCATTTTGTGTGTGTGTGTGTGTGTGTGTGCATTCCTAGGATATATCCCTAGAGTGGTATTACTAGATCATATTGGAAGCTCAATTTTTTTTGAGCAATAAGCATATTGTTTTCCAGAAAGGTTGGACTAGATGGCATTTCCACTAGCAGTGAATGAGAGTCCCTTTCTCCCCACATCCATGTCAATATGGTTTTTTTTGTTCTTTGTAATGTGTGTTGTTCTCTGTGGTTTGAGATGGCACTTTATTGTTGTTTTGATTTGTATTTCTCTGATAGAAATAATTTATTTTAAACATGAAGAAAACAAATCTGTCAATGTTTGACATATAAGCTGTCTGCCATCTATGTGCCCTGAAGTTAACAAAGAATTCTAAAAAATATTTTAAGTTGAGAAAAAATGCAGGAATTATAGAAAAGGTAGTTTAAACAGGTCACAAATACGCAATCTATGTATGATAATAAAATACATTTATCATGATACTTCAAGAGTAACAGTATATGTTAAAATTTTGGCATGCCCTAATCTTGATCTTCATTAAATAACAGAGGCTCATATTTTGCTTATACCCTTATAAGAATTTAAAATTTATAATATATAAATGGGTAGGCTATTTGTGGTCCTTTGATACCTTGGCAGGTAAAAAAATTAGAGAGAACCAATGCTATCATCAATTAATTGGAATCAGAAATATAATAGTCAATTGCAAATAGTTTGCAACTTCTCTGTACCCCATATCAATCATTTTATCTGTATTTAATCAGAAATTGTCTTTATTTTGCTAAGTATTGTTTCTTAGAAGCTGCATCCTTCTATCGTATTGGTAAAGTTAAACAAAATACTTTCAGTAAGGTATGCCTAAATCAACTTAGTCTTTATCCAAAAAAACACTTAAACTGTGCTACAATTCAGTTTATTTAGGTGTGTTTATGTTGATATGATTTGTCAGTATGCAAAAAATAAGTTTTGGCATAGATGTTTCTAGAGGGACAGAGACAGAAAAAGAAAGTTGAATCTCTGAAATTATATGACAAGGCATGTTGAGAAAAAGTTCCAGCTCTAAATACAGATAACCAGATTCACTTCCAAGACACAGAGCATATGTTAATGCAAAGTGGACGTGGGGGCATGGTTTACCCTACTTTCTTCTAATTTAAAGTTTAAAGGAAAAGATGACATAAAATTCAAAACTCTCATCAATAAGACAAAGCTACATGTGTCTTAATCTCTCAGTCTTGATATTTTTAGCTAGCCATGATGTTTTCTAACACTGAAGAAAAAGCAGGAAAGTAAAGAATCGTACAACAGGAAGGGCACTTACCTTGCCAACTCAAGTGCAGAGCCATGAGTAAGCTACTGTATATTTTCCTTCAAAAAAGGGAAAAATTAAAACAAAAAAATAAAATAAATATCCCGGTGATAATTACTACCGATGGCATTTACTTGTTATACCTGTCTGTTATTTGGGATAAATGCAATGAATGTAACTTTAGAGAATGTATAAAGAATTTTATAGTAAAAAACAACACTTTGCCTAAACGTATTGAAAAGTGACATGGAAAAATTTCTCTACTACTGTAGATGTCTTAAAATAATTATTTAATAATTTAAATATAAATTAAAAATTATTTTTTAAAATATCTTTTTTGATAAAAACCTAAGTTAATTTCAGGAAACCTACAATCTCAGTGCAATTTGAAGGCATATTTTGTTGCACGACAAAGATTTACAAAATGGTTTTCAAAAAATATACATTTATCTTATGCTACTAGAATTGTTTAAAAGTAATAATTCAAATAGCAAATGTAAAGCATTTGTTAAGTAATATACATATATTTATTTTTATTAAATCAATACATAAGATAACAATTAAGACAAGTAGTATAAAGAGCATATTAAAAATGGTGTCAACTTGGGGCCAGTGTGGTGGCGCAAGGTGCAAGGCAGTCTGTTTTGCCACGCTAGCCTAGGAAAGACCACAGTTCAATCCCCTGGTGTCTCATATAGTACCCCAAGCCAGGAGTGATTTCTGAGCACATAGTCAGGAGTAACCCCTGAGTGTCACTGGGTGTGGCCCAAACACCAAAAAATAAGTGGTGTCAACTAAGAAATAATGATTATGTTGCATAAATGATAGCTCTTCACTATATAAAAGCTATAGTTCATTTGTTTATTTTTCTTTTATCTCTCTAGCTGTTTTCAAATCACCAAAGACCTTGTGAAAATAAGTTAATAAAGTACATTCCTTAAATTTTTCTATATATTTTACATTTTGGTCTAATATTAAATTCTTTTTTATATATTTTAAATTAACTTTCATTTTGGTGTATCAGTGATTGTTTTTATTCTTTTGCATGTGACTACTCAATTTTATTAACACCATTTTAAGAGGCTTTTGTTTCTACTAGTTCAGCAAATTATTTTAAAGCAAAAGGTATCTAATTAAATGAGAGAACATTTTCATTCTGGAGATATAACAAAAAGCTATGTATAAAGCTATATATAAGATTATATATAAGATATATAAAGAAATCATAAATACATCTATTAGAAAATAAACAACTTCACTGAAAAGTTGAGGAGCTGAGCAGATACTTTACTAAAACATACAAATGACCAACACTTAATAAGTGTTTGGACCAGAAAAACAGTACAGTAAATAGAGCTTACAAGCAGGTGGTCAATCCTTTTTCATCCAATTTTGTAGCCCAACCACTGCCATATGTAATCACTGATTATCTATCCAGGAATAATCCCTGAGTATAGCAATATATATATATATATATATATATATATATATATATATATATATATATGTGTGTGTGTGTGTGTATGTCTGTATGTGTATACATATATAAGAGCACTTATTGTCAAAAAATTTAAGTAAAAATGTTAAAATAACACCTTACACATTGAGAATGGTGTATCCAAAGCAAGAAATTATACATGTTGTTGTAAGAAGTGTGAAGACAAAGAAACTCTCATACACTGTTGTTGGAAATAAATTACCTTACCATAAAAAACATTGTCCAAGAAACACAAAATTATCAAATATTATACACATATGTGTGTGTTTGTGTGTGTGTGTACTTGAGCATGGAGGTCAATTCACACTTTACTATGATCAAGGTAAAGAAAAAGAAATTCTGAATGAAAGAAAAGTAGACAAATTAAATGTACATAAGTGATTATTACTAAGAAAAGATGCTTGCTCACTTATATACCTAAGAAAAGATGCTTGATCACTTTTACCAATGATAATATATCATTCTAAGCAAATAACTTGAGAATAAATAATCTTATAGTACCTACACTTGAGTTCTAAACTTCTAATTTCTTGGGGCAATAGTATTAGAGGTAGGGTTTATACTTTGCATGTGTCCAACTTAGGTTTGATCTCTGACACCTTACATAGTCTCCAGTGCCTACCAAGAGTGACCCTTGAACATATTGTGAGGAATAAGTCCTATGCACTGATGAGTGTGACTCAAAATTAAATACAAACAAAAAATTGTGGTGTGTAGAGGGATGTACAGCAGGCAAAACACTTGACCTTGCAAACAACCAATCAGGCACACTATATGGTGCTTTGAGCCTTCCAGGAGTGAAACCTAAGCCCTGAGCACCCAGATGTGACTTAGAAACATCTTCCTATTTTTTTTATCATCATCCCTTTTTGCTGTTTTTGGCTATTAATCAAAGGGTGATAGGTTGCAGAGATTTCTAAATAGTTATAATCTAACCCTATCATTGATAATCATGTGAATTTTAGTGCCTAAAATAAAGGGGGGAAATAACTGAAAGGAGATAAAGTGATATGCATGATAACCTTTCATTAACAATATTGCAAACCACAGTGTTTAAAGGAGGAAAATATGAAGAGAAGGAAAGAAAAAAATGTGTGCCACAAAGACAGGCAGGAAGAAATGAGCTGAGGGGAAGGAAGGAAACTGAGGACATTGATGTTGAGAAATGTCTACTGGTGAAGGGCATTTTACATTGTATGACTAAAACTCAATCATGAGCAACTTTGTAATGTAAACAAAATAACAGGTGTATTATGAACAACCTTGTACCATGCTGTGTAAATAAAATAATTTTAAATTTTATAAAAATGTAAAATTAAATTGAACATTAATAAAAATATATGTCTTGGAAGACTAGAATTAAGAAGGGTGAGATGGGACTGGAAAAATGGCCCAAATGGTAGGCCATTTGCCTTGCACGTGCTAACCTAGGACAGTCTGCAGTTTGATTCCCCGGTGTCGCATATGGTCCTCCAAGCCAAGAGCGATTTCTGAGCTTATAGCTAGGAATAACCCCTGAGCATCACCAGGTATGCCCTCCCCCAATAAAAACAAGATAAAAAAGAAGAATAAAAAAGTAAGAATAAATGTCAATGCTTTATGATTTAAAAACACCAATGGTAATTTTTAAGAGAAAAAGTATTAGTATATAGAAAATGTTATCAATTTTTAAAACTACATTTTATTTATTATTATGAGAAAAATAAAGTACCATAATAAAGTGGAAAACGATTTTTTAATTCCCAAACCTTAGTCCCTCTTTTCCTTTCCTTTATGTATGCTTTAGATACTGTGCATCTGTGTATTCATCTGTATACTTTCTTGTATCCCAAATATCCTATTACTTGAAATGCTTTTATGGTTAATTGATTTATCATTGTATTGTTTTACTGTAGGTTAGGGTTATAATAGTATTTAATACGTTAGCATTAACATACAGTTACTGCAGCCCGACATCAACAAATATTATTATGTGACTATTATCTTTCTTTTAGTCATCTCTCTACCACAGAAATTTATTGATTGACCTAGTAGAGGTATCTTAAAAATGTAATAATTGCATTCCCATATGACCTGGCCACCCCAGTTCTAGGCATCTATCCACTAAACATAAAAATGGTGATTTGAAAAGTAATACTCATGCCAATATTCATTGAAGCTCTTAGTACAGTAACCAAAATAGGGAGGCAAGTTAAATGTCAAACAACAGATGGATAGATAAGAAAGAAGTTATGGTATTTATAAAAAGTAATTCTATACAGCCACAAAAACTCAATGGAATAGGAGACTATCACATTGAGAAAAATAAGCTAGTGGTAGAAGAATAAATACAATCAATCATGTGTGGTATATAGAGAAACATATCAATAGTAAATTTAATATCAATTGATAACAGTTTTAGAGCATTGAATTACACAGACCTAAAACTAACAGACTGGGGGAGAGCTTTAGGGAGGACATGAGGAGTTCGGAAGTAACACATGATCCTAGGTGCGGGGGGCGGGGGACAGGTGTAAAGTGAGATAACAGTCTGTATCAGAATCATCATTTGATAGTTTTAGGATGCACTCCTTTTCAAAGTCTTTTCAGCCTCTGTAAAGATCAAAGCAGCTGAGCTTAAAAAAAGAAAGAAAGAAGATACTAGCAAACAGGTTTATTTGCTAAAGTATCCTTGATTTCTTTCTGTTGTTCTTAAACTTTTCTATACTGATTTCTTTATCAGTCACATTTAATTTCTCCCAAGTCAGCTTATGCACTTACTGGTCTGTACTTGGCAATCAGTGTTGATTGAAATCACTATTGAATTGATGCAAGGGGTCCATTGATGCTCCAGAAACCAGCTGTGTAATCTAAGAAAAAAGATCACTGTCAGCTCTTTCCTAAATTATATATTTCTAACTGTTAAGCTTGCTGCTGTTATGACCCAGTATGCACTTTTATCTAAAATAGAATTGACTGGTTAAACACAAAAGATTGAATCTTCAAGCCTTACTATCCTGACATAATATTGGACAGAATAATGTATACTTGGTCGTTAATTTGTTGGAAATGGTTTGATTTATTGGATATAAATGGATAGGGAATTTTATGAGGTGTTTAGTGAGTCTTTGGTATTTTCAAGGTTAAGGTAATGAAAACAATATGTTGTGTTTTTCTATAGACAGAGTGAAGTTTTTAATATAATTTTTATTTTTGATCATAGTGGCTTACATATTGTTGACAATAATATTTTAGGTACATATTAACATAAAATCAGGGGGATTCCCATCACCGAATTGTCCTCCCTACACCTCAGTTCCCGTCCTACCTCCCATATCCTCCTCCCTCACCCCCCGGGCTGCTAGAATAGGTTCCCCTCTGTGCCTAGCTAACTACTTAGTGGTCTTACACCTATTTGGTGTTGGTACCTCCTTTGTTTCCCCCTCTAACTGAGAGGCGGGACTAGATAGTTCACGTTAGGTGGTTTTGTTTGAAGAAGAGAAAAGTAATAAACTGGAGTAAAAATCAAATACGCCAAAAATGGGCGGAGTCCTTCTAGACTAGAGGCTCTTATTCTAGGTTTGAGAGTAGAAGGGGAAAAAGGTGAAACAACCCAACAGTACAAAAAGAAGTGTCAAATAAAATATCCAGTGAGCACTCAAACAATAAAGATAAGCACCACATAAAAGCCATGGTCTTGAGAAAAAAAAAAAAACATGGCAGAGCACATAAAGAAAGAAAAGAAAAGAAAAAAAATAAATAAATATAAATGGAGACAATCACTTCAATAACGACACCAAAACAGAAATCAACAAAAAGTAGATAGATATATTAAAAAAACCTGTTTTGTGCTTTTTGCTTCTTTTTTTTTTCCTCCTGCACAGGCACAGTAAATATTGGGGTCATTCGAAAAGGAATTCCCTTGGCCTAAGAGATACAGGTTTTCTCCACCCTTGGAGTATATTGTCATGGGATTAACTATAGACTACTTTCAGGTTCATTTACTCTCCCCTAGGTGCTTTCATGATGTTAGGAAGACTTCTGCTCCGTCCTGGGTGATAAAATCAGACCTCTGTATCTAGAGATATTGGTATCTGCAAATGTCAAGGGGTGGAACTTACGATGAAGCCTTTCTTTGTGGTTCTAGAAGTTCTGTTCCCTCAGTGTCATTTTAATCTGTCTTCTGTGGTTGGTGGTCTTGGTCTTTGTGCTGATCCTAGGATAGAGCCTAGGCTAGCGTCTTTCGTTATGTTTCCAGCAGAGAATCTCAATTTTTTTAACATAATGAGTTCTAATTTTAAATTGATGTTGGTTTACAAAAATAAATCTCATAAATGTGAGAAGCAATATAATTTCTCTCAAAGCAGAGATTCTTCCTTTACTTTCAAGTTAAGAAACAGAAATATCACAAAAAATTTTTAGTTTTCTTTTGATGATATAATTTTAATTAAAATGTATTATAGTTTAGGTGATATGATACAATAATGTTAACCATGATGGTATGAATAAAATGTCACTTGTTAATATTTTTTAATTCATGGCCAAGGATTTTGTTATTAAGTACCAGATCTTTCTTTGCATGAAGGATAGGCCATTCTCTTTGCTAAGAATGGTATCCCGGGCCGGGCGGTGGCGCTGGAGGTAAGGTGCCTGCCTTACCTGCGCTAGCCTAGGAGACGGACCGCGGTTCGATCCCCCGGTGTCCCATATGGTCCCCCAAGCCAGGAGCGACTTCTGAGCGCATAGCCAGGAGTAACCCCTGAGCGTTACCGGGTGTGGCCCAAAAACCAAAAAAAAAAAAAAAAAAAAAAGAATGGTATCCCATTGTTTTGATTTTTCATTCCCTAAAATTGAGTGACACATTTTTATATGCCAATTTACCAATCTTATGTCCTTTTCAAAGAATTGTCTGTATTTTCCAGTCTCATTTCTCATGGGATTAATGGCATTAATGGATATTTTGTTGTTGAAAAAATATATGCTACACATATCTTACATAGTTTGCATTTATCAGATGTACTGTATGTGATTTCCCCATTTAATAATCACATTTTAGCTTACTTTCTTTTGTCATGCAAAAACTTTTTAATTTAATGTTGTCTGATTCATTTACTTTCATTTTTGTTATGTTTGACAGTGGAGTCATACCATTAAACACAACTCAGAGCACCATATGCCAGACAGTTTGCTTCTATATCAGTATATTTTATGAATTCTGGGAAAATCCCAAGGTTTTTAATCCAATTTAACTGTTCTGAATATTGTGAGGTGTGTTTCAATTCCACATTGTTTTATTATTTTTTTCACAGAGATTTTCAGTACTCCCAGCATGATTTTCTGAGGATAGTTTTCTTGCTTCATTACTGGAATTTAGGTGCTTTACTTATCATATCTATTCATAACTCTGAGATTTTAGCCACCAACTCTTTTCATAAGAAGTCCATAGTTGTTCTATATTATTCCCCACCTTTTCTACTTTAGTTTAGTGAGTGAATGCCTTCTTGATAGCAATAAAGCATCAAATTTTAAAATAAAATGTTACTTTTCTCTTTCGTTTAGTTCATTTTGTAAAATGTAGCCTTTTTATACCATATATTTTAGCTGGCTGCATTTTATTTCAGTTCCAAGTTCACAGAAAAATTGAGTAGACCATGCAGATATTTTTTTAGATAGTCTGCTTTATTTTACATAGGTAAAAATCACACAGTCAAAATCCTGTAGCCATATCTTGTTAGGATTAATGAACTGACATTGACACATCACTATTACCCAAAGTTTGACTGCTGATTTTGACCATTTTATGAGTTTTAAGAATTTCATCATGGCATGAATTACCATTATAGAGCATATGCTTAATTACCTAATATTCAAGTTATGTATTCATACCTAATATCTTGTTTTCAATTTAAATCTGAAAGTTAGGAATTTGTTTATTCTATATAGTCTATTCTCAGGATACAAAGTTTGGGCTATTTGCTTTCACATATTGCATTCCATCTATTTTCTTAACATTGGCAAAGTTGTATCTGAATTTGAATCTCAGCTACTGCTTTATATAATGGCCACTTAAAAAAAATAATTCAAAGGGACCAGGAAATATAGTACAACAGATAGTCACTTTCTTGCATGTGGCTGACTTGAGTTCAATCCTCTCCACTCTTTATGATTCACAGAATTGCTCCAAAAATTGTCCATAAATGATAAGACAGGAGAAAGTCCTGAGCACAGCTGAGTTTGGCCTCAAACCAAAAATAATTAAATAAATAAATAAATAAATAATTTATACTGTCTCAATACTTATTTTAGAAAAAAATTTAATGCCTTACTAGTTTCATATTTGGGTCACTAGTCTATAATCTCCACAATATATTTTCCATGATAGTATGATTAGCATTTTTATTATGAGATTTTAAATTCTGGTATTTTGTATACTATTATGTCTATTGGAAAAATACATATGTTGTTTTAATTATAAAAATGTACATCAATTTTAAATACAATTTCTTTACTATAGCTACATTTCATTATTCCTTTGAATTGATGACAGGTATTTTAATGAAAAGAGGTTTACTCAAAAAGAAGAATGCTTTTTTCTTATATGTCATATTTATGGCTTCAACATTTTTTATTATAAATTATTTAAAGTTATATGAACTATGTCAGCTTTAGGGTATGACTCTTTCATTTCAAATGTATAGATTTATGTTAAGAGAAAATTGACATCAGTTTATGTAGAGAAAGCTGTTGACAAAATATAACACCCATTCATGTTAAAAAAAACTTACAATAAGATTGATATAGTTAAATCATGTTATCACAAGCTTAGATCATGCTCAATGGAGAAAAATATTAAAGCCTTCTCTTTAAGAACTGTCACAAAGCTTCCCACTCTCACCACTAATATTTAATATATAACTGAATCTTGGTCCTAGCTATTAGGAGAGAAATGTTTATTAACAACATCTATAATGGTAAAGAAGTCAAAATATCACTATTTTCAGATAGCATGATGCTATATGTAGACTTTACAAAAATCGTAGAAAGACATATAGAATACAGTGCAAACTAAAAAATAAACACATAGAAACTCATTGGATTTCATATATGCAAACAACTAGAAAAATATTTTTAAATATCTTTCACAATTGGATTTCAAAAATTCAAGTACCCTAGAATCAGCTTAATAAAAGAGGTTAAATTATTATAAAGAGAAAACTATAAAGCTCATCTAAAAGGAGTTTTTCTAGTATTATTATTAAGAATGAAACTATGGATAAAAACCGGCTATCCTTTGCAAAAGCTGGCTCCCTGTGTGTGACACCAGGCGGGGAAAATCCGCGAAAGTACACCGGCCCAGTGGGGCTCAGCTGTGAAAGACTGTGAGTGTGACCTGTCTATGTCTGTCTACTGTCCTCTTGCGTGAAACTCTTGCGAGTGGGGCAAAAAGAGGCTCCGCTTCGCTACGCGGCCGTGCACTCTTTCTAAGGAAAGAACTCCATTGCAACAAGAAGGAAAAATCACACTAAGAACGGAGCTATATCACAGAAGCAAACATTTCTCTCTGGACTGTCTTCTCTGTTGCATGCTTGGGCCTAAGATTTGACCCAGTGTGAGGCTTCATCCACGGAGGACTCCCCTCCCTTAGAGGCAAGTCAGCCCATCCAGAAAGGGAGGAGCCAGAGGAGTGTGCTGCCTACATCATATAGACAATGAATACCACCACAACACGTAGAAAAACCCACAATACAAGTGTGACAATGGGGAAACAACGCAGGCCAGCATCAGAGATAGAGAATGAAGATGACAATTCTGAGGACCAGATAATGACTGAACAACTAATCAACCTCTCCGATAAGGACTTTAGACTAGCAATATGGAAGGTGCTCAACAGACTCCAAGAAACCATGGATCGAGTTGAACAGAACACTAATAAGAACCAAGAAAATATGAAGGCAGAAATGACAAAACTCCAAACTGAAATAACATGTCAACTAACAGGACTGAAAAAGTCAGTAAACGAAGTGAATGACAAAATGGATAAGCTCTGGGACAGGGTATCAGAAGCTGAGAATAGACTTGGTGCTGTGGAAGATGAGATACATAACAATTCCATACAGCAGGAGAGATTGGACAAAAAACTTAAAGCAAATGAGCAGACAATGGAAAAATTAGTCAAAGAATGGGAACAGACGAAAATAGAAGTCTATGATAAGATCAACAGAAACAACTTAAGAATCATTGGAGTCCCAGAGACCCAGGAAGAAAATTTCCAGGAAGAATCAATGGTCAAGAACATCATTAAAGAGAAACTTCCAGAGCTAAAGAATATATGTGATCAAATCCTGCATGCCCGAAGAGTACCAACCAAAAGAGACCCCAGAAAAACCACCCCAAGACACATCCTAGTCACAATGACAAATCCCACAGATAGAGACAGAATTCTGAAAACAGCAAGATCAAAAGGGGAAATCATGTTCAAGCAAGCTTCCCTGAGATTTACAGCAGACCTGTCACCAGAAACGCTCAATGCCAGAAAGCAATGGTGGGATATTGTGACAAGACTGAATGAAATGAATGCTTCACCCAGAATACTATACCCAGCAAAACTCACTTTCCGGTTTGATGGAAGAATACATGGTTTCACAGACAAAAAACAGCTCAGAAACTTCACAGACACAAAACCAGTCTTAAGAGAAAAACTGAAAGACTTAATCTAAGACAAGACTACCCAAAAGACACACCAAATTTTGAAATAAAGATGGCGTTAAATCCCAGGACAATTCTTTCTCTCAACGTCAATGGACTAAATGCACCAGTTAAGAGACACAGAGTGGCTAAATGGATCAAAAAACTCAATCCAACCTTCTGCTGCCTACAAGAAACGCACCTGAATAGTCAGAACAAACATAGACTCAAAATAAAAGGCTGGAGAAAAGTTATCCAAGCAAACAACACCCATAAAAAAGCTGGAGTGGCCATACTAATATCAGATAATGCAAACTTTATACTCAGGAAGGTTGTAAGGGACAAAGACGGACATTTTATATTAATCAAGGGGTAAGTAGAGCAGGAAGAATTCACTCTCCTAAACATATATGCACCGAATGAGGGGCCAGCAAAATATTTAATACAACTGTTGACAAATCTGAAAAATAATATCAACAACAACACAATAATTGTGGGGGACCTTAACACGGCTTTGTCAACACTGGACAGGTCAACCAGACTGAAACCCAACAAGAATATACTAGACCTGAGGAGAGAAATGGAAGAAAGAGGCCTAGTGGATATATATAGGACACTCCATCCCCAGAAACCTGGATACACATTCTTCTCCAATGTACATGGGACATTCTCCAGGATAGACTACATGCTGGCACATAAAACATACCTCCATAAGATCAAGAGGATAGAAATTTTGCAGACTACCTTCGCTGACCACAAGGCTCTGAAATTATTTGTGAACTCCAAAGGGACTCAGAAGAAACACTTTAACACCTGGAAGTTAAACAGCCTCATGCTCAATAACCAGTGGGTTCGAGATGAAATCAAGGAGGAAATAAAAAGGTTCCTGGAAACAAATGACAATAAAGACACAAACTCTCAGAACTTATGGGACACAGCAAAAGCAGTACTGAGAGGAAAATTTATAGCTTTGCAAGCACACATCAGGAAGGAAGAAGAAGCTTACCTGAGTAGCTTAATGACACAGCTAATAGAACTAGAAAATGCTCAACAAAAGGACCCAAGAATAGGAAGACAGAAGGAAATAACAAAGTTGAGAGCAGAAATCAACGAAGTGGAAACTCAAAAAACAATCCGAAAGATCAACGAAAGCAGAAGTTGGTTCTTTGAAAAAATAAACAAGATTGATAGACCACTGGCAAACCTAACAAAGAAAGAGAGAGAGAGAGAAACTTGATAACTCGTATCAGGAATGAAAAAGGAGAGATCACTACTGATATGACAGAGATTCAAAGGGTAATCAGAAACTACTTTGAAAAACTCTACGCCACTAAAAATAAGAACCTGGAAGAAATGGATAAATTCTTGGACTCTTATAATCTTCCACTGTTGAAGGAAGAGGATGTAGCATATCTAAACACCCCCATCACCATCGATGAAATTAAAACAGTAATCAAATGTCTGCCGAAAAACAAAAGCCCAGGTCCAGATGGATTCACTAATGAATTCTATCAAACTTTCCAAGAGGAACTACTGCCAATCTTGGCAAGACTCTTTCATGAAATTGAACAAACAGAAACACTTCCAAATAGCTTTTATGAAGCCAACATCACCTTGATACCTAAACCAGACAGAGACGCTACCAAAAAAGAAAATTACAGACCAATATCACTGATGAATGCAGATGCAAAGATCCTCAACAAAATCCTGGCAAATAGGATTCAATGCCTCGTTAAGAAGATCATCCACTACGATCAAGTAGGTTTCATCCCAGGAATGCAAGGCTGGTTTAACATCCGTAAATCTATCAACATAATACACAACATCAATAACAAGAAAAATAAAAACCACATGATCATATCAATAGATGCAGAGAAAGCATTTGATAAGGTCCAACACCCATTCTTGATCAAAACTCTCAGCAAGATGGGAATGGAGGGAACCTTTCTCAATATAGTGAAGGCCATCTACCACAAGCCAGTGGCAAATATTATCCTCAATGGAGAAAAAATGAAAGCCTTCCCTCTAAATTCGGGCACAAGACAAGGCTGTCCTCTCTCACCACTCCTATTCAACATAGCACTGGAAGTACTTGCTATAGCGATTAGGCAAGAAAAGGATATCAAGGGAATCCAGATAGGAAAGGAAGAAGTCAAGCTCTCACTGTTTGCAGATGACATGATACTCTACTTAGAAAACCCTAAAGACTCTATCAAAAAGCTTCTAGAAACAATAGACTCATATAGCAAGGTGGCAGGCTACAAAATTAACACACAAAAATCAATGGCCTTTCTATATACCAATAGTAATAAATATGAAATGGACATTAATAAAACAACGCCATTCACAATAGTACCACACAAACTCAAATATCTTGGAATCAACTTGACTAAATATGTGAAGGACCTATACAAAGAAAACTATAAAACTCTGCTCCAAGAAATAAGAGAGGACACACGGAAATGGAAACACATACCCTGCTCATGGATTGGCAGGATTAACATCATCAAAATGTCAATACTCCCCAAGGCATTATACAGATTTAATGCCATCCCTCTAAAGATACCCATGACATTCTTCAAAGAAGTGGATCAGACACTCTTGAAATTCATTTGGAACAATAAACATCCTCGAATAGCTAAAGCAATCATTGGGAAAAAGAATATGGGAGGAATTACTTTTCCCAACTTTAAACTGTACTACAAAGCAACAGTTATCAAAACAGCATGGTATTGGAATAAGGATAGGTCCTCAGATCAGTGGAATAGGCTTGAATACTCAGAAAATGTTCCCCAGACATACAACCATCTAATTTTTGATAAAGGAGCAGGAAATCCTAAATGGAGCAGGGAAAGCCTCTTCAACAAGTGGTGTTGGCACAATTGGATAGCCACTTGCAAAAAATTAAACTTAGACCCCCAGCTAACATCATGTACAAAGGTAAAATCCAAATGGATTAAAGACCTCGATATCAGCCCCAAAACCATAAGATATATAGAACAGCACATAGGCAAAACACTACAGGACATTACAGGCATCTTCAAGGAGGAAACTGCACTCTCCAAGCAAGTGAAAACAGAGATTAACAGATGGGAATATATTAAGCTGAGAAGCTTCTGCACCTCAAAGGAAATAGTGCCCAGGATACAAGAGCCACCCACTGAGTGGGAGAAACTATTCACCCAATACCCATCAGATAAGGGGCTAATCTCCAAAATATACAAGGCACTGACAGAACTTTACAAGAAAAAAACATCTAAACCCATCAAAAATGGGGAGAAGAAATGAACAGACACTTTGGCAAAGAAGAAATACGCATGGCCAAAAGACACATGAAAAAATGTTCCACATCACTAATCATCAGGGAGATGCAAATCAAAACAACGATGAGATACCACCTCACACCCCAGAGAATGGCACACATCACAAAGAATGAGAATAAACAGTGTTGGCGGGGATGTGGAGAGAAAGGAACTCTTATCCACTGCTGGTGGGAATGCTGTCTAGTTCAACCTTTATGGAAAGCGATATGGAGATTCCTCCAAAAACTGGAAATCGAGCTCCCATACGATCCAGCTATACCACTCCTAGGAATATACCCTAGGAACACAAAAATACAATACAAAAACCCCTTCCTTACACCTATATTCATTGCAGCTCTATTTACCATAGCAAGACTCTGGAAACAACCAAGATGCCCTTCAACAGACGAATGGCTAAAGAAACTGTGGTACATATACACAATGGAATATTATGCAGCTGTCAGGAGAGATGAAGTCATGAAATTTTCCTATACATGGATGTACATGGAATCTATTATGCTGAGTGAAATAAGTCAGAGAGAGAGAGAAAAACGCAGAATGGTCTCACTCATCTATGGGTTTTAAGAAAAATGAAAGACACCCTTGTAATAATAATTTTCAGACACAAAAGAGAAAAGAGCTGGAAGTTCCAGCTCTCCTCAGGAAGCTCACCACAAAGAGTGATGAGTTTAGTTAGAGAAATAACTACATTTTGAACTGTCCTAATATTGAGAATGTATGAGGGAAATGTAGAGCCTGTTTAGAGTACAGGCGGGGGTTGGGTGGGGAGGAGGGAGATTTGGGACTTGGGTGATGGGAATGTTGCACTGGTGATGGGTGGTGTTCCTTTTATGACTGAAACCCAAACACAATCATGTATGTAATCAAGGTGTTTAAATAAAAAAAAATTATGCATTAAAAAAAATAAAATAAAAAAATTAAAAAATTAAAAAAAAAAAAAAGAATGAAACTATGAAATAAACAGTAACTTTCAAAAAATTTTATATATATTGTCCTCATTTGGAGAATGCCCTCAAAATCAAGAAAATAGAGCATAAATCTAAGATAATTGATTTTTTTAAATAAATTCATTCTACTTTGAATCATGCTTTATCTCAGTCCAGAAGATTACCTTCTATCTTTCCAATGACTTCATAGTTTCTATTTAAATCAATCGGTATATTTCCTGTGCATGGCAAATAGAATATTAAAATTAATATTACTTTTAAAATAATTATATTGGATCAAAAAACTAGCATTTCATATGCCTTTTTTAATTTTTTTAGGATATTTTCTTTTTCCAGGAAGGTTCAGCCACTTTGAATGACAAACAGTGAAATAAACTCAGATTTATTACAAAAACTAAGAAAGGTTATGATCCAAAATAAAATAATTGCAGAGCAACATGTATTTTGAGTCCCTATGGAATTGCTGATGTGGGCTCAAAGGCTATTTCTTTTGTGCCATCTCATTCTGAAAGAAAATGATGAGTCTAGGGATATCAAAGACTATGGAAATAAGCTCTGAGTGCATAGTTGGTACTATTTTTCTATTTATGTTTTATCTCATAAGTAAATCAAAAAGAGTACTACATCAGGTAAGCATCTAAAAGATGTATTTTCACAGGTAATATTTTTATTTCAAATCCTCTAATTTTTCTGTCATTTCTTAGGTACATAGTGATGACCAAACAATTGGCTGGTGTTCTATGCTAATGCTGTTCATCACAGTATGAATAAAAAGCAAGAAAAAAATCAACAATGCGTGATAGTAAACAACATCTTTAGATCATGACTTATAAAGATTATCTTGCCTTTATTTGCTGAGAGCTGAGAATAAATATATCATTTAATTTAGTTCTTTTCACAAAAGGATATTCTTTTTTCAAAATCTGACATTCATTTTGTTAGAGAGAAAACGACAAAAATTTTAGGTTTTACAGCACAGTTACTAAATTTTATTTCAAAGTTGAATGTAGTTTGGGCTAGAGCAATAACATTGTGGATAGGGCATTTGCCTAGGACCATAACATATGCTCCCCTGTGCCTTCCAGGAGTGATTTCTGAGTTAAGAGCCAGAAGTAATTCCTGAGCATAATTTGTTGTGTCCCAAATGCAAAAGAAAACAAAGCAAAAAAGGTAATGTAATTAAGTAAATGAGCACAAAGTAGAAATAAATTTTGAACTTGTGCCTACTGTAAAGAAATTAAAAAGAAAAGAATGGGAGGCCAGAGAGATAGCATGGAGGTAAGGCATCTGCCTTTCATGCAGAAGGTCATTGGTTCGAATCCCAGCATCCAATATGGTCCCCTGAGCCTGCCAGGAGCGATTTCTGAGCGTGGAGCCAGGATTAACCCCTGAGCGCTGCTGGGTGTGACCCAAGCCCCCCCCCCCAAAAAAAAGAAGGAAGAAGGGGAAGTCAAGATATCTGTAATATCTGTCAATAAAAACTAACAAATAAAAATTAAAACTAAAATTCTAGTTATTTGTTCATAAATATACCTGATAGGAGTCTTATTTTATGTTATAATGCAAAAGATATTAATCACAGAATTCAAGTGGAATATATAATCAATAAATTAGAAAACGAATGGAAAGAGTTTAAGAGTTTTTATTTTCTTTACTTTTAAAACAGGCATTTGTTTTTGAATATTAGTACTTATCATATACTTATTGCATGTCCTATAGAGTACCTGTGGGTCTATATAAAAACTGTGCTGAGTAGAAGTCTATTTTTATATAATTAATTTTTATTCTTAAACTATTATGGAAAAGAAAAAGAAAATCTCACTAAATACTAATGGTTGTGTATTCTTAGAAGGGTATTCAAACAAAATTATTATGGGTGGAAAGATAATCTTCAATTCATGAAATGTCTATTTTATACATTATATATTTAATTAATATATCTAAGCAAATTTAAATAACATTAAGGTTCATTTTATCATAAAATCTAGCTTCATCAAACTAAAGTACGACTTTTAAAGAAATCTTTTATGAGTATTAGAAATACAGTAATAATGTGCTGGAGCAGTGGCAGAAGTGGTAAGGCTGGAGGAAAATCATCCAAACAAATAACTCCCTTACAAAAGCTGGAATGGCTATATTAATATCAGATGGCACAAACTTTAGACTCAGGAAAATTGTAAAGGTCAAAGATGCTCATTTCTTACTAATCAGAGAATATGTACATCAGGAAGAAATCATTCTCCTAAACATATACGCACCCAATGAGGGACCAGCAAAATATCTAATACAATTGTTGACAAACCTGAAAGAAGACATCAATAGCAACACAATAGTGGGAGACCTCAACACTGCCCTCTCACCACTTGATAGGTCAACCAGACTGAAACCCAACAAGAATATACTAGCTCTGAAAAGAGAAACAGAAGGTCTTTTGGGAACTATAAGCCATTCCTATGGTGATATTTGTCTAGACTTAGAATGCCTCCACCCACCTTTTAATGTATAATACTATATATTTCTCAATACTATATATTTAGTATATAATAAGAGATACTAGTTATAACAGCTATTTTTGAGAAGCCAGATTATACAAACTGCTTTTTATAGCCAAATGAGTTCTTGAATATTTGTATATTTCTATATCTATATATATTTTAGAAAAGTAATTGGCAGAGAGTTAAGTGTTGCTTATGTTTAGTGCAAATATACCCATCATCTTTTTTGGCAGAGATATTTGATTTGCCAATATTTCCTTTATATCCCTTTTGAGTATAATGAAATTGTTATGAGAAAACTAGCTCTTTAAATCAATAGAGGTTTATTGTATTTTTTTCCTTACAATGAAAGTCTACCCTGATTGGTAAAAACAGCTTCACATTCATCTCTTTTAGTTTAAGAGCTGTTTGATGTAACCATGATTTATGATCTACGAAGTAACAGTAGCCAATATCTGAAAACACCTGCATTTGAGCCATATGTTTATGCATAAATACCAGATGCTATATATGCTGATTTTTTTTATTTGCTGAAATTGCCTTTATACAAATACTTAGCCCACTTACAACACTGCTGCTAACCAAGAAACAGACATGAAATGCTCTTGAGTCAGAGATGAATTAAACACATTCAGAACAATTTTCAGGAAACTAGACATAAAGTCACATTAAGGTAATATGATATTCATCTTGAAACTTTAAACACCTAAGGTTTTGGACTGGTGAAATATTTGGATTCTGTAATTTGGTGAAATTTTCATCAATAGACTACAGGTGAGACATGACTGCCTTATAAATGGTCAGAACAATAAGTCCCTAATAAATATTTATTATTTTTTTATTTTTATTTTTTGGGTTTTTGGGTCACACCAGCCAGCCCTCAGGGGATACTCCTGGCTCTATGCTCAGAAATCGCCCCCGGCAGGCTCAGGGGACCATATGGGATGCTGTGATTCAAACCAACGTCCTTCAGCCTGCAAGGCAAATGCCCTACCGCTATGCTAACTCTCCAGCCCCAGTAAATATTTTCTATATATATATTTTCTAAATATATCTGGAATAAGAAAGGAAGAAGTTCTATCAGATAATATATACAAAATAGTACTTATAATGGAGAATTCTTAGAGAAAACAAAACATTTCATTATTTATTAAAATTTCATTTGTTTTTTGCTATATTGCATCTCACACATGCAAGACAAGTGGTCACACACCACTAAGTCATAAGATAATTATTAAATCCTTTAATTTTCCCACACGTATGTCACCAAAATTCATTTCACTTCTAGTTTTCTGAACAGCTCAATGAAAATGAAGAGTCAATGATAACTAAGGTGAATTCATAGTCTCCTGTGTAATTTTAATTAGGAATGTTTGGCCCTCAAATATTTCACAGGTGATGAAACTTAAGGAAAGAAGGAAACATGATGAAACATACATATGATGAATGGTTGATGAACTGGCACTTGTACATAAGAAAAATAACTAACCTTCCAAACAAAAGACTTTAAATGGAAAAGATTCCCAGGAGTACTGTGTGTCAATATTGATCATCACATATATCTGTCATTGTTGCTTGAAATCCTTGATTTACTTCTTCTAGTTAGAAGGTTAGTTCCATTTATACTGTAAATCCCTTACAAAGGAACTGATGAATATAGCACCTTCGTATTTTTAGTATAAAGATGCAAGTTATTACTTTTTAATAATATATGGAAATGTTATTTATAACTATATAAATATACTAAACATGTATGAACATGTGTTTTATTGTTATTAAAATAGAAAATCTTGATTGTTCCAGGCTCATCCCCTAATTTTAAAAAGTATATAAAATTAATCTGTCACCTAAAATATTACTTAAACTTTGTAAGATTTGGTTATATTAATCTCTAACTAATTTTATTTTGTGATATACATTTGCATGTTTTATGAGTATTCACTTGCTAATTTTGTTTCAATTAAACCAAATTTTTAAAACTAAAACTATTTTAAATAAAATTTAGAAATAGTTGCCTTTTGAATAACAAATGAAACATGCGTAAGTATTTATCTCAAGTTTTAGGCTTAAAAATAAGAAAGGCTAATAGATTAAGCTGCTAAATTTATAAACATGCTTTCTCTGTCTATAAAAAATTCACTGCTCTGTTTTTCTCAATTCTGTCATATATTGTACAGCCTATCTCCTCTCAAGATGTTTCATTTCCACTTGAATAGAAAGCAGAAAAACATAAGTCAGAAAAATATTTGTTATCTTTTCTTCAAATAATTAATAGAAAAATGTTTAAGTGCGGCCAGTGAGGTGGCGCTAGAGGTAAGGTGTCTGCCTTGCAAGCGCTAGCCAAGGAAGGACAGCGGTTCTATCCTCCTGCATCCCATATGGTCCCCCCCAGGGGCAATTTCTGAGCGCTTAGCCAGGAATAACCCCTGAGCATCAAAAAAAAAAAAAAAGAAAAAGAAAAGAAAATAAAGAAAAATGTATAAGTATTTTAGACATATCTCAACAATGTATTTTTCTGAAATTAAAATTAATAAAAACAATCAATTTTATTTTAAGCAATTAAAATTGAGAACATTATCATGCATTTCTGTTCCTGTTTGTTATAGAAAAATAATAATTTTGATGTCTTACATTGTAGTTGTTAACACAGAGTAAATTTACGTTTATGTAAAGAGGATCAGGAGCAATTAATTCTATTTTTTAGCTTTGTGTAGTATCAGTATTATAGCAGCTGTACTTAACACATCATTTTTCAGGATAATTATATCTTCTGTGTAACAAACTGGTTAAATCAATATTCACCTGCAGTATTAATATTTTTATTTTGAACAGAAATATCTATCTTTGTGGCTGCTTTAAACATTTTGAGTCAAATTTTGGACAATTACTAATTGACCACAAATAAAAAACTTTCAACTTGTAAAGTAGAACACAGATAAAGCAGAACAAATCTTGATTTTAAACTATTTTATTGTGATATCAGATGTAGACCACTTATTCTTATATGTCATAGAAGATCATCTCTGGTATATTTCAGCAGAAATGATGGTGTTGGGATATGACAAATGTTAATCATATCAGAGGGGTGTGTATTACTCCATATGACAAGTTCTATACAGTCTTGTCATCAACAATTGTGTCAACAGCCAATATGACATATTGAACTGAAAGACAAAAATCTCCTCTCTAGTGACTTTCACATGTGTCACATATGTCTTTAGAAAAAAACATTAGTCCCCCTTGACAGTGCCAATATTATCTCAATGTTTAGATATAAGTTCAGGAAATACAAATTAAGTCTATGATACGAGCAGACTGCTACTGGGAGAACTCAAATTTCTATGTCTTCTAAGTCTATTTTAGAAAATCTATCATAGTATTATAAAGTATAAAGTTGAATTGATAAATTTAAAAACTCAAAGAACCCTTGATGAGAAGTATCATTTGAAACCACCATAAAATCACAGAAGTAATTTCTTATGCTAGAAATCCCATGAAATGGGTAATCTGTCTAAATTAGTAAAAGAAATTTTGTAAAATAAACAATAAAGAAACATACCTTATCTAACAAATTCTTAACAGATTTCCTGCTGTTCCATTCAGTAATCATATTATGCTTTGGAAGTCTGGAGATTTTGGCTTTCATTCTTATACTGGGGCATTTCTCTCATTGCTCAAAGCCAAAGTGAAAATAAGCTCACATACTTGATATGTAAATGTGCCCTCAAAAGTTCAAAAGTATCTAGATAAACATTTGAATCATAATATTAATATAGTTGTTATAATCCCTATTCTCAGCATTTCTAGTTTTTAAAATATAAAGACCACTATGAGGAAGCAGATCACAAATTAGTTGTTGTAGTACAAAAAAATTGTGGGACCAAAGAGATATTACAATGGGTAAGTCACTGACTTGCATGGGTTTAATCTTCAGCATACCATATGGACTTCAATCCCTGTCAGGATTGACATATAAGAAAAAAGGAGGAGAAATTCTTGAGCACTGACACACACATGCACACACACACACACACACACACACACACACACACACACAAATTCATTCATGTAGAAAAGCATCATTCCCATTTCACCCTGGAATTCTGTTCCTGTAAAAAAAAAAGGCATTTTTATACCTTTTGACATTTAAAAAAATTAAAGTAAACTATGTTTGTTGAGAATTTTGACATTTGTACTTTTATCCTAGTATTAACAGAAACAATAATAGGATATCACAAAATAGATGGCAAATCATCGAATTCATTTTTTAGATATCTGTTCCAAATATATGTCAATTCCTTAATATAAACTTAATATTCAACAAGTAATAGAAGTGAAAGCTTCCAAAAGTGTAGAATCATGTGATAGGAAAATAATTGTTGATAATAACAATATTAAAATTTAATATTATATTATATTTATTATGAGAAAATATATATTCAAATTTGAATTTTTAAATAAATTTTATTGTGGCCAATGTCAATTACAAGTCTTTCACGTATTTAAGGTAGGTAGTGATGAAAATTAGGGTCATTCCCACCACCAGTATTGTCCTCCCTCCACCCCTATTTCCAGCATGCATCCCAAACCTTTCCCCTTTGTCCTCTGGGCTGCTAGTGCAAAGCTTGATGTAGATTGAGTCTCTTGATTCTGTTGATTTTGACTTTGGGTTTGGTATTTAGGTCTGATCATTATTATTTCCACTCAGTATTCATGAGACTATTTGCTCCTGGTACCATTCACTTTCCCACCCACCCCCCTCAATTTATGAAGCAGAACAACATGATTCAAGTTTAGTGGTTCTGTTGGGAAAAAAAATAAGAAAGCTTGGAGGAGCCTGTCTAGAGCTATAAATATCAATTTAAAAGAAGAAAAACAAGCAATGATAAGAAATACCCACAAAAGCAACAAAAAACAACAATAAAACAACATCAAGAAAGAAAAAAAAGAAAGAAGGGATGGTATGGCAAGATTTTGTGGGATTTTTTTTCATAGGTGCAGTGAGTATTGGGGAAATTAGAAAGAAAATTTCTTTGGCCTAAGAGATATAGAATTTATATATATATATGGAGAGTTTCTTTCAAAGTGTTACCATTTCTCCAAATTTACATATTTAAAAAGAAGTATTATTAAAAATCTAATTTAGTATTTTCTTAATATATAATCATTTAAAAATAGTGAAGATTAACATTTTTATTCTTTTTCATACACATCTAGTGGTGCTCAGGGCTTACTTTTGTCCCTGTGCTTAGGAATTTTTCCTGATGAGATCAGGAAACCACTTGGAATGCCAGAAATCAAATCCAGTTAGCCACATAAAACACATCCATACTTAATTTGTAATATTTCTCTGTCTGCTTAACATATTTTTCAAACTGGCTGCCCTTAGTATCACTTACTTGCCTAATCTCTACGGCAAAGACTTTCAATAGTATATTGAATAGTAAGGTGAGAGTGAGAACAATTGCCTTAAGTCTGATCTTGAAAGAAAGGCTTTTAATTTTCCACCATTGAATTTTGATGTTAAGTAGCTTTAACTATGTTGAGGAAAGTTTCTTCAATTCCCATTTTACTTAGTATTTTTATTATCAATAGGTGCTAGATCTTTTCAAATTAACTTCAGTAATGATATGATAGAATAATACTGTGTTCTACTTGTTTTGATATTGTATATTACAGTGATTGGCTTATCTACTATACTGGTTGTCTTTACTCATTATGCATGATAAAGTTCTATATAGCTTGCATATTGGGTTTGTTGCCAGTCTCAAACAGCTGGAAATTATCCTGGGACCATGTGTTGCCAATGATCAAACCATGTCAGATTCATATTTAGAATTGCCATAAGTACTCCTAAAAATACTCAGGGTCCTGAATGCATACTAGCCCCAAATAAAATGGCATCTAACACAGTCAAAACAATTGTGTAATTGGGGTTGGAGCAATAGCTTAGCAGTAGGGCATTTGCCTTGTACCTGGTCAACCTGGTACAACCAGGTTCAAACTGTTTGATCTCTGGCAACCCTTATTGTCCCCCAAGCCTGCCAGGGACAATTTCTGAACATGAAGTCAGGAGTAGCCCCTGAATGCCTATAGATGTGGTCCAACCCTCAAAACAATTTGTGCAAATAGGTTCTTTATCTATTTCAAAATTATTATCATTATCCCTAATTTTGAATTCACACATATTAAGAAATGTATCTTTATTCTTGTCATCTTTAATCTCTGGTAAACCTAACATATTTTAGTTCTTAATAGAGATATACAAATTTGAATATTTGAAATAAGCAGAATCATACAATAATGTGAATTTTTGTGTCTGTTTGTTAATTAGGATAATATTTTTTTATTTTTTCTCTTTATTTAAGCACCATGATTATAGTTAGGTTATAGTCACAACACAACACCTTCCTTCACCAGTGCAACATCCTCACACCCAAATGGATAATATTTTTATATTAATTTACACTATATCATAAAGCAAGTAATCAATTTGTATGGCTGAAATAATATATATTTCAAAATATATATTTTGTTGTATTACTAATATTTTATATCTTTTTATTGATCTATATTATTTATATATACACATATACATTTATGGGTTGTCTCTACCTGTTGCTATGTAAGAAATGATTCTATGAATATTTATGTATATGTATTTGGAGACTTGCTTATAACTTTCACAAGTATGCCTAGAATAGATGATATGACTATGCTAGTTGATAGCATCATTTACCTAGGTGATATAATATTTCTGTTTAATATTTTAAGAATTGCCAAATTGTTTCCACACAGTTCATATTATTTTACATTCCTATCACTAAGAGCTCTAAGTTTTCTATACCCTTTTATGTTTGATATTTATTTCTAAAATAGAATTATTATTACTAGGGCTATAATGTGTTATATCACTAATGTTTTTATTTTCATTTCCTTATTGACTAATGGTACTTAGCATTTTAAATATTGTGTTTGACACTTTTAACTTCTTTGGAGAACTACCTATTTAAATTCTTGATCTGTGAAATTGTAGAAAGAGTTGAAAAGCTAAAGTGTATGTTCTGCATGCAAGAAGCTTTGGTTTGAACCTTAGCACCACATGATCCCCTAACTAGCTTCAGCAGCATTCTCAGAGTGTTGAGGCCAGAATAGCTCCCTCAAAAATAAATAAAAATCATTGCTTTATACTGTATACTGCCACAGTATGATTGAAGTAAGAGTTTTTAATATACATTTTTGAATAAAATTCTCTGAAAAGATTAATGGTGAATATTTGCTTAAAATTTACAAACTTTTTTTTATGTACATTTTTTTTTTGTTTTTTGGGGCTGCACCGGTTTGGTGCTCAGGGGTTACTTCTGGCTAAGCACTCAGAAATTGCCCCTGGCTTGGAGGGACCATATGGGAGCCGCGCTGCGGGATTGAACCACCTTCTTTCCTTGGCTAGCGCTTGCAAGGCAGACACCTTACCTCTAGCACCACCCCAAATTTACAAACTTTTATCTGCCTTTTTAATGACTATTTTCAAATTTGCTGTAAAGTTTAAGTTATTTATTATTTTTTAAATTTTCCTTACTTATCTATTAAGATTTCTGATGTTTATTTGATAAACATTAGTTATTTTATTCAAGAATTAAATAAGCTATCTAATTTTCAAGACTTGTACATGAGATCTATTTATAAATAATTTTATTTTATTTTTTTTGGAGGGTCATATCCATTGACACTCAGGGGTTAGTCCTGCTTATGTGCTCAAAAACTGCTCCTGGCTTGTGGGGACCATATGAGATACCAGGGGATCTAACCAAGGTCCGTCCTAGGCTAGGGCTTGCAAGGCAGATACCTTACCTCTAGTGCCACTGCTCCAGCCCCTATTTATAAATAATTTTCTATTTATAATGTTTATAACAGTGACTTCTATTATTTATTATTTTAGTAGTTTGATCCCTCTATTTTCTACCTTTTGCCAGTCTCTCTTTTACTTCTCCATTTCTCTAACATTCTATTTAGTTTTAATTTGGTTATTTTTGACTGAGAACCACAACAAGTAATACAGGACTTCCTTTTTGTGGGACTTGGGAAACCAAATGTGGTACAGAGGATTGAACCTAAGCCATACCTGTGCAAGGTAAACTCTTTACTGGATGTACTATTTTTCAAGACATTATTCCTGTTTCTGACAAGTGTTGCCTTCTGTAACATACTATTGTATTTATATTCCAGTTTTCATAAAAACCACATAATATATAGATTCAGTAATATGTAGGTTATCTCAAGATTATTTTGTTATTTTGCATTCAGTAAATGGTCTTTAAGATATATATAATATTATGCATGATATTATATATATATTTGGGTTTTTGGGCCACACCCTGTGATGCTCAGAGGATACTCCTGGCTATGTGTTCAGAAATCACTCCTGGCTTGGGGGTCCATATAAAGTGCTGGGGATCAAATCCAGGTCTGTCCTGGATCAGCCTCGTGCAAGAGAAATGCCTACCTCTGGGCTATAGCTCAGATCCCTCTTTAAGATATTTTACAGAAGTAAAATAAAATAAAATAAAAGTAAATAAATTATGATTTATCTGTTTTTAACATTAATCTTTTCAAACACTTACTTGCAACTAACATGAATATGTTTTTAAGAATATTACAACCCAAATCATTGGAAACAGTTTATTTCTATGATTTGTTTTATAAAATAATACTTCCTCTAACTAAAAGAATACACATCACTCTGTTTAAAATCAGGCATTTTTTTTCTCAACTGCAATTGTAATTCGGACATCTAAGATGATTGTGAAGAAACACATGGCCTATCTACAATATTAAAACACATTTAGGAATTAAAATAGTCCAAAAGCAAGAACCTGTCATTGCACCCTCCTGTGATGACAACAAGTCTGTAAACAAACTTGATTTCTATACACAAAAACTGACCTAAAATCTTAACAATATTCACAGGTAGGTACAGAAAGAGTTTGGAAAAAGATTGGAAGCAGGACACCCTCAACAAAAAAGAAACCCCAACAAAAAGGAAAAGGATTGCTCGGAGATTTCTAAAGTGTGGAACTTTTGCTCTAGATTTAGGAGAGGCTTTTACCAAATAACCTAATCCAAATATTAATGCTAAAATTCTATTCTTTTATTACTGAAAGGTTTAGAAAAAATGATTGGATATTAAAATTGTCAGAAGTTCCATTTTGCTAACTAGCCCCTTACAATCGTCTTGTAAACATCCTATTCCATTCCAGTCTTCCAAAAGAAAAATACATCAAAATACATCTCCTACATCAAAATGTTTAGCTATGTAGGACCTCTGAGATTACTTGATTCATTGCTTATGTTTATCATAATTACAGAACTAGATCTCCAAATCCATATCTAGCTTCCTGGAAAGAAGCCAAACCTTTTTAGTCAGAAAGCACTCAACAGAATTCCGAATGCTTAATGTTTTAGATGCTAACAGTAGTTATTCAGGAAAACCTCACTTGACAAACCAGCTCATGATGGTAAGTTTAAAGTTGAAACCTCAGTTGCTGTCCTGGGCCCCTCAGCCACTTTGATACTGTAAATGTAGGGAAACTGTGCATGCAATTCCCTTGTTATAGTGAGGCTTTAAGGTGTATAGATAAGGATTTTTCACTAGTATCAGGTGGGAAAAAATTAAAAACGGCATAATAAGAATTTTACATAATTAATATATCCAGAGAATTATGCATATCCAAAACCATGAGGAAATACATTTTTATCATAAGGATTCCCAAAAAAAAAAAAAGAAAGTGTTAGAGGAGCAAAAGAAAATAACTCTTTTTTAGGGGTTTAACACCTGTTGTCGTTCAGAGCTTACTCCTAATCTCCTGAGTGACCTCAGGAAGGACTGGGTTTGGGGAACCATATGCTGTGCCAGGGATCAGACTTTGACCAGTCACATGCAAGGTAAATTATTTAATGCCTGTAATATCTGTCCAGCTATGCACATAACTCTTTTTGTTTGCTTTTCTTTTTGGGCCACACCTGGTAATGCTCAGGTAATGCTCAGGGGTAATGCTTACTCCTGGCTATGAGCTCAGAAATTGCTCCTGTCTTGGGGGACCATATGGGATGCCGGGATTTGAACCACCCTCCCTCCTGGATCCATTGCTTACAAGGCAAATGCCATACTGCTGTGCTATCTCTCCAGCCCCATCAAGACATAACTTTTAATTAATTAACAATAGAGAACTAACAAACTAGAAGAATAAGATACATACATACAGAAATATCAAGAAATTTCAAATGAACTAAAACCAAATTTGCGATACAACACATTATTATAAAGCAAAAGTTAAAGATATTAAAGCGGAAAGAGAAAATCAATTTCTCACATGCTAGGTAACCTCCAGAAAACTATCAGCAATTGATTCCAGTTTTAAGGAATTCATGTTTAGTTATGAACTAACTACCAAGGGGTTTTTCATAAAAGCAAATAAACCTCACTTGCAAGTATTAACATATCTAAATTCTAACTTATCAAAAATTAACATTGAGTATCTCTTTAATTAGATCAAGATATTTTCCTTTGAGGGTCGGAGATATAGCATGGAGGTAGTGCATTTGCCTTGCATGTAGAATGACAGAGGTTCAAATCCTGGCATCCCATATATGGTCCTCCGAGCCTACCAGGAGCAATTTCTGAGGTTAGAGCCAGGAGTAAACCCTGAGCACTGTCGGGTTTGACCCAAAAACCAAAAAAAAAAAAAGGATTTTTTTTTAAAGATTTTTTTTTAATTTAAAATTGAACAAAGATTTAAAATTTCATGGTAACCTCAAAACAAAGGTACTTTGAAGAAAGAAGAAAGTGGCAAATGGAGCCTGAAAAACATAAAAACATGAAATATGAAAGAACAAAGAATAAAATAAGAGAACAGAAAATGATAAATTACATTAGCACTTAGCCTCAATAATAAAATTGGCATTATTTATGTTACATCAAAGAATAAATAGCCTATAAAACATATGTAAATTAAGCAGTAGTACTCTGAATTAACCAAGTAGAAGACACAGAGAATGATGGCCCAATGAATCAGTAAACAAAATCCAATTTTTTGCCAGATACAAGAGAATGACCTGAGATCCAATAATCAACATATTCTTTAGTTTTTGTTGTTGTGTTTGTTTTTTGTTTATGGGTCACACCCGGAAGCTCTCAGGAGTTACTCCTAGCTCTGTGCTCAGAAATTACTCCTGAAAGGCGTGGGGGATCATATGAAATACTGGAGATTGATCCTGGGTAGTCCGAATGCAAGGTAAATGCCCTACCGCTGTGCTATCACTCAGCCCCCTAATCAACATATTCTTTTTTTTTAATTTTTATTGTGCCCAAAGTGAATTACAAAACTTACACTGCATCATTTATGGTACATAGTGACAATGAATGATGGGAATTCCCAGCACCAGTGCTGTCCTCCCTCCACACCTGTTCCCAGTATGCATCCCTTATTTCCCTCCTTTACCCCCCAGAATGCTAGTGCAACTGGTCTCCACTTTACAGCTTGTTGTAGATTGAGCATCCATTCCACCGTCATTGGAGATAAAAAAGGATAAGAAAAAAGGGAGAAAAAAAATTGGTGACAACTACCAAAAAAAGAAAGAAGAGAGAGAGAGAAAGAAAGAAAGAAAAGATAAATGGAAGAATAAAGAATAAATGGACCCAGCAAATAAAAATAAAAATAAATCTCTAAATAATAACCTCAAGAGTGAAAAAGAAAGAGAAAAGTGGAAGAAAAAGGAGAAGAAAAATAAAGTCAAAAACTAACAAATCAAAACAAAACAAGAAAAAGTATGGGTGCTGGAGTGGCAGGGTTTGGCATTCCCCCCACTTTTTTTTTTTTTTTTGCATAGGCACAGTAAGCTTTGGGGAATAAAGGGAATTCCTGTGGCCTAAAAGATTCAGGGTTTCTCCATCCTTGAAGCATACCATCATGGGATCAACCCATGGTTCCATATATACTCATTACCCCATCCCAAAAGGCTTTTTTGTGATGCCAGGAATGTTTCCTCTCGGATGTGTATGAGAAAATCAAGCCACTGTAGCTAGCGATCTTGGTATTTGCGCGGGTTATAGGTCAGAGTCTAGGATAGAGTCTCTAGGTTCTACAGGTTCCTATCCATCGTTGTTGTTGTGTTCAGTCTTTTTTTTTAAGTAACATTTTTTTAATTTAAGTAACATGATCATAGTTGGGTTACAGTCATAACCAGAATACCCCCCTTCACCAGTGTAATATTACCCCCTCCCTCCTTCCCATCCCCTGCCTGTATTCGAGACAGGCGTACTACTATAGTTATTTGTTTTTAAGTTCAGTAATTTGAATTTTTTTCCTTAAAGGACAAGAGTAAAAAAAATATAGTAAAGATGTGATAGTGGCAATTGCCATTGTTTGCATAGGTCCAGAAAAATGAAGAAAATGGAAAAAAAAAATCCTTGGCTGGATTACAAAAAGGCCTCATCCCAGAAGTTTATTGGCATAAGATGGACTAGGTTCCAGGCATGCCAGTCCATCAAACCCGAGTCATTCTCAGTGGTCCCAGTGAAAAATTTTCACACTTTAGCTATTGTTGGTATCAGATTCTTATATTTAAAGACTCTGGATTCTGTGTATTTCTTTCATTGATGTCAGGCTGATGTGGAGCATCTTCTAGTTTCAGCATACCATTAAATGCAGGGGGATTTGCCCTGCATGCTGAGTCATCTGGGTGTTGGGAGCACTCTTTGGTGTAAGTCAATGTCAAAGCAGTGGTAGGTCTTCTCTGGTAGAGGCTTGGATCCTGGTAATGGTATAGACAATTGTGGTTGTTTCTATAGATGGTATCCATTGTTCAGGTGTGTGTGGGCAATGCCCATTCTTCTGAGGCCTAAGCCAAATCATTATGCTAATGTTCAGCATAAAAGGCCTAATTACATTACCACATTTGTGTTCCCATCTCTATTAGGTAAGACCTTGTTTGCATATGTATTATTTTTCCATTTTAACGTGCCTATGCAAAAGAGAAGCAATGCCACAAGATATTGTTGGTGCGTCTGGGGGCCAACGAACAAAGTCCAACATTCCCCGTAACTTAGTTCAAACTTGAAATCTATAGAGATACTCTTCTACCAGTATTGTTTATAAAACAGATTTCAAAGGGGGAAAAAAATCTAACAATCAAATAACAAGTCCAGTGGGTAAAATTGTCACTATATGAGGATGTTTGAAAAGAGTTATAGATGTTAAGGTAATACATCTGAGATATACAAAGGAGATACATATGTCCTTTATGTTTTAGAAATAGTTAAAAGGGAGGGGGGTGTTTCCAAGACACCACTATGGTCTGTGATTTGGACAAGCAAAGAGCAATTTGAGCCATGCCCTTCCCTTGTAGCCTGCTGAAGCTTCCGACTCCCCGAGAGGCGTTTGCTTTTTAATTGCTGGAAGTTAAAAGTTCACCAGTCCCCTCCCAGCCCCTTGCAGGAACAAGGAAGCCTGGGGTCTCTTTTAAATTGCACCTCGCTGGAACCCACTTGCTGGGACCCTGAGCAGGTGTCCAGGACAACCCTAGGGACGGGGAGGAAGAAGAGAGAAGGCTGTAGAAGGCAGCCAAGGCTACACGTTCACCTTATCTTGGCCAAAAAACCTACAGCATGGAACCATGCCATAACATTTGTTCCTTGTTTTCGTTCAGTCCCTAAGCCGAAGCCTAGGATATTATGGATCCAAAGGTTCTGCTCAGTCTCTGTTGTCCAAGTTGGACCTCTGCAATAAGACATCTTGTTGTTGTTGTTGTTGTTGTTTATGTGTCCTGGGCTACAGCCTAGGGTAGGGTTTTCCTTATTAGTCCCAAGGTAGGTTCTGTTCAGTCACGGTTGTCAAAGTCAGTTTTCTGTTGTTGGTGCTCTTATTTTTCACAGTTCAAAGGACTGTGAAAGGACTGTGATATCTCTTCTCATTTCCATTTAGTGTTAGGTGATGTGATAGGACAGCCTGGTCTTAGGTCAAGTTTTCCTTTCCTCATTGTCATATCAAAACTGGCACAAGTTTGTGCCAGAGCAGTGTTATAAAACTCCCAATGGAGCTTAGTTCCTGATGGTGTTGCCCGCAGCTATATCACTTTTATGTCGGGGATCTGGGGTTTGGGATTGGACTAACACTGTCCAATCTCCTGGGGACTGTGTTGTATCCACATGACACATATTCAGAATGGGAGGCACCCTTCTGCTATAAAAAGTGAGTTCTTATCCCTAGAAGATAAGATCTTGTTTCTGTGTCTATGGTTTCCCCTTTTTTTTACTGTGCCCATACAAAAACATATGGTGTCATACTGTGTTGCTGGCGCTATTCAGGGTAAGGATGACAAGCTACACACACAGTCTCTGTCATCTGGTTTGGTTCTGAGCTTTTATCCCAGTCAAGGCTTTTTGTACCAAGCAGCACCAAAAATGGTAAGGATAGAGAAAAAATGTATATATTAAAATAGAACAAATAAAAAAAACTGACTTAAAAAGAAAAGGTATTTGAATAAAACAAGTGGGGGAGGAGGCTACCTATATATTTAGAAATACACATCTTTTTTTGTTTTGTTTTGTTTTGTTTTGGTTTTGGTTTTTGGGTCACACCCGGCGGTACTCAGGGGTTATTCCTGGCTCCATGCTCAGAAATTTCTCCTGGCAGGCACAGGGGACCATATGGGATGTCGCGATTCGAACTGATGACCTTCTGCATGAAAGGCAAACGCCTTACCTCCATGCTATCTCTTCGGCCCCTAGAAATACACATCTTAAGATATATTGTTATACAGGTATTGAACTTCCATAGGCATATTAAGTCTTTTGATATATTCTTATGGGGAGTAAAAGCCAAGGTACTTTTCGATTCACAGGCCTTGGAATTGAGTTTGAGAAATGCTTTGCTGCATTACGAGACCATATAGTGTCTTTGAGATGGGGGTTTTGCTGAGGCTGATTCCTGTATCGTGCAACAGTCCACGATTTGGTGGGGGTGAGAGGGGCCATCAAGCATGAGTCAGCAGGCATGCTGGTTGTAGTTCTTTGCCGAAGCATGAGAACTGGGACCCATAGGGTGTCCTTCACTGAGGAGCAGGAAGGTGGTCTGTTGGGGCAGGAGGTCAATCTTGGTGCCTACCGAGTTATGAACTGAAGGTAAAGAGGGTTAAATTAGGGGAAGATAAGGAATCAGGATTGGGAGATGAGGGGATAGAAGAGACACATGGGTAGGGGAGAGGCAATACATGACAGGGGCTATATACTATATATATGAATTGTTTGTGGTTTCGGCTTGGAGTCAGTACGGAAAGTCATGTCCCCATAAAGACTGACTTTAAAGATCTATTTGAGTGTTATCATCCAAATCTTTGGCATTCCATTTCCTTTCCTAGGAACCGTCTAGAATAAAGAACATTTTTAGATAATACTTAAAAAGTATATTTATCGTGTGGACGCGTTTGGGCCCACGCGGTTATGAAAATGAGTATTAGTAAAAAAAGACACAGCTGCAGGGGGTCCTGTATGAATACGGAAGGAGTCTCTCATGGGGGATCTCGGTCTCCTGGACTAAGCGGTCAGCCCAGGAGGCCATTGGCCAGCTGTCTGCCCAGATTCCCAGCCATACCCGTAGGAGAGAAGCAGGAATCCTGACATGTGGGATCTTCTGCCTCCAGCTGCAGCCCACCCTCTTTAGTATGAAAAAGCATGGGGAAGGAGTTTACTTCCTCCCATCCCTCCAGAGCTCAGATGCCAGGCCTGGCCTTGAAAGCCAGCCTGGTGTGGGGGGCTCTAGGTCTCCAGGACTAACTGGTCAGTCCTGGAGGCCTTTGGCCAGCTGTCTGTCCAGATTTTCAGCCATGCCAGTAGAAGAGGAGCAGCAATCCTGGCATGTGGGATCTTCTGGGTCCAGCTGCAGCCTTCCTCTCCAGTTTGAAAAAGCATGGGGTTGGCATTTCCCTCCACCCCCCTCCTCCCAGAAGGATCATATGAAATTCTGGAGATTGATCCTGGGTAGTCCGAGTGCAAGGCAATTGCCCTACCACTGTGCTATCACTCAGGCCCCTAATCAACATATTCTTTTGTTGTTGTTGTTGTTGTTTTTTGGTTTTTGGGCCTCACCTGTTGATGCTCAGAGGTTACTCCTGGCTGTATGCTCAGAAATCACTTCTGGTTTGGCGATCCATATAGGATGCAGAGCAATTGAACCATGGTCATAGGTTAGTGCATGCAAGGCGAATGCCCTACAGCTTGCATCACCTCTCTGGTCCCTTAATCAACACATTATTTTTGGGGAGGGGGAGTCACACCCGGCAGTGCTCAGGGGTTACTCCTGGCTCTATGCTCAGAAATCACTCCTGGCAGGCTCGGGGGACCATATGGGATGCCGGGACTCGAACCACCGACCTTCTGCACACAAAGCAAACACCTTACCTCCATGCTATCTCTCTGGCAATCAACATATTTTTAAGGGAAAAGATTGGAATACATGCAGAGAGCAAATGGTAGCCTGAATACAGAGATATCCATAATTAAAAAAGACTATGTAAATTCAAATGCACAGTGCATCTTTGAATATTTTTATCTATGGCATGTACTACTCTATAGGTCTCCAGAATAATCCACAAAAACCACAAAATATTTCAACAAGGCTACAGAAAAGTATTACATATTATTTGAGGCTAGTGGGGGAAACTACAGGATAGGGGTGCACAAGGAATGGGTACAAGTGAAGAAACACTGGTCTAGCTATCAATAGAGCACTGAGGATCAGTTAATATCTAGAGTCTCTAAGGAATAGAGTAACCAGAAATAAATGGTGAGTTACTTTAGAAGTCTGACACCTAGATTCTTCTAAAACTGTCTTGTAGCTATCAGTGTGTCCCTAGTCCTGGGTGGTACTTAGCAGCTAAACTTGTTGAAGACAAACTATTAGTCTTTAGGTGTGAACTTTACTGTGAAGCCTATTGGAAATTAAAGTGAATTCAGAACCAGAGCACTAGCACAGCGGGTAGGGCATTTGCCTTACATGCAGCTAATTCCCTTTTGATCTCAGTATCCCATATGATCCCAAGTACCGCCAGGAATGATCCCTGAGAGTGGAGCCAGGACTAAATCCAAAGCGCCTCCCAGGTGTTCAGAAACCCAAAAATTATATCAGATCAAATCAAATAAAAAATTAATTAAATGAATTCTAGAAATTGCCTCCTCATAAGAGTGCTGTTTTAAATATGACATGGAATCATGAAAAATAACTCAGAATATCAGTGGGATTGCACTCATTTTTTTATGCTTTTACCTCCACCAGAGTCTAAAAAGTGTCTTAAACTTTTTTCATTTGGAAATAATCTTCTTCCTGAAAAATGCAACATAGGACAGCACTATCAGAAATACCTCAAATATTGTTTTTTTAATGAGAAAACAGCTGGTTGTACTCAAGGACCATTTTTTGCTCTGTATTCAGGCGCTTTACCTAGCAGTGTTTAAGAGACCATATGTAGTTTCAATAATACAATCAGGGTCAGGTAAGTCAAATGCAAAGCAGGTGTATTATAAGCTCTTTTATCACTGTTGGTCACAACACATTAAGAAGCTTTTACCTATTGGGAGTTGTTTAGCAACTTCCCTGATACACATACACATACACACACACACACACACACACACACACACAGTGCTATTTTGAAATTGAAATTAAAGATGTTTACATTATAAAGGAAGTGATGTTATATTGTTGATGATGACATGAATAAACACTAAGAATGACACAAACCATGTCTTTTCTGAGTTGGACCGAGGAACCTATGCAGTAGGACTAGACCATTGGAGAAAGATAACTGTTCATCTAAAGTGGCAAGGGAAACAAGATTGTAGAATCACCTTAGGAAAAAGAGGTGTCACTTTCAAATAAATAAAATCATATTCTCTTGAATAATAACAAATTTACTCAATCAATAGCCTCGACTTCTATTTTCTGTTAGCACTATATTCCAGTAATCTATATAGTACAAGTTTGTCAAAATATGCAACAACTGACAGAGGCCAATCTCGGGTAAAAATTCTAAAGTTACATAAGAATCCTAAATATGGCAAGCCAAGGAGAGATTGTCCTTCAACTCAAAACACTTTAATCAATATAAAATATTAAATTAAATGAGGAATCAAATGTTGGAGCTAAGCAAAATTCAGGAGAGAGGAACTCATGAAATTTTCCTATATATTTACACATAAATATATATATATATGGATGTACATGGAATCTATTATGCTGAGTGAAATAAGTCATAAGGATAGAGATAGATGCAGTATAGTCTCACTCATCTATGGGTTTTAAGAAGGCAAATGCCCTACTCAATGCTATCTCTCCAGCTCCAGAAGGAGACATCTTGATAGACAATATGGTATGGAATGCTTTCTGCATGACATCTTATTATTGACAATATTATAACCCATAGTGTCTAAAATAATGTATTATGTATTTTACATATGGCTGACACAAGTTCATCCCCTTCAACACAAATGGTCTCTCCTGCCCCATTAAGAGTAATTTGGGAACATAGAGCCAGTTTTAATCCTTAAGCACTGCTCACTCACTGTAGCCAAAAAACAAAACAAAACAAAACAAAACAAAAAACAAATAAAATAAAATAGTAAAAAACAATTAAAAAGGCAATGCATAATGATGTTTCAATAATTACTCTTAATGTTAATGGTATGTATTCACCAATAAAAGACAAAATGGAGAATGGATTAGAAATAATTTTCTTACAGGTAAAGAATTGTAAGATGACACCCAATATTTAATCTAAAATAAGCTTTCCCCCATCTTTCTCTTTCCTGTAAATGTCTCTTTTGATATGTAAAAACCCAGATGGTTTACTCTTGGCCTTATCCCTTCTGGTCTATAGGTTTTGGTTTAATAAAGAAAGAGGCAGTATTGGCTTTTGGCTCAGAGACTACTAGGCTTAATCTGGCTCCAGAGTTTTCTCCTGACTGGATTGATTTATTAGTTCTTAGATACTACCCTGTTTCTTCAGATCCTTCTACCTAGGGTTCAGAAACATGGTGCCTGGTGCTCTCACAACCAATGAGTGTTATTTTGTCATGGTGAAGACAATAGATTTCAAGCTAACATAGGATTAATATAAAAGAATGAAAAACATTTTTTTACAAACAGATATTGCTTAAAAATTGCAGGTACAATTATATAGGTTTCTAGCTTTAAAAAGTGATAATATGTGAATATTTATATAAATATTAAAACATCCAGAAAACAATTTTTGCCCCTATTAATATATATAAATGATTTGGAGTTCTAAAATATTTTAAGAAACTAGTAATATGGTAGAAGTGTGATATCAATAGTAACAACATTAATAATAATAAATTTTACACCCCACATATATTAATTGAATAGAAATAACTACACAAATAACAGCTTTTATTGTTTGTTTTTGTTTGGGTGTCCCACCAGGTGGCTTTCAGGGGTTATTTCTGGATCTGTGCTAAAAAATCTTTCTGGGCAGGCTCAAGGGACAATAAGCAGGGAATCAAACTAGAGTCTGTCCCTGGTCAGCCATCAGCAAGGCAAAATGCCCTACTGCAGAGCTATTGCTCACCAAATAAAAGCCTTAAATGATAAACTAGATTTCATTGAGGAAATACAATAGATAAGTATAGAACACACTAAAAAAAAAGAAAAATTTTACATTTTAAAGTGATGTTTAACTTCTTTAAGGACACACCATATGACACTATACAAGTATCAAGAAACTTATGAAGATTAAAATAAACAAGTGTTATAACTTTTTTTAAGATTTTAAGGTCACTTTATTAATTGAGTGAAAGTTTAAGTCTTTGTTTATAGTCTGCTGCTACTGTCACAGTTTCTTTCTCCTCCCTCTTCTCTCTGCTTTTTTTTTTTGGGGGGGGGGGGAGAATGGTTACATTTAGCAGACTCAAAGTTTACATCTGGCATTTCTGGGGATCATAATTATGCAGCAACAGTGATGGTGGGACTGTTTTGTTTTTTGTTTTTGGGCCACACCCGATGATGCTCAAGGGTTACTCCTGGCTCTGTGCTCAGAAACGTTCCTGGCTTGTGGGAACATATGGGACACTGGGGATCCAACCAAAGTCCGTCCTGGGTCAGCCATATGCATGGCAAACACCCTACTGCTGTGCTGTTGCTCCGGGCCCGAGACTCTGATTCATGATGAATCCCAGGTTCCTCAATATTTTATTTTAATTTTTTAAATAATGTCTTTATTTAAGCACCATAATTACAAACATGTTTGCAACTGGATTTCAGTTATAAAAAAAAGAATATCCCACTTCACCCATGCAACCTTCCAGCCACCAATGCCCCTCCACCTCCTGCTTGTCTTCCAAACAGGCATTCTATTTTTCTCACTCACTATAACTTTTTGCTAACAATGAAATTTAGGACTTAAGCATAAAAATATAATGAGAAAAATCTTGTGTACACCAAGCATTCTTTTTAATAACCACAAGGTTAGCAAGAAAATTAAAGAAGAAATAATTACATGGTGCTGTTAGAATTTAGTTCATGAAAACCCATCATTAACAGTTGTTTTTAGATAAAATAACCTTTCAAGACTGAAACAAAAAGACTCAACTAATCACAAATATAGAAATTGGGTTAATAATAAAAAAATTTTAACTCTCTCCAAATAAAAGTTCCAAATAAAATACTCCAAATAAATTCTCCAAATAAAACACTTTATCTTTAATATCTATCAAACTTTGAAGTAGAAATTAAATTGATTCTCTCTAGAATTTTACCAAATTGAAAAATGCATAATACAATTTATGAGGCAATCTTTCTATAATAGCAAAACCAGACAAATATTAAAAAAAAGAAAAACCAGAAAAATATTCTACTAAATGTAGATACAAAATACAGTAAATATAGCAAACTAAATTTATTTATGTAACACATGTTATATTATGTTGTCTAAGTGAATGTAGTAATGCAGACTATTTAAAACATTCAAGTTAATCATTATAATGTACTATATCCATAATATTATATATTGAGATTAATCAATATGAAAAAGCATTAAAAAGATTTAGCACCAATTTATAATAAAACTCTCAAGGTAAGTACATTAGAAAAAAAATCTTAGCATAATCAGGGCCAAAGGCCTCATACTATATCCTCAATAATATCATGCTTAGTACCATAAGTAAATTTTTTCTTATAAAGTCATAAACAATACAGGGTTTCCCAATATAGTAACAGAGGATTTAAGAAGAAAAAGTATGTTAAAATAGTAAATAGAATAAAAATTATAAAAACAAGGGCAATACTATAATTATTAGCTGATGGTATGTTAATAAATATACATAACTTGTATAAAATTATAAACTATAAAAATTCTATTTAAAAAGCTTTAGAAACAATGAGTACAATAATTACAAAGTCAATACAAAGAGTATTTTGCAGTCCTAAATTCAAGGAATTAATAAAAAGAAAAAATAATAAAGTAATTTTATTAACAATAGTATCCAAATAATAATAATAATAATAATAATAACCAAGTTCCTAGAAATGATTTAACAAAGGATGTGCATGACCTAAATTGAAAACAAAATTTAAAGGCACTATTTTTTTTTTAAAAATTAGAGCAACATATAAGCTCATAAACAGTCCCTATACATTAGTGTGGAAAATTAATATAATTACAATTCCTACTTTAGCAAGATTTATATGAATCATAATATATATCAAAAGTCTACTTCATGGAAAAGAACAAAAAAAGGGGCCGGAGAGGTAGCATGAAGGTAAGGCATTTGCCTTTCATGCACAAGGTCGGTGGTTCAAATCCCAGCATCCCATATGGTCCCCTGAGCCTGCCAAGAGCAATTTCTGAGTATAGAGCCACGAGTAACCCCTGAGCTCTGCCAGGTGTAACCGCCCCCCAAAAAAAAGACTGAAAGAAGAGAAAGAAAAATGAATGTACTCACTTAAATTTATATTACAAAGCACAAATATAGAATCTTAACTATACTGAAATAAAAATAGACATATGGGTCAATAGAATATAGTTTAAAATTCACAAATAAAACATTATATCAATATTTAATTTATGATAAAAAATTTAAGGTCATACTATTGATAAAAAGTTTCCTTACAAAATGTTCGACAGGATTGAAGTGATAGCACAGCAGGTATGATGTTTGCCTTGCATCCTGGTCTCCCCAGTCTTCCAAGACAATTTCTGAGAGCACAGCCAGAAGTAACCCTTGATCACAGGTGGGTGTGGCCCCAAAACAAAATAAAAACAAAAAACAAAAATGTAGTCACACTCAAATAAATGAAGCCCTAATGTCCTATTCAAAATGAATTTAAAAAGGATTAAATGCTTAGATATAAAATCTCAAAACAGAAATTACACACTAGATAACAGGTGAAATCTTCTATTAAATAGTTTTAGAGATGTTTTGGGCATTTAGTCCCTATAGCATAAAAAATAAAAGAAAATAAAAATAAAATTGAACAGCTTTTGTAGAGTGAAATAAATAAATAGACAGAATATACCGTACATTTGCCAAGGGTTTACTATCAAAGGCATGTAAAGAACTGGGCTCAACATACAAGCAAACTAACAAAAGCAAACTAACAAGTCACAAAGAAACTAAAACCAAAACCAAAGACCATTGAATTTAAATTCTCATTTTAAATAAAAATTCCTTACAGTAACGGAAAGAACTGTCATACGTTGACTTTTGTCTACCTCTCATAAAACATACATGTTCCTCCATACTCTATTTGCTATTACCTATTCACCACAGTACCATTTTACAAACATTCCAAGAAATTTTATTTTTAAGAACTTCTTTGCTTTTTCTATTCCTATATGTTGATTTTATATGTTCATTTACAACATTGTTCAGTTTTTCTAATTATTAGTCTTATGCATCAAATATAAAGTTTGAAACAAAAGTAAATTTAAATAAAATGGCTCTGAAATTTCCAAAAAGAAGCAAAATTCTGTACTATGTGATACAGCAATTCCAAAAAGAGTAGAACAACCTGTGTTGGCAGAAATGTGGATGAAGAAATCATCTTTTCTTTTGGTGGGACATTTGTCTTATTCATTTGTATGAAAAACAGTAAGAAGACTTCTCAAAAAACTGTGAATTACCTTCTATATAATCTAGTGTTTCCACTTCTTGGTATGAGGCTCCCACAAAAATATTAATTTTTTAAAATTAATAAATTTGTATTCCTAATTTTATTGCCACTCCATTTTAAAATAAAAGCACAAACCAAAGAATGTATAATTAAATAAAACAATAACTGTGGCATATTTTACTATATTTAGTGAAAAAATTAAGAAAGGATGAAATCATGCAGATCATTGTTATGTATATTGGATTAGAAAATATTATACAGAATAAAGTGAATCAAAAGAAGAACAAATAACAAATGATCACTTTCATGTGTAGTGTAAAGGAACAATAAGATAATAAGCAAAGGTTAATATTAACAGACCCTGAGAGCTGCCTATAGATTTTAATTTATTAAGTTGGTATTATATAGTGAAAAGGAGCACAGAGTTAGTAATGGAGCTCTTATCACACCTTTATCTGTGTAAATATACATTTTTCCTACTATAATAATATTTATAATATTATAATATATAATGGCATTGCAAAGTAGTACCTGAATTAAAAACTATTTTTTGAATAGCCACTATCTCAATCTATCTGGACAATGGGATCTTTGAGAGCAGAGTTCTAGTGTCAGTGCAGCACCCACTATATTGAACTTAAAATACTTTATTATACCAACCACATAGTTTGCCAATATCTGAGAGGACAGTTGAACTTAACTTCCAAGTCTTGTGTAGATTACGAGTACTTAGTATACAGATGGAACCTAAATCATGCCCAGTTTCACAGCACAAATTAAGTATCCTGATTTTTGCATTTTATTAGGTGGATATCCATAAACCATTTTAAATAATCTAGTCTACCAGGCACAGACAGAGTCAGACTTACTGATTTGATCTTTACTCAGGCTAGCCAATAGTCCGCTTCTAAAAAAAAAAAAAAACTTGAAATGTATAAATATAAATTTGTGGCTAAAACCAAGGAACATGAAAAGTTTAGCATCTCTGATGATAGAGACTCTGAATCTTTCATTAATATCATCCAAATTAGTAGGTCTTGAACTAAAGATCATTATAAATTGAAGCTACTTACCAAATGTCTAAGAAACTATATTATAAACATCTGTAGACACATACCCTACCCAGGATTTTCAAAACTTGTGAAAGGGCTTTAAGGGCTATTAGAAAACCAGTACTATAGGTTAGAAAGATAGTATATAGAAAAAGGCACTTTGCTTGCACATGAATGCCTGGCATTCAATCCTAAACACACTTACAATTATCCCCTGAGTCTGCTAGGAGGAATCCTTGAGTGCAGAGTCAAGAGTATGTGCTTGAGCATAACTCCGTGTTTCCCCCCACCCAAAGAACGAAAAACCAGGCCACAGAACTTTTCAAATCCAAAATAAATAAATCACAGGGTAACACAAACTGTGTTCTCTAGCTATCTTTCAGAACTGTTTTAATATATAATATCAAAAAAGGCATATGAGGTCAAATATGATTTATATTTTTAACAGTAGCAAAATTCTATGACCAATGTGGTATAATAGGCCTACCTAGACAATAATGATATTATACAAATCCAAAATAAGTTTTGATTCTACTGCGGCAGTCTGCAAAGAACAAACAGATATTCCCAAGTAACTCTGAAGATGAACTTTCTAAATCACAGTGTCTAGGTACTTGTGACTGCAATTCTATATTGCTGTGCAGGATAGTTGGTCTGTGAAACAAAATCAGATACATGCTCCATTAACAGTGGTAATTTTATGATAGTCTACTGACTATAAACATCAGAATTAAAATAACTAAGTGATACTAGTGACCACAAATATTGGACCATAGAAAGCCAGAACCAATGGTACTGACTGATCAGATAAGCAGGAAACCTATACACTTCTCAAGCCACTTTGTGTTCGTCATAAAAAGGGATAATACAAATGAATGAAACCAACATCATCAACAGATGAAGACAGAAGCTCAGGAATATCCACAACTATAGTAGGAAGTAAAATTGCCGACAAGAATATAAAAAAAAGAAATTCTTCCAATAACTAATGATATCAAAAAATCAGAAAGTGTTGATAATGAGCAATCTCAAAATGAGATTGATACAAAATTAAAAATAAAGTCATCCAAGCAGAGCTAAAAGAACTGAAAAAGACTGTAGGTGAGATAATTCAGCACAATATCTGAAATCAGGACAAAAGATACTGTCAGTGCGCCAAGAAAAGATTCATGACTTTCAGTAAGGAAGAGAAAAAGGTTTTTAAATTAAGAAAATGTTAAAACAGGAGTTGGAGAGAATTACAGTAAATAGAGAACATGAAAAGTATTTAGTCAATCCAGATGTGATCTCCACACCAGATATGATGCCCCACATCATGCCAGGAATGAGTCTGAGTACACAGCCAGGCGTTTTCCCAAGCACCACCATTTGCCCCCCTGTCAAATAAAAATAAAATAAAAAGAAAGTAAATGAAGACACTAAGACACATTTAATAACAACTTTTGCATCATAGCATCATAAAGAGAGGAAATATAAGTACCTGAGAACTCCCTGACCTAAGAAACAATATATGTGCAATGATCCATAAATCTTAAATTTTCCAAGAAAATTAATTAAATTGAGCAATTTGAATACATTGTAATTAGCATGGCAAGAACCAAAGAAAAGGGTCTCTAAAAATCAGTGAAAGAGAAGCAAGACAAACAAAAGTATTCTTTAATGTCATAATCTCCTCATGATCCCCTCATTACACTTTATAAGAAATAAAAAAAATAAATACAAGATACTTTCAAGAATCCTTTATCCTGAAAGGGCTATTATCCAGATTTGAGAAATTAATTAATAATTACCAGACAACAACAGCTATATGGATTTGCTTGATTTGAACTATCTTTACAAAGAGTACTAAATTACCTTCAGTTAGCATAATAGAGTATAAAAATCTTAAAAAGAGGAGCAGTTGTAAACTACATAGTAACTTCAAAACAAAAATATATTAAAGACAATAACACGAAGATTTAATAAGGCTCGTTATAAAAGTTTTGTTATAAAATTTTATAAAGTTTTTTATAAAAGTTTTGTTATTTTTATATTAATAATTTTTATTTTGACTAAAGTGGTTTATAAATCATTCACAGTGGTATTTCAAGTACATAGTGACATTGAATCAGGGGCACTCCCACCACTAATGTTGTCCTCTCTCCACCCCTGTTCCCAGCCTGCATTCCATATCGCCCTCCTTTGCCTCCCTGGCTGCTAGTACAAGTGGTTCTTTCTATGTCTATCCTGTTGTAGACTGGGTATCATTTCTGTTGTAGTTGGCTTTGGATTTGGTGTTCAAGTCTGATCATTTTTTATTTCTACTCAATGTTCATATGACTGTTTGGTCTTGGTGCCCTTGATTATTTCCCCCTCAATTTGAGAGGCAGAACAAGATGGTTCTAGTTATGTATTTCTGTTTGAAGGTAAGAGGAAAAAAGAAACAAAAGGAAGAAAAAAGAAAAAAGGGGGCAAAAATTCAAATGAGCAAAAAACAAACAAACAAATACCGGGAGGGGTCCTTCTAGAGATTATAAATCGCAATTTAAGAAAAGAAAGGGAAAAAGGAAGGAAAACATAAAAATAATACAAGAAAAATAATCAAACCCAAAATAAAACAAAACAAAAACAAACAAACTAAAAACCTGAGAAGTACCACAGCAATACTGACAACAACCGAACACTAACTACAGTCCTGAAATAGAGACGAATCAAAGCACAGGTAAAGAAAAAAGAAAGAAAGAAAAAAAAGAAAAAAGAAAAAAGGACAAATAAAAGAGAATGAAAAGGAAAGAGAAAAAAAGAAAGAAAAAGAAAAAACACAGGCAACAACCTTTAAAAAAATTAAAGAAAAAATTTAATTTGTGCTATTTATTTTTTTTTGCATAGACACAGTAAAAATTGGGGAGATTAGAAAGGGAATTCTGGACTAAGATATATAGGGTTCCTCTGCCCTTGAAGTATGCTGTTATGGGTATAACTACAGGCTCCGTGCATGCTCTAAAAGTTATGTTATAAAAAGACTTGTTATCTAGGGCTGGAGCGATAGTACAGCAGTAAGGTGATTGTCTTGCCCATGACTGACCCATGGCAAACTTGGATTCAATTTCCAGCATCTCATATGGTCCCCTGAACCAGGAGCAACTACTGAGCACATAGCCGGGAGTAACACTTGAGCAACACCAGGTGTGGCCCCCAAACTAAAAACAAAAAATTTATATAAAAAAACTAGTTATCAAACACAAAAGAACAAAGGATAACCCCGAACTGATAAAACAATAAAATATTCATAGAAAAATAATTGATGAACTCTTCCATCAAAATGGAGAGTAATTCTATTGATTAGGAAACAATGTCCAACCTTGCACATCGTATGAGACACATATTTCAATACACAAGATAAAATCAGTTTTAGTGTCAAAAGCTAAAGAAAAACCATACAAGCTAATAGTAAGCTTAAAATAAAAAAAGAAGCAACTATACTTGTTTCAGACCAAATGACATTTATTCTAAAATATGCTGAGAGAAAAAGAAAATATTACATGTTGATTAAGGGTCTAGTAGAACAAGAAGATTTTACTATATTTAACCTATATTCACCAAATTAAGGTGTATCAACTGTCTCTTAAAATATGAAAAGGGATCGGAGAGGTGGCACAAGAGGGAATGCCTTGACCACACTAGCCTAGGAAGGACCTAGGTTTGATCCCCCAGCATCCCATATGGTCCCGCAAGCCAGAAGATATTTCTGAGCGCATAGCCAGGAGTAACCACTGAGCTTCACCGGGTATGGCCCAAAAAACAAACAAACAAAAAAGAATCTATGAAAAGAACTAGTCAGTAATTGTAACAGACCAAATATGTCATACCTACTTTTATCATTAGATAATCTAGACATAAAATTAAAGAAAAACAAACTAAATGAATTATATCTTATAGATAATATAAATATCAAAGTATATATATAGTATATATAAATACATAATATTTATATAAGTATACATAAATACTTATTTCAAATTATATACATATAAATCTAATATAAATCGAGAGAAAAAAAAAAAGCAAAAATATACATTCTTCTCTAGTATACATGGGACTTTCTTCAAGATACACCACATACTGGAACACAATGCAAATGCCAATATGTTCAATAAAATAAAATCATTTTAAATCTCTCCTCATATCATAACAAACACATGAAAGTAGAAATTGAACTCAAAATGAAATATGTGATAATTCTAAAAAATTGAGACATAAAAATCTTGTTGCTAAAAAGCTAATGGTTTAAAGAGCAATTCAAAAGTTAAATAAAAAATTATTGAAATAAATCAAAATGATGTTCTGAAAAGATAGCACAGCAGGTAGAGTTCTTGCCTTGTACCTAAATAACTCAGATTCATTTCACCTGATGCCATATCATTCCAGGAGTCTGGCTAAAACTGATGCTTGGACACAAAGGCAAGGAATAAGTTCCAGCACTGCAGTGAGTACATAAACAAAATAAATGCTATGTGAAGCTAATACATTTTTATATAAAATTCTATGTGACTGGCACATCAATTTCTATAGTTTTTGGAACTCAGTGTTCTTGATTCTGTGGTTGGTTATAAAGATATAGCATCCCTCTATATCATCCATGTGTCCAAAGTCCCTGGTCCCTGAATTACCTCTCTTTCATTTCTTAAATACATGACAGGGCTTTCCTTTTTTTCCCATAGTACTTTATCTCCTAAGCACCACTGGGTGTGACCCCAATATAAGGAAGGAAGGAAGGAAGGAAGGAAGGAAGGAAGGAAGGAAGGAAGGAAGGAAGGAAGGAAGGAAGGAAGGAAGGAAGGAAGGAAGGAAGGAAGGAAGGAAGGAAGGAAGGAAGGAAGGAAGGAAGGAAGGAAGGAAGGAAGGAAGGAAGGAAGGAAGGAAGGAAGGAAGGAAAGAAAGAAAGAAAGAAAGAAAGAAAGAAAGAAAGAAAGAAAGAAAGAAAGAAAGAAAGAAAGAAAGAAAGAAAGAAAGAAAGAAAGAAAGAAAGAAAGAAAGAAAGAAAGAAAGAAAGAAAGAAAGAAAGAAAGAAAGAAAGAAAGAAAGAAAGAAAGAAAGAAAGGAGGAAAGAAAGAAAGAAAGGAGGAAAGAAAGAAAGAAAGGAGGAAAGAAAGAAAGAAAGAAAGAAAGAAAGAAAGAAAGAAAGGAGGAAAGAAAGAAAGAAAGAAAGAAAGAAAGAAAGAAAGAAAGAAAGAAAGAAAGAAAGAAAGAAAGAAAGAAAGAAAGAAAGAAAGAAAGAAAGAAAGAAAGAAAGAAAGAAAGAAAGAAAGAAAGGGAAAGAAAGGAGGAAAGGAGGAAAGAAAGAAAGAAAGAAAGAAAGAAAGAAAGAAAGAAAGAAAGAAAGAAAGAAAGAAAGAAAGAAAGAAAGAAAGAAAGAAAGAAAGAAAGAAAGAAAGGAAGGAAGGAAGGAAGGAAGGAAGGAAGGAAGGAAGGAAGGAAGGAAGGAAGGAAGGAAGGAAGAAAGAAAGAAAGAAAGGAAGAAAGAAAAAGAAAGAAAAAGAAAGAAAGAAAGAAAGAAAGAAAGAAAGAAAGAAAGAAAGAAAGAAAGAAAGAAAGAAAGAAAGAAAGAAAGAAAGAAAGAAAGAAAGAAAGAAAGAAAGAAAGAAAGAAAGAAGAAAGAGAAAGGAAGGAAGAAAGGAAGAGAAAGAAAAAAAATATAGAATAAGAAAATTAGTGAAATTATTATATTTTGAAATGGAGTCATTAAGTCATTATCTGAAGGCTTACTAAAGTGTTGCTAATTTATCATTGTTTATATTGGTTAGACTTAGGTGTCTTCTATGCTACTTTGACATCTATCTTGATGCGTTCCAACAGGGATAAAAATGCGGAGGTGGCATGCAATCATGTAGGCCACATGGTTCAGGTATTTCAGATTCTGTGATTGACATGGCAGCTGCTATAAGACATGACTATAGATGCCAAGGTTTCTGTAAGTATGAAAAAGCAGAGGAAATCGCCTGCATTGACTTTGACAAAACCCTGGAGACATCAGTCCAAAACAAGTGTACCTGAAGTTTTGGTCAGGAGTCTGCAATGATCAGTGGAAAAGGCATAAAATTGGACCATTGACATGGTTGTGATTGTGGGTTGTGGGTGCAAATGCATTACAAAGACTTGGCTTTCCCCTCCTCCCCAAAGTGCCTTACAGATTTCAACTGTAAGACTGACGTTTAATTTTGTCATCATCTAACTCATGAGTACCCATGAGATTGCTCAGTGTGGTTCCCATCTTTTTCAATAATATAATGATTCAGTAGAGAGGGCCAATGAGAAGATATGCTGACAACTGTGGGTATATCTGTGGCAACCAGAGGCTTTCTCCTCTTTCAAAAATGATCTTAATTATCATAGTTTGATAGAAGTATTTTTTAATATTTAAACTCTAATAGTAATCTTCTTAATAAGCAAAGAAATATAACACTCCATTTTTATCCACTAATACCACTCACTCTTGCTCATATCCATAAAACCTTCACATTCTTTACCTTCACCGTACATGTTTCCTAGATCACTGTATTAGTATCATTTTATTTCTCACTTGACTTTAATTTCACTTAATTTAATGCATGGAACATACTATTAGATATTCAACTTTATTATTCTTAAGTGATTTTATTCTGTTAGATAATAACACTTTCTAACACACACTATTTGACTTTAAATTCATCATTTTGTGTTGTAGTTCAAGTATCAATCAGATTAAGGAATATTAAATTTCTAAATGCTGTTATCAGTCCCTTTAATAGTGAAAAATTTACCAGTAGGTTCTGAATGACTGACTTCTGGTTATAATTACACATTCATATTATAAAATATGAAATAAAATAAGAACTCTCAAATATTTTTAACTTTTTTTAAAAGTCAAGGACATGCAAATAACCAGACAAAATTATTCAAAAATACAAGGGTCTGAGTAATACTTTCAAAGACTTGAGTTTAAACATCTGTATTAAGTGCCCAAGTGATTTTAAGCAAATCAAAGAAAAAATTTTCCCAAAATAGATCCTAAGATCTAAGCAAGATAAAATGATATAATCATTGATCCAGCATACACAAATAATTTTGAAGTCATTTCCTGGTGAACTGAGCAGTTAATTTAATTGCCGATATTTTGAGATATTTATTCTGTCTGTGTATGTATGTATGTATGTATGTATATATATAAGTATATGGCATAAAACTTCATTATAGGACAAAAATTTGGCATATGAATATTTTGAATTTAAGTTCCTTAATATAACAGCTTATGCCAAAATGAGATATAAACCTTATTTTACAACTCTTCTAGACGTACTTTTCTGAATCTAAAGTTGAAGAAATAATTTTAACTATCTGATGTTGGAAATTCAAGGCCAAAGTTCTATAAACAAACTGCTTACTTGTTTGCTAATTAAAACTCAAGCCTTTTAAAATTTTTTTTGTCTTGACAGTTCCTCACAAATTTGTTTCTTTGTCTAAAAGATATGTAAACAGCTTTGTTCATTTCACCAGCCCCATATTCATGAGACTTCTGTGCACAGGAAATTAGTTTATTCATCCTGTTAATCTGTCTTGTGTCAACTTAATTATTAGGCCTGCCAAAGAGCTTAGAAAGGGAAGATGAGAGAAGTTTTCTTTTTCTACCCTACAATGACAGTCCTCTTGCTGACATCTTATATCTTGCTAGTAATTTCTCTCTTCTGGCTTTATTTCTTATCAAATAACTTTGGTCCTTCCTTGCCACTTCTTTCAAAGATAACATCATTCACAGGGTCACAGAATATTTTCTTTATTCGATATTGACATACTATATAGAACAATTTTCTAGAACCACAAGATGGACTTAGATAAGTAAATATGTATATATAAAGAAAAATAAATGTGTGCTAGAGATGATAAAGAGATGATGATAGAGAATGAGAGAAAGAGAAATATATAAAGTAGGAAATGAAATAAGCAAATTCCCTAAAATGAAAACTACCCATGATAATTCAGTAACAGAAAAAAGGTGTTTAAAGTACAAGAAATATGCTGAGATGTATGAGATGAGTCATTCTTGAATAAAGACAATACCATAATTATAGTTCAATTGAGTAGTTCTATATTTTCTCTGTAATTAATTGATCCATATAAACTTTAATATTTATGTCCATCACCTTCAACTTTCACCGCATATAGATAAGAAACATTTTGTTTGATTTTAGATGTTTGGATGGGGTTCAGATTTGGAGGGGTTGGGCCACACCTAATAATAATCAGTATTTCTGTGAACAGTAGTATGAAGCTTCACTCTGGGTAAAGCTTCAGATACTGAATAATACTAGCATACTTGTCATACTGAATAGTAAACTTTAAGTTTACTATTGCATGTAAGTTCAGACAATTTACACCAGACAAGGCTTATTTTGACTGCATATATCAAAATAAAATTTATTACAGATTCTAAGTTTTCAAAAAGATATGTTTCTAGACCCACATAGAAAATAGAGTAATTCTTATCTCTGGAAATTGATGGGCTATTGGTAAATTAAAACAGAGGAAGCATATCATTTATGGGAGTGTATTAATAACATTGTGGAGAAGCTAGAATAATACAAATACATTTGCTTTGCATGCAGCTGAACTTGGTTCAATCACCACATCACATATGACTCTCTAAAGCACTACATAAAGTATTTATCATATGCAGAGTCAAGAGTAAGCCCTGAATATCACAGGGTGTAGCAAAGATAATATTGTGGAGGGGGTGTAGATATAACACAGGGAACATATAATTTCCCTTATAAGCTGCCAAATCAGTGTCAGTGCCTGGCATCAAATGGAAACTCAAATGTCTATCAGAGGTCACTTCTGAGTATAGACAGGAAAAGAATATTTCCTGAGCACCACCAGTGAATACAGTGGGCATACTCTCCCCACTCTAACAACAACAACAACAAAAACAATAATTAAAAATATTGTGCTAAGGAATGGAAATGCATTTTACATTCATATTAAAAACTAAGCGATTGGGGCCAGATAGGTGGTGCTAGAGGTAAGGCATCTGCCTTGCAAGTGCTAGCCCAGGAAGGATCGATCCCGGCATCCCATATGGTCCCCCCATGCGGGGGGCGACTTCTGAGCTCTTAGTCAGGAGTAACCCCTGAGCATGAAACGGGTTTGGCCAAAAAATCCAAAAAAAAAAAAAAGTTCTAATAGAATGCCCATCATAACTAAAGCATTTTATGAATTTATCAATTCCAATAAAAATACCATGAAAGTTTTCAAGAAGATGTAATAAATATTCATGTAGTTTCTATGGAACAAAAAGAGGTCTCTTAATAGTCAAAGTTATTTGAGATAAATAAAATTAAAGATGTTGCAATGTCACACTAAGATATTTGTAACAATACTGAAAATCTACAGAAATAATACCATCGAATTGAATTAGATTAACATATAAATAGAGTAGAACAGATGCCCCCAGAGCTAAATCTTCACAAATATAGGTAGGTAAATCTCAGCCTGGTAGAAGGAAAAAATGAAGAACAGAAACGCACAACTACAAATGATGCTCAAAGAACTAGATAGCTATGTTCAAGGGAACAAAATTGTGCACTCTTTCACTTCATACACAAAAAGATAATTCAAAATGGATTAGAGATTATGATGTTAGACCTGAAACCATAGAATATTGAAAAAAAAGCAAATATTGTCTTCAATTTTGTATTTGTCGGCTTGACTCTAATAGCAAAGGAAACAAACATTTAAAAAGGCAATTAATCAAGAAACAGTTTCTTGATAAAGATAAAGAAAAAGTTTTTTTAATAAAAGAGAACATCCTAATTAGGTTAAAATGACCACTCACCCTATGTCCGATAAAGAGGTAATATCCACAATATTGATAACTTTAAATACTCAATAACAAGAAAAACTGATATCAAAATTGAGATCAAAATAGACATTTGATCCAAATAAATAATGTGGATGACAGAAAAGAATATGGAAATTTATCATTATAACTTGTTATTTGTAAAGTACCAATAAGAAAAACGTAAGAAGATACTGCTTTACAGCTTTGATAATAATATGACTTTTTACATAAAAAAGACAGAAGCAAGTGTTGGCATGGTGTGAATAAATGGAGGCCTGGGCCAAAACTATAATAAAGTGGGTAAGGAGCTTGCCTTGCATATGTTTGATCCCTGACATCCCATATGCCCCCTGGGTATTGCCAAATGATATTCTTGAGGGGAGAACCAGGAGTAGTCATGAGCACCCCTGGGTGCTTAAATTTTATTAGTATAACTGTACATTGGCCCAGCTCTTATGGAATACAGTATATACACTGGTAATTTTAAAAATAGCTTTACCATGAGAATCAACGATTTCAATTCCAGCTATCTTTAAAACATTATTTCAAAAACGTATTCACTCCTACTTTCTTTGCATCATTATTTACAATAGCAAGATATAAAGAGATAATAAGTGCTCTATAACATTCCAGTAAATAAAATGTAATAATATAAATACTCCATAATTAGAAAAAAGATAATTGTGCCACTCGTGCTAACATGGATGGGACTTGAGGAGCTAAGCTAAATAAAATAATTCAAAAGAAAGACATATCAGTTGATATGACTCCTTATAGAATACTGGGAAGACTAGCAATGAAACAAAAACAAAATCTATGAAATCAGATAGTATCATGCATGGGATTATCAAATCATCAGGTTACCAATAGGCAGAAGATTAAAAGGGGCAGGAAGTGGTGGACCATTATTGAGGAATATGGTCAATAGAGTGGTGGTGTTGTGACAATACACACTTTAAGAAATTTGGAGTCAACCCCTAAAACAAGTGCTACCCCAATTTGAAAAAAAAAGTATCGTTTGGCTATGTTTCTGAAATCTGGTACACTAAATTCTCTTGGTTATTATTTTTCTGTCAATTTTATGAGATCTTAAAACAGTTTAATATTACTTGATCAAAGAAAAGAAGCTCTTGTAAATAAATAGGTTATAGAATATTATTATACCATGCACAAGTATGGTATAGACTTTATAAAAATACATTTATATAAGTACATTTTTATATCATATATATTTATATCTAAATATTTATATTTATAGATCTATTTATTTACATAAATATATAATAAATATAAATATATACCATATAAGTAATATGGTGTATATTTATATTATATTTATATTTATATCAGTACATTTATATTTGCACAGACATATATTATATTATTTATTTAATTTTGATATTAGTATATATTATATATTATTTTCTATGAAGGTCACAAGTATGGTATAGACTTATAGAAAACATATTTATGTCAATGTAAATATAATAATGGTTATGTTATAATTTTGTTATATAATCAAATAAATAATGCATAATAAAATATATTTTTAGTATATAAAGTAATTGTGATTTATTAAGTAAAATACTTATTTCTGTGATAAAGCAGTACTCTAAGTGGTATCATTTTTTAACTTTGCATAGGCAGATAAAAAGAAAAATTTCTAAAAGATAAAATATAGATTTCACATTTGAAAGTATTTATCATAGAGTAAATGACTTTATATTTTGTCCAAAAAACAATCATGTTTCAAGCTAAAGTCTGTTCTTCAACTAAATTAGATTTCATGTCAATAATATATGACTTTTTTTCCAGTGCTTCTGTATATAAAGCTTCAATCACTTTGGAAAGTTCTAAACTGAAAATTAAAAAAAAAATTGTGAAATTATGAATGTGCTTTTAGGGCTCTGTTGATCATTATTCTGTTTCAAAGAAACCTGGAACCTCTTAATTTGGAAATATTTTCTTTATATGTGTCTATGAGAATCACTTGAAATATTGTTTATAGCTTGACATGTTATTAATTAATTTTAAATAGTCATATACATCTTTAAAAATATCCCTTTGGTATCACATGTTTCTTTGGTAGAGTTGGAATCTAAAATATTTACTTTCATTCTGCTTGTTCACTGCACCAGACTCATGGAGTTTTCCAATCTCTTTCCTATCAAAGACTGTGTCCTCTCTCCCTTGGTCCTTACCATTTATAAGATCATCAACTCTGGCATCCTCGAATACTCTAGGTGCTTAGGAGCCTTTATGACAGTAAGTTGAGAAATAATTTTTTTAAATTAGAAAAATGCCAGCAACGCTTGCAAATTTTATTTCATATGAGAATAATTCAATTCCAACAGCATATAAAATAATGTAAATCTTTAGGGGAAAATAAAATATTTTAGATTAGTTAGGGCTTAATCAAATAATACTTATACAAACTCTAAATATTAATCTATGTAATCTATACTTGAACTAAATGGAGCTCATAATATGTTCTCATCTGAATTAATGAACATAGGCAGACAGATATTAATGCTGCTCCAGAAATTGTTTGGTTAAGCAATTTATTAATCCTATGATATGTTAACCCTAGTGATTTCATTTTACTGATTTGACTTTGAAATCAGAGAATTGTATGAAACATTAAGAACAGAAGGTGGCAGGACTGTCTTTGAAATGTTTTTCCCAATAAATCTATAAATGCTTATTTTTCCATTGCATTCTTTTCTGCATTATGAAACATATGTTCATAAATACATATTAAAACATATTTATAATTTATTCTTATTTTCCTAATTAGTGCTTCAAATACTTAAAAGATACTTTAATTATACTAAAATAATAATTTTATTTTTGCCATAATTTGTTTAATATTTATTTTCTATTTTAAATGTTCAGAAACAAGCATTTAACCTACTGGGACCTGAAAGATTGCCTGAGATCTATTTGAGAGTATAGCAGATAAGATGCTTGCCTTACACACTTATGGCTTGTGTTCAATTATCAGCACCCCATATGGCACCCCCTCTTGAATACCATGTGGCTCCAAAATACAACCCCCCAAAAAATCATCAATTTAAAATAACTAAATTATGTGTGTATTAGGATAGCTTCTTAACTTACGATTTTCTCTTTAAAATCTTAATGTTCACTTTATAAAATCTTACATGATTGGACTCTATTTACAGGCATAAAAGAAACTTATCATGAGAATATTTCTTGTGCATTGGAACTTACCTTATATTTAATAAATCAAAAAATTGTTCATTTTTAAACAGCTAAATAGATATGATGTAATGATTTTATTAAGAACTTTTTGTAACTGATAATTTCTCCATAGATTACTACAGCTAAAGACAGGTTTTTATATTTTTTTCTATTTACTCCAAAATCTTTTAAAAAGATGTATAGAAAAAATCACAGAAAGTGTACCAAAGGTTTTTTTATTTTTTATTAATTTTTTATTTTAAATTATGAGAACAAAGATGCAAAGAAAGAGGACAAGGTAAAGTTACAGTGGAAGGACAATCACCCATAAACAGAATTCTCAGTAATCCCATTGCTGATATCTTAACTTTGAATTTTCAGCCAAAGAACATTAAGAAAAATAAAACAGAACCCATGTACAATTACTTTGTCCCTCAAGCCCCCAGATTGTAGTACATAATATTTCTTAGCAGCACACAAAGCAACCTAACGACATAAAACTTATGTAACTCCTTAAACATTGAAGGCAAAGTACTTTTTTACATTTCCATGTACATGCATATTAGCTTAAGTTAACCTAAAAAGTTTAAGTGGATTGTTTTTCTTAAGGATTACAGTTCAAGGAACACAGTAAAAACGGTGTTAGAGTGGCAATTATTGTTTGCATAGGCCCACCAAAATATGAGGGACATGGAAAAGAAAAGCCTTGGCCTGAACACAAGGAGACCCTACCCCTGAAGTTTCCTGGCATAAGACCAACTCTAGGCTTCAAGCAAACTAGTTTGTCCAATCCAAGTCTTTTGCACACCCCTACAAAGCTCATTATTACTCCTTAACTCTCTCACCCCCATCAGTACCCCACATTTACCCTTTTTACTACAGTTCTAATCACAGACCAAAGTCGTGCATTGGATTTAACAACCCCCAACTATGTCAAAAGACATAAAATGGACACATATGTCTTTTGAATATTTTATGTGTATTTTTTAACAGCTATAACTCTTTCTAAATATTCTCTTACCATTACGATTCTACCCACTTTTTATCTTGTCTTCTCTTTGTGAGCTGTTCAATAAGGAATTTGGGTGGAAGTGTCCCTCAGTTTAATGCTTATGATTGAACCATGTCATGGGGATTGTTGGACTTGTTTTTATGGCCCCCCATATGCACCGATAACGCCACCTGGCATTGTTCCTTGCTTGCATAGGCACATTAATATGGGAAAATACTATACATACAAATAAGTTCTTATCTAATAGAGATTGGAACATACAAATCTCGTAGTGCAATGGAACCTTACACCCTGAACATTGATATAATGACCTGGCACAGGCCTCAGAAGAACGGGCATCCTCCATTCATCCCTGAACTATCTAAGAAACATCCAAGGTTTTTTATAACAACACCTGGAAGCAATCCTCTTCCAGGGAAGACCCTACCACAGCTCTGACAATGACCTGCTCAAAAGAGACTTCCCTTAGCACTAAGAAGACTTGACAACAACAACGACCTGCTTATAGGACAGGGCTCTCTGCATTGCCCTTTAATTGTGAGGTGAAACGAGAGGACGCTCTGCACCATCCTGACTGCAATATATGATATGCAGATTCCAGGATCTTTAATACAGAAACATGATACCAACAACAGAGACTGTGTGAAAAATAAAAGTGTATTGGCACTACAGACAACGACCAATAGTTTTTTTGTTTGTTTTGGTTTTGGTTTTGTTTTTTGGGTCACACCCAGCGGTGCTCCTAGGTTACTCCTGGCTCTGCGCTCAGAAATCGCTCCTGGTAGGCACAGTGGACCATATGGGATGCAGAGCAACCATCCCTCCTGAACTGGCTGAGTGCAAGGCAAATGCCGTACCACTATGCTATCTCTCGGGCCCATACCATAGTTTTTTTAATTATTGTTGTTTTTGTTTTTTAAGGATATAATTAAGCATTACTTTGTAAGAAAACTTGCTTTTGTAAGATAAGCATTAAAAATAATTTAAAAAAAAGCATTGGAAATATTTTGTTATCTACAAAATGCCAGGTTTTCCACAAATTACATAATATTGTTGTAGTGTTTACATATTTAGCTAAAATAATGTGCTAGTGTTCTTCAATGACTTAATAGGTTTAATCCTTAACACCTCATACTTCTCCAAACTCCCACTAGCAATCTTAGATTTGCCCCAAAGTCCGCTCTCAAAATAAGGGGGAAAAAATGAAAGATAATGCATTATCATATTTGTATGTGATTTCTCATATTAGTATTTTTGATATTATATGTGATTTATGAATGTTAGTAATAATTTTCCTACTATAGATACTAAAATATAGTCTTTTGTTATTCAAATGATATTAAAAAATAAAAAATACCAAATGTTAGAGGAACATTAATAACTAAAATGATAAAAAAAATTTGAAGGAAAGCCTCCACTCCCATCTTTCTCAGTGCTTGTTAATCCGTTTTGTAATACAATATCAAGTGTTTGTCAATTGTTTTATACTGTCAGTTCCTTTATTTTGTCCTTTATATTCCTCAGATGAGTACAGTCATCAAGTATTGATCTTCTTCCTTTTACTTCATTCAAGTTGAGACTCTCTGATTCTATCCAAGTAGCAGTAAACTGAATTATTTTAGCTTTTCTTACTACCTTGCTTTTTTCCATTGTGTTTAGAAACCATGATTTGTGCATTGATCTGCAGTTGTACATTTATATTGACTTCATTTTCTGAATATAAGCTAAGTCATACAAAGAAAATACCAACTACATGAGCTACTGAGCAGTAGATAGTACAGCAGCTAGAGTGCTTGCCTTGCATAAGGTAGACAGGGTTTTAACCCTGGCATCCCATATTGTCTTCTGAGTCTACCAGAAGTAATTCCTGACTGCAGAATCAAGAGTAACCTAAGTGCTCCTGGACATGGCATATATACATATATGTATAATATATATTATAATTACATAATATATATACCGACTACTATTCTAGGTCATTTTTACTCTGCTACATTATTTCCCACCTTTATCTTGCCTTAACTCTCAAGTTTGTTCATCTCACTTCAGTTGTCAGAGTTCAAACTTTTATTTCAATTAGCATTCCTTATTCTTGCTTTATTTCTTTGTATGCTACATACAAATGATATTAACTTACATTTACCTTAGCTATGGTGTATTTCACTTTACATGAAACCCTCTTATTTCATCCAAGTTGTAGAATAAGACTTTTGAAGGATGGTTTGTGGGGAGACATTTTTATTAATTTTTATATGTTTTCCTACTAATTAGTGTGTTCAAGTTTTCTACCTTGTTCTTTAGTGTTAGGAGATTGTAAGATTATAGATATTCATTTTTTTCTAGATTATCCAGTTTAGTGGCATAATGTTGCTTGAAGTGATTTGCTACCACTTCTTTTCCATAGAATTTGTTAAAAAAATAAACTGTCTCCTTTATTCTGATCTCATTTATTAAAGTTTTCTATATTCTTTATTCTGGTCTAATAAAAGTTTTGTTGACGAGAAACAGAAAGTAACTTGTTTCACTGACTTCCGAAAAATTCTATATCTTAGGTTTCTTCTCTAACATTTTCTTTCCACTTACTCTTATATTTGTTGTTCTTTTCATTTGTGGGGGATTAGAAAAAAGCTTATTTAATCTTTTAATTAGTTTATGATGTTAGTCTATATTTCTTAGTATATATTTTGTTGTATAGATTGTGCTATGCTACTCCTAGCTCTGCATGCAGAAATACCTCCTGGCTCAGGGGACCATATGGGAAGCCAGTGGATTAAACTTTGGTCCGTCCTATGTCAGCTGTGTGCAGGCAAACACCCTACCGCTAGGCCACTGCTTAGGCCCCTATATTTTCCTTTTATTTACAGAATATATTTATTCTTTAAATGTTCCCGTTGATGTAATGGTCCTTTAATAGTGTCTTCTTCATAAATGCCTAGACTTTCCCTATTATTTTGGTTAAATTTTGCTTAAATGGAATTTATATGTATATATGTATGTGTATATATATATAAATGGAGTTTATAGTCTATTATATACTTTATAATCACAGAACATGATCTATTTTAATTTGTATGTATGTATGTATATATACATATATATATATACATATATATATATATATATATATATATATATAAAACAGTTTCCATGACTAATGGAACCTTTTTTTTAACCTATAATTCTGTCCATGATGACGAATGTCCCAGATACATTTGAGGAAAATATGTATTAACTTTGGAGGGTGCATAGAAAGTCCTAAACAGATATTCTAATTTCTTATTCACAGTTCCAGGTGACTTTGTTGTTCTTGTAGTTATTTTGCCTGGTCGATATGTCCAATGATGATAGTGGAGTGTTAAAGTTTCCAGGTACTATTGTGCTAATGCCTTTCCTCAATTCTACTAGTAATTCTTTTAAGTACTTTGCTGCTTCTTCATTTGATGAATATGCATAGGTGGTTTAAGACTTCTTTAAATATTTATATGTATTCAGTAAATAATGCACATCGCTATATTTTATTACCTTCCTTAATTTTAATGCTCTTAAGTCTGATACCATATGGTTATCCCTGATTTTGAGTTAACCATTTGTCCAAGTGATTAATTTTTAACCTTATCCTCTGAGCCCGTTTTATCCCAAGAGTTCAGGTGCATCTCTTGTAAGCAGCAGACAGTTGAATTTGTTTCCTGATTCATCTAGCCTACTTCTGATTAAGGGGTATAATCCATTGACATTTAGAAGAATTATTGACAGAAAAGATTTTATTGCTCTTTTTTCTATGAGTATTTGAGGTGATTTTTCAGTTTGTTTCTTTGCCTTTTGTTTTGTTTTCTCTGTGCATTTTGATGCTGCCTTTATGTGGTCATCTGTTCCTTTTTTTCCTTCTTTTGCATCTATAAAGAATCTTTGCCTAAGGATACATTTAGAATAGATCTGAAATTCTAAATTTGTTGCTATTTTGAATTTAAAGTAAATCAGTCTCTAATTCATTCTTGGAGTCTCCAGTATAGTGCCTTTCTGAAACTGTGTAATTTTTATGTATCTTTCTAATTCTGGGCAGAGTTTATTTAGCTTTTTTTTAGATTCTTTTTTTTGGGGGGGTGGGGATACACCCTGCAGGGCTCAGATTTTGCTCCTGGATCTTTGCTAAAGGATCTCTCCTCATATGCTTGGAGGACTGTGTATATGCCAGGAATAATACTAGAGGCAGCTTCATGCAAAGTAAGTGCCTCAATCCCTATATTGTCTGTAGAACCATGGAAATACTTTTATAATTTTTGTAATCTGAGTAATAATTAAACAATACCTAGATTTTTGTTGATATTTTTACATTCAGGAAATGTAATATAGACCATCTCTTCTGGCCTAGTTAAAAACTACAGTGTGAGTATAAAAAGGTACTTTATATATTAGTTTTTGTCTTTTTCTTTTAAAAGTCTGTCTCACCTTTACTTTTTGGCATTTTAATTACAACCTGTTTCTATTTCCTTCTGTTTGGATTTATTTTGTATAAAAATATTGCACTTCCTGGATTAGGATACATTCTTTTGCTGTCTATAAAAATTTTTATTTTTAATATTCCAATTAGCAATTATTTCTACTTTTTGACCTCACATACTGTGATGCTATTTAATGATATTCCAAGTATTTCTAATGTTTTTCCTTATTTTTTAGTTTCTCTCTTTCCTTCATTAATGATGACCTCTTAATTGTCTTTGAGAACACTAATTCATTTTAGGGCCCAGAGCATAGAACATTGAAGGGCACTTTTGTTGTATGCAACCTACTTGAGTTTATTTCCTAGAACTACAAAAAGTTTCCAGATCCCTTCAGGAGAGAATCCTTATCACCACCAAATGACCTCTCCCAAAATGCTCAAAACAAGTCAGTAATATAAGTCGCAGCAACTTTTTTTTCACAGCAGATTTTCTAGCTATATAAAATTGCTATTTATTCATTTTAGCTTAGATATTATACCTTTATTTACTTTATAAATGTTTAAGTTACTCTATTAGTACTTTCTAACTTTCTCCAAGCTAATCAATTGTCTTCCATTAATTTATTCATCTCATAAAACATCAATAGAATTATTGCTTTACAGTCATTTTTTTGTCAATGGAGAAAGCTCTGATGCATTTGGATATCTCTTATGGTTCTCCAAATCTGCCACAAGAAATTTCTGAGCCTAAAGTCAGGAGCTATCTCCTGAGCACTGCTGTGTATCCCTAAAAACAGACCAACAAACAAATTATGTTACAATGGCAAAATAACTGTATCTATTACAGTGAGTAAGACACTTTCCTCTCAATGCAAACTGGATTTGATCCCCAACACAACACATAGTCCTCGGAGGCTATTAAGAGTGATCTCTGAAGTGACAGAGTGATAGTATGATAGACAGGGTCTTGCATATGGGGTTTGATCCCTGGCATCACATATGGTCCCCAAAATCTGCCAGGGATGATTTCTGAATATAGAGCCAAGATTAATCCCTAAGCACCAGCAGCTGTGGCCAAAAAGTAAAAAAGGAAAAAGTAATCTCTGAGTACAGATCTAGAAGTAGGCCCTGAGAATAGCTAAGTGTGGCCTAAAAACAAACAAAATTTAGTAATAAATGAATATGTGTATATGTATTCATATAAATATATGTTATATATGTGTATACAAAATATTTATACACATACATATTTGATACAATTTGCAGGAGTTCCATTGTTATATATAAATTGAGTAGATAAATTAATTTTCTTCATTTCTCAGTAGGTTCAGCCATCATTTCTCTTTTCCTGGTTAATAGAAAGACAAAATACTAATAATATATTCCACCCACTCCCAATATTAAAAGTTAATATATATGGGAAATTATATAATAAATGGTTGCATAAATTGTAATAATTTATGTCCTCTCTCTCAGTTAAAGAAAGTCATCATCTACCCATGAACAAAAGTATCCTTGGAACTAAAAATGACAAAAGCTCAATAGTAGAGCAAATTTCTGGCACCCACGACATTTTCAATTCAGTTTTTCCCTGAACCACTTAAATAAATAAACCTGCTTTTTTTGGAAATTGTGAAATGAAACACCATAACCCAAGGGGGTGTGGAGACATTTCTGTGAACCTGGATAAAGACAAACAAGCTTATTTCGAGTTCTAGATACTATTGGAAAATGAGATGCATTTCTCAGCGGAGGACTGAAAGCACCTATAGAATACTGGATCCACAAATTGACATTTTGAAGGAATTTTTAGTTTGGTGTTTCTCTTGTAGCAAAGCAAAAATTAAAAAAAAAACAATACTAATAATACACGGTTGAAGATTCTGGTGTTGCTAATGTAGCCATTACATTTTGCAGGACATTCTCCTTTTGGGGATGATGGGCCAGGTGAGTGAAAATTCAGCTATACTTGATGCTACCAGAGACAGCCTATCTCCCTCAGACTCCTGAGAATTCCCCAAAGTTATTCTGCTTTTCTTTCATCATGTGCTTTCTATGAACTACTGAGCGACTCTACTATCAGCTCTACAAATACCTTCTGAATTACCCCAGTCCTATCCTACTACCAGACTGATATCCTCTAGCTACTGAAGACCCTAAAGACAGACTTTTAAATAGGCATTTCTTGGGGGAAAAAAAAGCAGCTGCTATTTGCCAAGATCTTCACAATATATTACCTGGCTTTCTTGACTATTTTTAAAATTATGTATTCATAAAATTACCCTGACCACTGCTATACTATGATGTAAAGTGATGTACATAACATTTAAGGAGAAAAAGTGATAGTTTTCACATATCACTTAAAGCAGGGGTCTCAAACTCATTTTACCTGGGGGCCGCAGGAGGCAAAGTCAGGGTGAGGCAAGGCCGCATAAGGGATTTCACAAAAAAAGTCCTCAAACGTCATTATTAACAGTTTTAATTATTTCTCCTGAACATGAATAGAACATTGAGTGAAGATCATGAACAGTTCTTCTGAACATGGCATCTTTTGCCTATTCCTTGCTGCCAGAGACTTGACAGCACTTCTCAGAAATCTGAACCACATTTGGCTTTAGAGAGGAAGTAGTTGAGACCCTCAGTATGGCTTGAAGATGATCATCATTAAGTGTAGAAATGTACTTTGACTTATAGAAGTTCAATGTGGAGAATAACTTTTCACACAGATATGTGCTCCCAAAAAGGCACATGGTGCACTTGAACATTCGGGAAAGCTCAGGGAAGCTGAGGGGCAATCCTATCAAAAATTGCTCATGCATGTCTGCTTTTCCACTAATCTCTCTGAACTTGGCTTTGAGATCAGAGTTACATTGCAGGTCAATGAGCTCCATTTGAAGCACAGGAGGGGCATCTTGCACATCAAAGGAAAAGGGGTCCACCAAAATTTGGAAAGTGGCTCTGTGCTTTCTGAAGTCTGCAAATCTGTGATCAAATTCCTTCTCTAGCTTAAAAATAGCATCAACATATTTCTCACCACTGAATGCTATGCCTGCATCCACAAGTTCCTTGTATGCTGTGAAATGGCAAAGATTTGTCTGAGAGAGCTGGGATTTCCATAACCCAAGTTTTGTGGAGAATGCTCTCACATTGTCATAGGCAGCACTGATAAGCTGCCCCAGGCCTTATAACATCTTGATTAGTACATTCAGCTTATGTGTGATGTCAACAAGAAAAGCTAAGTCCATGAGCCATTTGTGATCCCTCAACTCAGAAACAGTATTCTCATCCTTCTCCATGAAGGCTTTCACTTCTCTCAACTCAAAAAATCTTTTCAGGACATTTTCCCTGCTAAGCCAATGTACCTCAGTGAAATAGAGCACATCTCCATATTCTGACTCCATTTCCTCTAAAAAAGCATGGAACCTCCTGTGCTTTAAGCCCCTGAATCTGATTTGGTTGATGCATTTCACAACAGACATCACATTGTCACACAGCAGGCATTTACTGCAATGGGCCTGCTGATGGATAATGCAGTGAAGAGCAATGGCCTCTCTACACCCTCCTCTTCAAGATTTTTTTGAACAAGTGCTACCAGTCCATTTTTCCTCCCCGTCATCGATGGTGCTCCATAGGTTATTATTCCAACAAACCTCTTCCATGGCAAACCTGCATTCTCAATGGCATCATACAGATGCCAAAATATCTCATTAGCCGTGTCTGGCCATGCATTGGAATCATTGTGAGCTGCTCCTCTGTCAATTCAAAACTTCAATCAATACCACGGACATAAATTGTGAGCTGTGCAGTGTCTCTTATATCTGTACCCTCGTCAAGAGCAACTGAGTATGCATCAAAACATTTGGCTTTCTCACACAGTTGATGATAAATGTCACTTGACATGTCAGAAATGCACTTTGCCATAGTGTTGGCAGAAAGGCTGATTTTGCTAAACTGACCTTTCTTTTCTGGACAGGTAATACTTGCAGCCTGTAACATGCATTTTTTAACAAACTCTCCTTCTGTGAATCATTTCCCTGCCTTAGCAATCATCTCACTAACCATGTAACTAGCTTCGAATGATGCAACATTCTCTTTGGTTGCTTTCTTGAAGAAATCTTGTTGCCTCATTAGACATGCTTTAAAACTGGCAACCCGCTTAGCTCTCTCATTTCCCTGATATTTTGCACATTTCTCAGCATGTTTAGCTGAATAATGGTATTTCAAGTTGTATTCCTTGAGCACTGCAACTTTCTCTGAGCAAATAAGACATGTGGGGATGCCCCTATGCTCAACAAAGAAATACTGCATCTCCCACTTTTCCTGCAATTGTCTGTGCTCGTCATCAATCTGTCTCTTCACTGCAGGCTTTGATGAAGTCATGATGAAGGTATGACAAAATCTAATTCTGTAATAAACTTCTCTCCCTTCTCTCCCTTAGGCCTCCGATAATGCAAGGGACCGCAGGCAGGAGCAGCAGAAATGACATCTCTGCTAGGCGCAAATTATTCACAATTGTTCACAATAAAAAAATCACTTTAGTAAGAAAAAAAATCACAAAAAATCACATTAAACATTTGCATACCCCGAACGGAAGTGCTTGGTGGCGAATGTTTAATGTGATTTTTTTCTTACTAATGCGATTTTTATTGCAATTATTTGTTAAGTGAATAATCACGAATACTGCGATATTTGAAGGCTGGCCGCAGGCCACAAAATGTTGTACGGAGGGCCGCAAAAGGCCCGCGGGCCTCGAGTTTGAGACCCCTGATTTAAAGAAAAAAAAGTGACAATTTTCAAGTGGATTGTCTTTAGCCTAGCAAGAAAATGAAGTTCCTTTCCTTTTGGATTGCAACAACCTTTCTATTTCTTTTGTATCAATCTTTGGTGGGGTCTTCATGAGGAGAAAGAATTCATCATTACTGATCTTCATGGACATCTAACTCATATACATCTGGTTATTTCTTGAACCGCATTGCTATGATGCTTCTTAGCATTGTCCAGACCAATCTACAATAAAACTTTTTTTTCAATGTTTACTTTGGATATTTTGGGTTTCATATCAATTTTAAGATCACCTTCTATTTCTTTAAAAGATAATATTGACTTTTGGTTAGAATTATATTGATTATGTAGGTGATTCTGATTAATATGGAAAACTTCACAAAATAAGCACATGAAAATTCCTCTGGATTTTAACTTTTGAAGTTATACACTGATTTTTTTCTTTAAAAAAATAATTTCTTTAAACACCATGATTGCAAACATTATTGTAGTTGGGTTTCAGTCATAACAAAAATACTCTACTTCACCATGCCTCATCTTCCCATCACCAATGCCCCCATCTCTTCCCTCTCCCACTTCCAGCCTCTATTCCAGACAGGCTTTCTACATCCCTCACTCACTGACATTGTTATGAAAGTTCTCATCATAGTTATTTCTCTAACTACACTCACCACTCTGTGTTGAACTTCATATTTTTTAATATTCACAATTTAATTCAATGTTAAACTTCTAACAGCAACAATTTTGTGTTTTGGAGTAGGAAAAGAAACGATAAAGTGCATTAAATATAAATCTTCTAGTTCTTTTCCTCTGAGTTCTTACTAAGATACTAATTACTAATTCCAACAAAAGAGTACAAGGCTTTTAATTATCAAATTTTTGTGCCTTTAGAGTGATAATAATAGTGTCTAATCTACCTTAAAGGACAGATGTTGGTTATATTAATTGGCATTTTAATGATGATTAACCTAAAATATTTTTTATTTTTAATTATGAGAACAATGATGCAAAGAGGACAAGGTAAAGTTACAGTGAAAGAACAATCGCCCATAAACAGAGTTCTCAGAAGAAATCCCCTTCGTAACGCCTAATATTGAACTTAGTCAAAAAAACATTAAGAAAAATAAGGCAGAACCCATGTACAATTACTTTGTCCACAAGTCCCCAGATTGTAGTACATTATAACATTTCTTAGCAGTACACAAAGCAACGTAAAGCCATGAGATTTATGTGACTCTTTAACTTTGAAGGCATAGTATTTTTATATATTCATGCATATACATATTAGTTTAAGTTAACATCAAAAGTTTAAGAGGTTTTTTTTGGAGGGGGTTATTCAAAAGGGCACAGTAAAAACGGTGTTAGAGTGGCAAATATTGTTTGCATAGGCCCACCAAAATATGGGGGTCATAGCAAGGAATAGCCTTGGTCTAAATACAAGGAGACCCTACCCCTGAAGTTTCCTGGCATAAGACCAACTCTAGGCTCCAGGCAAACTAGTTTATTCAATCCAAGTCATTGTCTGTAGTGCCAATACAGTTTTGTTTTTCATGCAGTCCTATTGTTGGCATCATGTTTCTGTATTAAAGATCCTGGAATCTGCAATCCTACATTGAAGTCAGGCTGGTGTGGAGTATCCTCTAGTTTCACCTCACAATTAAGGGGCAATACAAGCCCTGTCCAGTAAGGATGTCATTGTTCTTGTTAAGTCTTTTCAGTGTTAAGGGAAGTCTCTTTTGAGTAGATCGATGTCAGAGCAGCGGTAGGGTCTTCCCTTGTAGAGGATTGCCTCTAGGTGATGTTATAGACAACCTTGGATGTTTTGTAGCTGTCTTCTCTAGATTAGGGGTGAATGAAGAATGCCCATTCTTCTGAGGCCTGTGCCAGGTCTTTATGTCAATGTTCAGGGTGTAAGATCCCATTGCACTACAAGATTTGTGTGTTCCCATCTCTATTAGATAAGAACTTATTGGTATGTATAGTATTTTCCCATTTTAGTGTGCCTAAGCAAACAAGAAATAGAACCACGTGGCGTTATCAGAGTATATGGGTGTGTAAGAACATGTCCAACAATACCCATGACTTGGTTCAAACATAAGCATTAAACTGAGAGATTCTTTCACACCAAATTCCATATTGAGCAGTTCACAAAGAGAAGTTAAAAAGGGGGGCGGAATCATCACTGTATAAGAAAATATTCAGCAAAAGTTATAGCCATCAAAGAAAACACCCATAAAATGTTGAAAAGACATATGTGTCCTTTTTATGCCTTTTGGAATAGTTGGGTGGGTGTTAACTCCAGGGTACCACTTTGGTCTGTGACTTAGGACTCCACAGTACTTAAGTTAGAAAGGGTAAATGAGGAGTAGATGATAGGGGTTAAGGAAGTTAAAGAGAAAAATGATCTTTTGTAGGGGTGTGCAAAAGGGCAGAGTACAAAATGGACATTCTGCATACATAAAAACATAATTCAATGATATTGAGTACTATTAATGTATCTTGTGTGCCCTCGCGTGATTTTGAAGATACAGACTGAAAAGAGATTACCAGTGAAGCTGGGAGGCCAGAAGTTTAGGGCCCCACCCAGACCCTCCCTAAGGAGCTGAATGGATAATGGGGGAAAGCCTAGGGTACCTTCAAACTCCGCCAAGGGACCCAACTCACCAGCTTACCCAGGCATGTGGCCCGGGGAAGCCTTGGAGATCTGGAGCAAGGCGGCAGAGTGATGCTGGGGTTACCCAAGTCCCGCACCCCCCTAGGCCTGGTTAAGAAGGCCTCTGGCATGGGGGAGGCCTGCCAAACCCCTTGCTGCTAGGCTCCCAGGAAGGAGAGAGATCCTTCAAGAAGCTCAACCTAAAATATTATTTTAAACTATACCACAGAATATATAAGTTAATAATATAATAATGAAATAAAAATAGATAGTACTGACATATAATGTAACAAAGTAATGCAATAGGATTGGCTATATTCAAATACATATATTATTCAGTGGTATCTCTTCTGCTTGCATAGACAAAGAAGGTGAAATGAAAAAAGAAACAGAATATAGAAGTAACAGCTGCACTTCTTTTTATTCCAACAATATTCACAGTAGTCAATTTAGATCATGGACACCACCTGCTTTCTGTGGTTAAATGGGTTAAGAACATATGGTTTAGATGCACTGTGAAGAATTAGTGAACCCCAAGAAAGATGCCAATACCCTTATCTATTAGCAGAGTTGGAGAAAATTATATAAATAAGATAGATGACAGAGAAAGACAAAATTAAAATATATGGATTGTAAAAACTGAACTCTAAGCAATACCATAGGTGTTTGCCTTGCACTTTGTCAAACTCTGTTTGATATTGGCACTGAATATGGACTTCTGAGCACAACCAGGACTTACCCCTACATACAGAGCCAAGAGAAGCTCTGCACACAATCCTGATTGATCCAAAAAATTAAACAAAGAAAGAACAAATATAAAATAGAACAGTATGACCAGTGAGAGACAGGGTGATGAAAGAAATTGAAAGACACTGCTTAAATGAAACAAACAACGTATTATTATTGTTAAAATATAACATTTGTAGTTTTGTAAAATAAATATGCTAAATGTTCTCACCACAAAAATAAATGTCAATCATTTGATATTATAGGGGTTTATTTCCTACCAGAGGAATCTTATTACAATATACAATATATAATGTGATTTTTATTTTTGTATTTCCTGCTAGCAGTATTTTATTGTGATAGGTAGTATCAAATCAACATATTTATATTTTCTATTTATACAATGTGTCAATTATAATCTTAGCAAAGAAACATACACACTCTCTAGTGATTAGCATAGTTTACTGCTCCTATAAATTATAGTATAAATAATGATTTGTATAAAGTATTTTCTAAATATAAGTCTGCAGTGTCCTTATACCTTTGTAAAATATTTTATTCCAACTCTTGTCATGAACAACCACAACCTACCCAGGTTATTATTATATTATTTTGTGTGCTCTAGTTAAATCTCAAAAAGTAGGTTTGCAATACAACTACTTATTACCCTAAGAACATCCAATTTGGGCTTATATTTCACAAAGAAAGAAAACATTTTATACAAAGAGTTTTCATGCAAAAAAAAAAAAAAACATTCTTTCCAAGGACACTATTTCTAAAAAATTCTAATGCTTCTCATCTTACTGTTCAACATTGAACACAATATTGGTTATTTATTCCTAGCAGTAAGAACATTGTGTACTTGAAATTCCAAGTTCATTGTTTTTTTGTAAATACGTTTTACTTTTCTTTCATTTTAAATAACTTCTATAGCTCCCACATAGCTTCCATAATTGGAAAGAATATATTATATTTTAACCTGTTTCTCTTTGTGAATATCTGCTTAGGCAGTGCTGCTTTCATCATTTACTTTTCATATTGTCCTTTCCTTCTCGAGGTCATTATCTTTTCTAAATCAGAAAAAAGCAATGCATTCATAACTTAGACAACTAACTTTATAGTTCATATCCTGATGATTTAATTTTGACTTTTTCTACAAATGAAAAAGAAAACAATCTTAACATTTTCTATCTGGATGGCTCTTGGGAACTTCAAAATATTTTTGATGGGCACCTTCATAACAATTTCAAGTTTTAAATAATTATACCTTTTCAATTACTGTTTAACTAATTTCATATGTAAGGCCCAGAAAAACTTAGGAAGTAGTTCTCTAGCTTCATATAAAAGCAAGGATATTGAGCCCGGAGAGATAGCACAACAGCGTTTGCCTTGCAAGCAGCCAATCCAGGACCAAAGGTGGTAGGTTCGAATCCCGGTGTCCCATATGTTCCCTCGTGCTTGCCAGGAGCTATTTCTGAGCAGACAGCCAGGAGTAACCCCTGAGCACCGCCGGGTGTGGCCCAAAAACCAAAAAAAAAAAAAAAAAAAAAAGCAAGAATATCTCTAGCATGCTTTACTTCTAAGACTAATAATTTTAAAAACTGCACAATATGCAATATTTAATATGATTCCATTAGACCAGTATCAAAATTGCCTTGATATTAAATATTTAATAATTACACGGTTTTTTGTTTTGTTTTGTTTTGCCTTTTTGGGCCACACCCTGTGTCGCTCAGGAGATACTCCTGGATATAAGCTCAGAAATCGTTCCTGGCTTGGAGACCATATGGGACGCAAGGGGTTCGAACTGAGGTCTAGCCTGCATCAGCAGCGTGCAAGGCAAACACTCTACTATTGTGCTATCGCTCTGGCCCCAATAATTACACTTTTTATAAAAAAAATAAGATAAATAAAAAATATAAGAGAACTTATTTAAAAAATATTTAACACATTACTGAAAATATTTAATACTTTCATATATATTTATATTCCCAATCTTCTTTTCTTTTACTGAGTAAGCAGGTAAAAATGTGTTCATAAAAGTTATTTATGATTTCATTTCAGTCATGCAATGTACATCACCCTTCACCAATCCATATTTCTCGTTCCCAGTTCCTCTCACATCCCCTCTTCTGCCTGCTTAGGGAGCAGACATATTTTTTCACCTCTCTCTCTCTCTCTCTCTCTCTCTCTCTCTCTCTCTCTCTCTCTCTCACTTTCTCTTTCTCTCTCTCTTCATCTTCCTTTCTCCATCCAGTTCATTTTAGACACTGTGGTTGGTCTGCAATATTGTTACTAAAGGGTAATATGCCTATCATTTTATCTCTTTTCAACACCAATTCTTGTCCAGAGTGATCATTTTCAACTTTTGCTATAGTAGTCCTTTCTCTGCCCTTTGTGGGAAGCTTAGTAATATGAATTGGTCCTTATGTCCTTATCTCTATTATCTGTTATATGTATTGCTGTATTACATTTTTCTTTAAATCCCACAAATGAGTGTGATCATTCTATGTCTATACCTTTCCCTCTGACTCATTTTGTTTAACATAATAATTTTCATATCCATACCTATATAAATGTATATGAATTCTATTGTGTACATGTACCACAGTTTCTTTATATACTCATATATACATATCTATTCCTTATCCACTCACTGATTCTGTTCTCAGATTCTGGATTTTGTGAATAATTTTATGATGAACATAGAAATGCAGAGAACTTTAAATACAATCCATTGTATTTTGGGAGTCCTGGTGTATATTACTAAGGGTGAAATTGCTGGGTTATGTGGAAGCTTAATTTCTAGTTTTTGAGAAATACCCATATAGTTTTCAGAAATGCTTAGTCATGGTAATGCCAGTCAGCATTACCACCACAGTGAAAAAGAATCCCTTTGTTTCTACAACCACGCCAGCACTGGTAGTTCTTGTTCTTTGTGATATGGACCAGTTTTTGAGGTGTATGATAATATCCCATTGTTATTCTGATTTTCATCTGCGTGAATATTAATAAAGTGGAGCACTTTTTTATATAACTTTTGGCCATCTGTGTTTCTTCTTTCAAAAAATGTCTATTCTCTCATTTTTGGATGGGGTTATATATTTTATTTTTGCAAAGATTTACAGTGTTTGTTAATGCTTTATCACATGGATATTGGATCTATTAGATCTTTATTGCATGGGTGTTTGGTAGTCTTTGTATCCGACTCACTGTTTCCTTTTAAGTACATAAGCTCTTGAGTTTAATTTAGTTTTAGGTATAAAATAATAATTTATTTTAGGTATAAAAATTTTAAAAAGGGGGCAGAATGTTAAGCCATCCCCCATTCTTCCTGTAACCTTACCTGCTAATATAACCTGCCCTTTTCTGAGAGGGGTCTTTGGTAGGTAACAAAAGGTTTGGCCTGAAGGGAAAGAGAGGATGGATGACAGGATTTGGAGGATGGATTGAGAGAGAAGCATGAGGAGGAGAGATAGCTGAGAGACAAGGTACAATGCATGGCTGAATAGGGATCCAGAATAAGAGGTTATGATAGGCCACACATATGTTGTTCAGGGCCTGAATAAAGCTGATGTTTTCTGAAGACTGCCTGTGAATTTTCTCCCCGCCACGATCCTGAAGCTGCAGACCCGCGGGCTGAACGAGTTGCAGAGACGTGACCTGGGCTGGAGGAGAAAGACCTCTCACCGTCCATTACCATCCACCTCCATCCAAGCCCATCAAAAGGCTGATATTGTACAGATAGTGGTGTTTAATCTATGAAGATGTCTTAGCTTCAATGTCATGGGCTGTTTTGCCTATATTTTCTTCTATGCACTTTATGGTTCCAGGCCTGATATCAAGGTCTTTAAACTATTTAATTTCATTTTTGCAGAGTATTAAAAAGAATTTTGAGTTCACTTTTTTGCATGCTTTGCATATTTTGATCTGTTTTCAAAATCACTTCATCTACTTAGTATTTCTTGCCCCTTTATTGAAGATTAATTGATCCTATACCTAAGGGTCAATCTCAGAATATTCAAGTCTATTCCCTTGTTTTGAGGGTCTATTTTTATTTCAATACCATACTGCTTTAATAACTACTGATTTATAGTACAGTTTTAAGATAGGGCTTTTCTAAAGTGATGTATCCCATTTTCATTTTCTTAAAAATTGCTTTAACTATTTGTGGATATTTATTTTATTTTATTTATGTTTTGAGCTTTGGACTACACAGAAACCTTTCTTTTTTATATGTGGATATTTATGGTTCCAAATGAATTTCAAGAGTGTTGATCCACTTCTTTGAAAAATGTCCTGTTTATTTTTATATGGATTGCATTAAATATGTACAAAACTCTGGAAGTATTGACATTTAACATTATTGATCATCCTAATCCATAAGTAGGGTGAATGTCTCCATCTTCTTATGTCTTTTATTTCTTGAAGCAATGTTTTGTAGTTTACTTTCTATAGAACTTTCATTTCCTTAGTTGATTCAGATACTTGGTTTTCTGAGGAAAATTGTGAATTTAAATTATGTGTAAAATTTTTATATCTCTTTCATCTATTTCATTTTTCTATATAAAAAGTAATAGATTTTGCATATTAATTAATAGCCTGCCACTTTATATATTGTTTATATGAACTTTTTGATATAAGCTTTAGGATAGTCTAAGTATAGTATCATGTCATCTGCAAGCAGTGAGAGTTTGTTTTCTTCCTTTCCTCTCTGGATGTCTTTCATATCTATTTCTTGCCTAAATGCTATGGAAGTAATTCTAATACTATGATGAATAAAAGTGGTGAGAGGGACCAAACTTGTCATGTGCCAGATCTTAGAGTAAAAGCATTTAGTTTTCCCCATTTAGTATAATGCTTGCCGTGGGCTGTGCTAAATGGCTATAACTAAATTTGGGAAGAAATTTTCTATTCCCATCTTGTTGTGGGTTTTTAATTTGAATTGTTGCTGGACGTTGTCAAATCTTTTCTCTGTATCTATTTCTATGATCATATATTTTTGTTATATTTTTATTGATATGATATATTATATTGATTGACTTTTTTGCATCTCTGGAATAATAATACTTGATCATGGTGTATAGCTTTCTGGATAAGCTTTTGGATTCTATCTGCTAGTATTTTGTTGAGGATATTTGCATTTGTTTATCAAGGATACTAGCCTGTAATTTTTTTCTTTCTTTTTTGTTTGCCTGTATCTTTTGATATCAAAGTAAATTTAGCTTCATAGAAAAGTTTTAGGAATTTCTGTTTCCTTAATTTTATGGAAGATCCTGTATGGGATTAGCATTAGGTTTTTAAATGCTTGAAAGAATTTATTAGTAAATCCAATCTGGATTTGGCTTTTGCTTTGGGAAAGCCTTTTGATTTCAATTTCCTCAGCATTAAAAAGTCTGTTCAGATATCCCAGGTCATCATTGTTCAACCTTGGGAGATTATTTATCCATTTCCTCCAGATTCTCTCATTTTTGTGGCATAAAGATTCTCAAAGAATTCTCTAATTACCTTTTGATGTTCATCCACCCCCTTGGTCACTCCCAGCAGTGTTCAGGTTCGGGGGTTACTCCTGACTCTGCACTCAGAAGTACTCCTAAGAGGCACAGGGGATTATATGGATGCCATGATCCCATATGAGTTCCATCACCAGTCTTGGGTCTGCTGCATGCAAGGCAAATACCCTACCATGGTGCTATCTCTCCGGCCACTACCTTTTGAATTTCTGTAGTATCTGTAGTAACAACTCCTTTCACTTCTTACTCTGTAAATTTTCTTTCATTGCTGTGAGTTTTGTTAATGGTTTATTGATCAGCTTTATTTTTTTAAAAGAACAAACTTTTGCATTCATTGATATTCTGGGTTACTATTTAGGTGTCAAATTCATGGTTTTCTGCTTTAAGTTCTATTATGTACTTTTTAAATATGAATTTATCTGATTTTGTTGATCATTTTCCTATTTCCTAAGCTATGGCATTAAATTATCTTTCTTCTTTCTGACGAATGATTGTAAACCATTTTTTTCTAGGAATCTTTTGGTTTTCCCCCTTGATCTACTGATTGTTAATTAGTGAACTGTTTAATTTCCAGAAGTTAAATTTATTTAATACATTTCTGTTTTTAATTCACGTCAATTTTCAGTGATCATGATATAAAAATATAGTTTATATAGTATCTATTACTTGATTTTATGAAGCTATGTTTATGGCCCTGCATATGGCCTATATTGGACAAAATACTATGTACATTAGAAAAAATATATATATTTATATATTGGGGATTAAAGCCATATATAGTATATATTACAAATTATATATATATAATTAGATATATATATCCTTCAGATCCAGTATATCATTACTGAATTTTAATCTAGTTGGTAAAAAGAGGTCAGAGATGATATATTGAAGTCTCCCACTATTATCATAGTGCTATTAATGTCTGTCTTCAAGTTTGTTAGAAATTGATTCTAGTATTTGTTGGCCCTCATGTTTAGGAGTGTGTTTTCTTCCTGATGGACATATATCACTTGATTATTAAGGTATGACCTTTTATGTATCTTATGAACTTTTTCAAACTAAAGTCTCTGTCATCTGATATTATTTGGCCATTTTAAGCCTTTTTAAGGAGTTTTTTTTTTGCTTTAAGGCTTTGCTCCAACTTTTAACTCTGAGTCTGTTTTTGCACTGAATTTTTAAATGTTACTGGCATTCAGCAAAATGTTGGATTCAATTTTCTATTACATTTTGATACTTTGTCTCATTACTGGTGTACTTACTGTATTGATATTCAGAGAGATGATTTCATGAAATTTTTTGCCATCTATTGTATAATTTAGTGCATTTTGGGGTTCTGTCTTATTTAACTACTTCAATACTTCTTTTAAGGCTAGTTTTAAATATATAATCATTTAGCTGTTGTTTATATGTGAAGCTGTGTATCCTTTTTTCAAACATGAATGAAAGTCTGGATGAATGATATATTTATGGAGAGGCATTCATTTCATTGAGTTTTTTTCACTATATCCCATTACTGCTATATGGCCTAAACAATTGCTTTTGATTAATTTGTTGTAAGTCTTAAGTTTGCATTGTTGTATATAATTTCTCTTTTTGATTTTGCTGCTTTCAGTATCTATCACTATGGATAGGTTTCATCATTGTAACTAGAATGTGCTTTTTATTTGGTTCTCTTTTATTTGCTACTGTAGGTAGAATGTGGGTGCAAGCATTCTTCATCTCTACAAATTTTGTACTGGTGATGACTTTGACTGTTGCTTCTTAATAGGCATTTTTTCTCTGTGATCCCAATGATTCTTATTTTGTTCTTCCAGAATTTATCCCAAATATCTATTGTTTTCTATTAACTTATTTTGAGGATTATTTTTATCTCCTCTTAATTTTTCTTTGGGTTCTTTTCCAAGTTGTTTTGCTGAAGGGAGGTGTTATGCAATTCACCTTTCTGTCCTCAGCAGCTCTGACTCTACTGGTGAGTGTTTCCAGTCAGGTATTCATTTCACTTACCAAGTCTTTATTTTGATACTTCTGTTTGAAGTTTTCTCATTTCTACTCTCATATGCTCTTGAGTATTATTGGTTGCCCATTCTATGGTTCCTTTGAGTTATTTGCAATCCTTAACATTTTTTCTCTACAGTTATATATTAGAGGCTATAAAGGTGTCTGATGTTATTTGGGTTTTCAAAAACAGCAACTTCATTCATTTACTATATGGCAGGGTTCTGAGTTGCTTTATTTTGTGACCATTGTAGTGTGGTGGTGCTTTTTATGTGTTGTGGTAAGGCTCCTTACTAGAATAAAGATGTAATAACAGAATGAAGGGCAGCAGTCTTGTTATTGTTTGGGTGAACTTACCTCATTTCAGTTCAAAATTTGCTTGTTCATGTCTTTATGTGAGCATGAGTACATAGACAGAAGACTCCTCTCTGAGAGCCAAACCTAAATGGTAAACAATCCACGCCTATAGTGTTTATAGCCCCTCTTGTATACTATCTCTTCTCCCTCCCTTCAGAAATCCTACTATCCCTTTACACCTCAATCCTGATCTGATATACCTCTTTATTAATGCTCTTTACCCTCAGTTCTTAACTCATTAGGTACCGAGACCGACCTCCTGCCCTAATAAGCCATCAACCAGCTCCCAAGTGAAGGAACACCCACTCAGACCCACATCTCATCCAGGCAAAAAAATACAACCAACACCCCTGCTGATTCATGCTCTGTGGTTCTCGTTCTCACTCATCCCCAAATGTGGACTGTTTTATAATACTAGTCTCAGCTCCAGAAGGATCCCTAGTGTAAGAACTCTACCTGAGCTCTTTCTGCTACAAATCTTTTCTCAATCTCAAGACTAGGGTGTGTGATGAAAATGTGCCCTGGATCCCACACCCCACAAGAATATCTCAAAAGACAATGGGGAAGCCTATATTTCCCTGATAAGTTAAAGACATATATAATACTACCTGTTAATCTATTTATCCTAAAATGTAAGGTAATCTCCTGTATCACTTTGTTCCCTTAATTTTTTAAACTTGTTTTTATTTTTTCTTTATATATGTGTGAGTATGTATTTATATATTTGGTCTTGTTTTGATTTCTTCTCTTCCTTAACTCCACCTGTTTTGGTTTTGCTTGATATAAAAACCTACAAGAAAAAGTTTTTTCTGGGATAAAAGCTCAGCCCCACATCTCATCCCTCAGCAAGGAACTACAACCAATACTCCTGCTGACTCATGCTCTGTGGCCCTCCTCACCCACCACCAAAAGTGGACTGTTGCTTGATACCAGATTCAGCTTCAGAAGGATCCCCAGTGTAAGAACTCTACCTGAGCCCTTTCTGCCTCAAATCACTTCTCAAACTCAACTAGACCAGAGTGTGTAATGAAAATATTCCCTGGATTCCACGCCTCACAAGAATATCTCAAAAGACAATGGGGAAGCCTATATTTCCTTTATATGTTTAATACCTCTATAATACTATCTCTTAAGCTGATTATCCCAAAATGTAAGGTAGTCTCCTGCATCACTTTTTGCCCTAGATTACTTTTTTAAATTTCATTGTTATTTATTTCTTCCTTTATATATATGCATATATATGAGTGTGGATGTATATATTTGGTCTTGTTTTTGTTTTCTACTCTTCCTTAACTTCATCTATTTTGGTTCTGCTTAGGGCAGAAACCTTCAAGAAAAGACTTGCCTGGAATAAAAGATAAGGTCAAAACCAGGGCACAGAGATGAAGGAGCCCGATACTCTCACCCCCAAATGCACCAGCAATATAATATAGCACTATTTCTTTTTGCAAATGCGTATGAAAAAGGGAGAAATTTTACCTATAGAAACAAGTTCTTATTTACTAGGGATAAGAACTCATATATTTTACAATACAGGGAAGTCTCCCACCTTGAAGATATGTTAGGTGGACCCAACATAGACTCCATGTGATTAGACAGCAGCTGTCCAACCCGGATCCTTAGATCTCAGACACCGAACTGACACAGTTGTCCGCAACAGCTCCAGAAATAAAACTCCCTCTGGGACATATTAATACTGCTCTGACATCAGCATGCGCCAGTTTTGATCTGACAGCTTGACAATGAGGAAATGGCAACAACTTGATTTACATCAAGGTTGTCTTGATGTCTTGAGCAGGTTGTCTTATCTCATTACCTAATAATAAGATGAAATCAGAAGACACGTCATCCTATGATAGGCGCAAGAAGCCAAGATCCCTAACAACAGAAGACTGACTGTGACAATCATGACTGGACAGAACTTATCCTGGGAACAATAAGAAAGACCCTAGCCTAGGTTTTGGCCCACAATCTGTACAACAAACAAGATCTCTAATTCCATAATTCTGACTGAGACAACTGCAACTGAGCAGATCATCTGGAAACATAATAAAAGACTTTTACCCTTGGCTATGTCTTAGGCTCGGTGCAAAAACCTAGACCACCAACTACAGAAGACATTAAACAACAGTGATGGAACAGAATTTCAGAACTGTAAAGAAAGACACCATCTTGAGCTCCACCCTATTACCTGTGCAAATACCAAGATATTTAGATACAGAGGCCTGATGTTATCATTCACAACTGAGTGAAAAGGTTTTAGACACCACAAAAAGACCTCGAGGAGAGTAAAAGAGCATGTACGGAACCTGTTGTTATTCCCATGACAGTATGCTTCAAGGGCGGAGAAACCCTGTATCTCTTAGGCCAGGGGATTCCCTTTCTAATCTCCCCAATATCTACTGTGCTTATGCAGAAAAAAAAAAACCACAAATTTTTAAATGTTTTTATGTTTTTGTTGTTGTTGTTGCTTTTGTTGTTGTTTTTGTTTTCTTGTTTGTCTGGGGTGTTTTTGTATTTTTGTTATGTTTTTCTCCCCTTTTTTCCCTCTCTTCCCTTAAATTGATATTTATAACCTATAGATAGACACCTCCCATTTTTTGGTTTATTTAATTTTTGCCTCCCCCTTTTTTCCTTTTTCTTTCCTTCAAACAGAACCACAAACTTGAATCATCTTGTTCTGGCTCATAGATTGAGGAGGAAATAATGGATAGTACCAAGACCAAACATTGACTGAAAATAAAAAAAGTGATCAGACTTAAATACCAAATCCAAAGCCAATGACAACAGAATAGATTCCCAATATACAAGCCAGCCAGAGAACGAACCACTTCTTCTAGCAGCTGGGGGGGGGGGTTAGGAGGGGGATATGGGATGCATGTTGATAACAGGGATGGAGGGAGGATAACACTTGTGGTGGGAATATCCCTGATTCAATGTCACTATGTACCTAAAATATTACTGTGAAAGATTTGTAATCCATTTAGGTCAAAATAAAAATTATTTTTAAGAAATTTCTTGTTCAATTTTACACCAGTGTAGTGATGTTTGACACTTTATTATTAATTGGGATAAATATGTAGGTAACAACTAATTGTGCTATGGGTTCTGCAGGTTGGGAATGCCCAACCATACTATATTTGGTTCCAGGGATCAAACTGAGTTAATCAACTCTGGCACTTACAATATAATTTTTTGCCAATGTCTGCTCTAACTGTGGTAGAGTTTGAGATCAGTTGGGTCTGCTTTTCTAACAATGATTGCATCAGTAAAAAAAAATTACCCTGTAGTAAGATGTTTTATTGGTCTACATAAATCTTAGACATTAAACTCTTTTAAGAATTTTATGTGAAAATTTTATAAATTAATGAATTTGTAGAAGTTTATGATAATCAGTGTTCACACATTTGAGAGAAAAGATTGTTTTATGAGTCCATTGGATATTATCAATATAATTTTACATACTTGTTTTGTAAACTTAGTTTTTTTGTGATAAACAATAAAATACATTGCGTCCATAACAGTGGCAAAAGGCATATGTTTTGTACGGACTAGCCTAGGATGGGCAGAGGTTCGATCCCCAATGTCCCATATGGTTCCCCAAGCCAGGAGTGATTTTTGAGCAAATAGCCAGGAGTAACCCCTCAGCATCACTGGGTGTGGCCAAAAAACAAAAACATATATATAAATATATATTTTATCACTTGCACCAATATCAGCCTTATTAAACACTTAATCTATCTATATAGATTTTATAGGATAAACTTTCCAAATAAGTATCCTTAGTATTGTTTATATAAAATTAATAAGTCAGTTCATTTTTGCATCATTTTAAGCAGACTACAGAGAAAATAGAAATATTGACACAAGCATAAAACTCTTTTAAATTCAATGTGTAGTCAAACTAAAGTGAAGCACTTTAATCATAAATAATCAATGGCATTTTAATTGTTATAAGCATAGAAATGTTATATACAGAGCCAACAGATAGTACAATAGTTTGAGTGCATTTCTTTCCCAGCATCACTAAGAGGCCTGGTTAATTGACATCACGATAGGCCTCTAAGTATCATTGCATAAAATCAGTGATGGATGATTTTTCAAAAATCCTCAAATGCTATGTGTATTATGCCTGCTCTTTAAAAAATTCATATCAGTGTCAAATGATTTTTTGATGATTCTTAAGAAATGTCTAAGTGAACTGAAAGTCTGAAATCATAATCAACTTTGTAATAACTTGGAGTTTTCATGTCAATAAAATTATATAGTTATAACTATATTTAAAAATAAGAAACAATAAATCATTTTATAAATCTATAATCAATATAAATCTCTCCTGCCTAAAATATGCTAAAAGAGAGCAGATTGATCACTAAAGTAGGCATATTTTCTAGAAATATGACAAGCCAATATTATTAAAGTATGATTATAAAAGGAGTTGGCATAACCAATCACTAGTTTGAAAAATGAGGTAGCAATATATTGCAATTTGAATACGATTGTACAACTTAAGGTTTTCAGTATTGTGTGCTAATTAAGCAAGAGACAGTGAGAAGACAAGAAAACCTCCCACGGACTCAGCTTTTAGGTCAAACAGACCTTGAAAAACTCTGAAGCAAAAAAAAAAAGAGCACTGGGACATTGATTTATGATTTACCCTTTGAACAAATATCCTAACATTGCTTTACTGTCTGGCAAGATTTAATACCGTAATCCTGGGATTAAAGCTAACTTCTTTTAAGTAGCCCTATTGCAAAACAACATGTAAAAAGAGATTGAATGTGGTAAAAATTACTGTGTGATTCTATACACTTGGCTAATTGATCAACATGATTACTGTCTTTATGTAAGGTTATAAAATCAACATGATATTAGATTAGAGCAAGTTTTGTAATGCTGGAAAATATTGTAAAATAAACAATCTGGTTCAATAAACGCAGATCATCAGAAAGATAGACATAAATTTATTTTATTCTAAACCATAGGATATTGTTAACTTGGCCTAACTAACAGCCTTGTCATAGAAAACAAATGCCAAGTCTTACAAGTTACTTAGGTATGATTGAATATTTTATACTAAATCTCTTAAACAGCTGTCAATTTAGTATATACTAGACGAAAAATAAGTTGAATTCTACCCATTTATTTTTCTGCTCTGTGATTTCAAATTTTCTTTCATCTAGTAATGTATTTAGATTCTACTACATTATTGTAAGATTCAAAATTTCACTAAAGAACAGTTTTATATTGCTTTTAAGGTTGTTTTAGAGCTTATACACTAAAAATAAAATGTAGTAATGAAGGTAGAAAAAGTATTATCTATTTCTTATAGTTAAGAAAAACACATAATCACAAAGTACCTATATGAGATATAATAAGAATACAGATATATGGCTTCCAGACCAAACTTTAAATTTCATATTGTTATTTAATATTTCATGCCAATATAATGTCTTTCTTACACTTGGTCATACAAAACAAATTATCGTATCACAAATTCTTATATTTCAATTAATATTTTATTTTTCTGGACTTGGTACATATTTTCAGTAAACTTAGGGGCTAAACTATTAAATACTTAATAAAATATCACTATAAACACAACCCTAATTACCTTCTCATGTTAAAGATAGTCAATTGCATAGTCTTTCAATAACTTTTGATTTTATGGTTTTTAAATCATTAAAAAATGTGAGCCTACTTTTGATACATTAAATAATTAGAACTTCACTATTTTTACCTAAGTGAATTAAAGAGTAGCATAAAAAGAACATTATTATAAAATTTTAAAAAATACATATATAAGATTCAAGTTCTATGTGTTCAGTATATGTTGGATATGAAGGATATAAAGACCAGAAACAGAAGACAACAAGTAAAAAAAAAAAAAAGTAACAAGTACCGGTAGGTGAAAGGAAATAAATAAACTGATAAATTAGCAAGTAGAACTGCTTGTAGTTTTAAAGTAACTATTGTGATTCATGAAAGTTCCTCTAATTTTTGTCTTAGGAAAACAGCTATTTTGGACTCTCAGTTTTCTGCTTAGGATATAAGCAAAACATTGGGTGAAGAAAAGGTTTAAAACTAAGATATATTAAGGTTGTCGATCTCTACTTCCTTCTACTCTTACTATTCCATATTTTGAGCCTACATAAATGTAAATGTAAATAATACATTTTAGGGCCAGAGCAGTGGCACAAGTAGTAAGGCATCTGCCTTGTGCGCTAATTCAATCCCCTAGCATCTCATATTTTTTTCTCCCTGAGCCAGGAGTGATTTTTGAGCTCATAGCCAGGAATAACCCCTAAGCGTCATCTGGTGTGGCCTAAAAACAGAAACAAAAACAAAAAAACAAACAAAACCATTTTAATTTAAAAGGCAAACAAAACCATTTAGATTCCAAGTTAAAAAAAATATTAGGTGTTGTTGAGGGTAAGTCCAGGGGCACTAACATTAAATATAGACATTCATTTCTATAAATAAATATAGACATTTAAATATAGACATTGCTTTAAATATAGACATTTCTACCTTGAAGAAGAAACTAAAGACACTCTTCTAACACAAAGACTGGCCAAGATTGCAAGTCAACTGCCATTTGACAAAGTGTACACCAATCAGTTCTGATCAATTCATTTGCATGAAGAATCTATGCTACCACTCAGGCCCCTCTTTTGAATCATCTTAAAAGCTTTACAATTATTCTCAATAACACTTTTCTAAATGCTTGACTAAAATTCAATCATAAACTACTTTGGAACTGTAAAAAAAAATCTATTATGAACAATTGTGTAAGCCATGATATTTAAACAAAGCAACTTTTTATGTGATTAAATTGCATCTGTGAAGATATAAATATTTAGTACATTTAAAATATTCAAATATCTATATTTATAGGACTATAGCACAAGATGACCAATTTGATATATTTAAGTTAGAAAATAGAATTTTGCAAAAGTAACATACATTAAAATGTTATCGCTAAACATTAAAATTTAATACTTATAATCATTTCATAAACTAGAGCACTGTTGCTATACATTTGCAAGACATTACATGCTAAAAGCTTAGTACTGGCTCTGTGCTCAGGGATTACCACTAGAGCTGCTCAGGGTATCCCAGTTGGCTGCTATCAAGGCGTGACTTACCTCTGTACTATCTCTCTGGTCCTAAGTTTTTAATTTAATTTTTGATAGGCTCAAGATTAATTTTTTATGTCTCAGGAAACAATATTTAGTAATTATATCTAATTTTTTGGTTTTTGGATCATTTAGGGGTTATCACTGGTTCTGCTATCAGAAATCACTTCTGGCAGGCTAGGGGGATTATATGGGATGGTGGGAATCAAACCTAGGTCAGCCACATGCAAAGCAAATGCCCTACCCATTGTACTATCACTCCATTCCTCTTATACCTAAAATTAATATGCTGAAATGTATGAACTTTCAAATTCTTAGTATACCTAAAATATAGATGACAATTGTTTTTTGATATTGCTTATGGTAGTATTCTAAGATCCAGGATGTTTCTAGTGTGCTACAGTGCATAACTTACATGTCCTTTAATCTGGCACATAGCTCCACATGGCCCCACAATATTTTAAGTAGTATTTTCAAGCCAATTAATTTATTTTTTATTTTCAATTATTTCTTTCTTACATAATTATATAATGATTTGTGTGCTTTTAAAAAAATACAAAACAGAGGGGCTAGAACTGTGGAGCTAAATGGTAAGGTACCTGATTTGCCCGCACTAGTCTAGGACGGACCGCAGTTCGATCCCCTGGTGTCCCATATTGTCCCCCAAGCCAGGAGTGATTTCTGAGCACATTGCCAGGAGTAATCCCTGAGCATCTCTGGGTGTGGTCGAAAAACAAAACAAAACAAAAAAGAACAGAGTTTTAAAATTGCATAGAAAATACACTGTTTGTTATGAGTAAAAGATAATTAAACACTCTAAATTACACATTCTTTGTTAAATATTTTATAAAATAAATGTTTTAAAAAGACTAAATTCTGAATGCTTTGCATACAACCAGCCAAAGTTCAATTTCTAACATACCATATGGTCCTGAGAGTTCTTTCACAATAAATTCCTCAGAACTGCCAAGTGGCCCTAAAACTAAAAAAAAAAAAAAAAAACCTGAAGATTTTGAGACTTTGTTTTTTCAAATATAAATATTCCCTCCTCTGTGGGTACCTTGTGTCTTTCTATTGGAGAATTTTAGAGTATTAAATATAACATATAATTGATAACACTCTGTGTTTATTCTTCTTACTTTGGCTTACTTAATTTAACATAATATCTTCTAGTTCCATCCATTTTTCAGCAGATTGCATCAATCCCTATAGCTATGTATTTATATCCACATCTTATCTGTTGTTGGACATGTAGGTAAATCTCAACTATCAGCTATTGTACTTGACCATAGGCCAAATGGACTCAGGTGCATTGCTGGTGTTTAAAAAGGACAGAAATAAATTTCCAAGCCAAAGTCAACAACAATAAAATCATGAGATCTAAATGTTAACAATCAAAATTAAAATGGGCTTATTATCCTGACAGTCTAGGCTCAGGAGTCTGCAACCTTTAAGACAAAAAGAGCCACTTGGACACATTTCCAAAGGAAGAAAAAACCTGGGAGCCCCAAAAACCATCACGACATTTAAAACAAATATGGCACTGCATATATTCTTTCTTATCTTAATGCTATATACAGGATCTTGCAGTTGGCTGTTGATCTGAAGAAAAAAAGAACTTTTCACTTAACTATATAAAACATATATTTGTGTAAATCAATAGCCAATACAATATTTAATTTACCTGTTTAATGAGATATTTGTCACACAGAGCACAGGGAGGCAGCGGAGGTGAGTGATAAGGCTCCCAGTCCCCCTGCTGTGGGAGCCTCACAAAACTTCAAAAGAGCCACAAGTGCCCCTGGAGCCACAGGCTGCCAACCCCTGGTAGGGGAAGGGTTGGTAATATGGATCATCCCCCAGAATCACAGTCTTTTTGATGGCCTGATTCTTTTTTATCTGATAAGTAAATTTGCCATTGTGTTTGTTTTTATTTGGGGGTATTTATATTTTTTATTGTGACCAATGTGAATTACAAGTCTTTCACATTATATTTAAGATACATAGTGACAGTGAATTAGGGCCATTCCCATCACCAGTGTTGTCCTCCCTCCACCCTTGTTCCCAGCATGAATCCCATACCTCCCCCTATGACCCCTTGGACTGCTAGTATAACAAGTCCCCTTGAAGTATATATAGTTTGTTGTAGATTGGGGATCTGGATTCTGTTGTCGTTGACTTTGGGTTTGGTTTTAAGGTCTGATCATTTTTTATTTTTACTCGAATTTCAAATGACTGCTTGTTCCTGGTGTCATCCACTTTTTTTTTCTTTAATTTATGAGGCAGAACAAGATGACTCAAGTTTTTTGGTTGGTTCTATTGAAAACAAAACAACAAAAACAAAAAACACCAGCAATGGCAAAAAAACAACAGCAACAACAACAACAAAACAACAAAAAGACAATAATAAAGGACAAAGAAAAAGAAAAAGAAAGGGTAAGTCAAAAACAAAAAGGGAGGACTAGTGCGGCAAGGATTTTTTTGTTTGGTTGTTTTTGTTTTTGCATAGGCACACTTAAGTATTTGGGATACTATTATCCTGTGACCTAAGAGATACAGCATTTCTCCACTCCTGAAACATACTGTCATGGGAACAACTACAGTCTTTGGACATTCTCATTATTGAACTCTAATGTCTTTTTAAGGTGGCAAGTTTTTATGGTGGTAACAACCTGCTGTTATAGCGGACAAAATCAGTCCTCTGTAATTAGAGATCTTGGTACTTGCACTGGTCATAGGACAAAGTCTAGGATCGAGTTTTTCTTTATGGTTCTAGAAGTTGCTCCATCATGGTTGATATGGTCATTCTTCTGTAATTTATGATCTTGGTTTTTGCACATATTCTAGAACAAAGCCTATTAAGGAGTCTTTCCTTATGGTTCCAGAAATTCTGTTCAGTCATGGTTGTCAAAGTTAGACCTCTGGAATTAGAGATCTTGGGTTTTGCACAAATCGTAGGGCAGAGCCTGGACTAGGGTCTTACTTAATGGCCCGGGGAATAGTTCTGCTCAGGCATAGTTGTCAAAGTCAGTTTTCTGTTATTTGTGATCTTGTTGTTTTTTTGTTTTGTTTTGAGGCCACACCCAGTGATGCTCAGGAGTTACTCCTGGCTATGCACTCAGAAATCACTCTTGGCTAGGGGGACCATTTAAGAAGCCAGGGATCTAACCGAGGTCCATCCTAGGTCAGCAGCGTGCAAGGCAAACACCCTACCACTGTGCTATCCGTCTGGCCCCTGATCTTGGTTTTTGTACAGATCAAAGGACAAAGTGAGTTCTGCTTTCATCTTACCATTAGGTGATGACGTAGGTCAACTTCCTCTTAGAACAAATTGTGGCTGTTTCCTCATTGTCAGGAGGTCTTATCAATCTGGCAAAGTTGGTACCAGAGCAGTATTAGAAAACCCCTGGTTGTGGGAGGAGTTGATTCCTAGTGCTGTTGCAGGGAATTGTGTTGGTTCTACGTTTGGAATCTTGAGTTTGGTGTGGCATGGTGCTGTCCGATTCACGGAGTCTAAGTCGAGTTCTCATGACAAGTGTTTAGGGTGGGAAGACACAGTATTATAAAATTTATGGGTTCTTATCTCTAGTAGATAAGAACCTGTTACTGTGCATGATTTCTCCTTTTATGGTATGCCTATGCAAAATGGAACAGTGTCATGTTATATTGCTGGTGCATTTGAGGGTAAGAATGACAGGCTATATATTCTCTGTGCCCTGGTTTTGACCTGAGCTTTCATCCCAAGCTAGACTTTTTCTCCTAGAATTTCATATCAAGCAGAACCAAAATAAGCAAAATTAAAAAATAATATAATAATAATAAACAAATAGATAAAAATAATTAGTTAAAAATAGATGAAGGCAGCCACCAATACATTTGGAAAAAAACACACTAAGAGGTGTAACTATTGAGGTATTAAACATACAGAGAAAATATAAATATTCCCTTAAGTCTTTTGAGATATTCTTGGAGGGGTGAGATTTAGGGAAGCTTTTCATTCCACATCATATTCTTATTGAGTTTGAGAAATTGTTTGCAGCAGTAAGGGATCAGATAGTGTCTTGAACAGGAGATCCTTCTGGAGCTGAATCTGGTAGCATATAACAGTCCACCTTTTGCGGGGAGTGTGAGAAGGGCCACTTAGAATGAGTCAGCAGGAGTGGTGGTTGCAACTTCTTGTTGGGGCATAAGATTTGGGGGGAAGAGGGTTTTCTTTCGCTTTGGAAACTGGGTGGTGCCTTATTGGGGCAGGAGGTTGGGCTCAGTATCTAATGAGTTAAGAACTGAGGGTAGAGATGGTTAAATAAGAAGGGATCACAAATCAGAATTGAGGGGACTAGAGGACAGAATGAGTTCTGATAGGGTGGGGAAGGAGGGATAATATATGAGGGGCTATATACAATATAGGCATGGATAGTTTACATTATAGATTGGGTAGACATAGAAGAGTCCACTATATATACAAACTCATGCCCACTTATAGCCAGGCATTAGAGATCTATTCATAGGTTCTTGTTGTTGGAGGTCTGACCATCAGTATATGGGTCTGAGTGCATAATAAATAATTGATTTAATAAAAGATAGACAATTGGCTAACGCATAGGTTAGGAAAGAAAAAAAAGCAAATGGAAAGATAAAGAAAAGAGATATATAAGGGAGGGGAAAAATGGAAAATAAGTTACAAAAATTTGGCTGATAATTTGGAATTGGAAGGTTTTCCAATTTCTGGGCACTTTAACAATGGCAGGGTTGAGCTCTGCTAAATTAATCTTTCAGAGTTAGTTTGTAGTTAGCACATTTTACGATAAGCATGATTTTCATATCTAGAGTACTAAGCAATATGGTAGTGAGCACTATAAGAGTTATCTACCCTATGTAGTATCCTCAGTGTCTTATCATCGAGGTTCCTTTCCTAAAAAGAAACTGACAGTATGGGCTTTATAATGTAATAGTAGCAAGGGTTGAATTAAAAAAAGAAAGAAAGGAGGAAAGAAGCAGAAAGAAAGAAAAAAGAAAAGAAAAAAGGAAAAGGAATAATAGTAAATTGCATAAATGTACTCAATGAGTGATACCAGTAACGTAAGTCTGTGGTGCATCGTTGTCTGTTTCAGTAGTCTCGATGGTTATAGATTTTAGGCCCTAAGAATAGATATAATCAAAAGGAAATGGATAAATTGGAGTATTTTATCAAGACATTGTCACTATGAGCACTGTTTATGGTATCTAATTTGATAGAGGACCAAAGTTGCTAAATTAGGGTGTTCACCCTATATCTTCATGAAACACTGTAAGCAAAGAAGCTGAAGACTTATTTTATACCTAATACAATCAAAGCATTAGAATATATTGATAGTATGTACTACAGTGGGAGTCCCTTGCTTCCAATCATATTCTGCACCTGGTTCTGTGGATAAATACATTAGAAAATTATTATAGGTCTGGTAGGCCTTTGTAGTGAGAGATTGATTTAACACCTGTTCACTGTAGACAGCTGTTTTCATTGTTGCCAATTTATTTCTGATATATAAGGTAGAGGCTTTGTGTTTCTCCTCTTCCTTTAGATTTGACTGCTTCTCCTCACTATACCCTGGTACCTATGGTGTTCAGAGTTTCTAATATTTAGAGCATTGTGTTTCTTCATGGAGTATTATATGTATATATGATATATATTCTAAATACCTCAAATAAGTGCTATCATTCTATATTTATCCTCCTCCTCCTCCTCCTCCTCCTCCTTCTTCTTCTTCTTCTTCTTCTTCTTCTTCTTCTTCTTCTTCTTCTTCTTCTTCTTCTTCTTCTTTATTACTTCATTTAACAAAATATTTTCTAGGTCCATCATGTTGCTGCAAATTGCATGACTGTTTAAGTGTGTATAGGTACCACATCTTCATGATCCACTCATCTGTTGTTGGGCATCTAGGCTGATTCCAAGTCTTGGCTATTTTGCTGAGTGCTGCTATGAATAGTGGTGTCCATACATATTTTTAGATGAATGACTTTCTATTTTGGGGATAGCTACTCAGGAGTGTGATTTCTGGGTTATATCGCTGCTCAATTCTGAGTTTACTGAGAACCCTCCATACTGTATTCCATATGGGTTGGACCAGGCAATATTCCAATAAGCAGTGGATGAGAGTTCTTTCCTTACCACATCCTGGCAAACAGAGATCTGTCCCATTATTTTTAATATGTGCCTTCATGGCCTGCTTCTTCACTGACCCTCTATGATTCCCTTTGGGGCAACCAATCTGACCACCCTTTAGGGGCACAAGTTTTGGGTTGATATCACCAGTTCATTAGAGTGTCTTTTTTTTTTTTTTGATTTAGAGTGGGTACTCTCTCCCATAATTTCCATTTTCTGGGAAAGCCTGCCAAATATAACCATGTCCACAAATACAGACAGTCACCATCTTTGAACCAGGGCTTCTTCCAGGAGACCCTGCAACTGAGTATATGCCCCCCAATTTATAATAATTAGCTTTGAATTAGTGGACAACTTTATTTGTTTGATGCTGTCAAACATCCTAAAGGAACACCCCGATTTAACAAACTAGACAAATAGTAACAAGAGCTTAGTAAAACTTCTGCCATTGTAATAATGACTTCATTGATGATACAATAATCTCACAAGAGACCTTTCTACTGTACTTTTTAATTTTTATTTATATATATATTTTATTTTTCTTTCTCTTCCATTTGGTTTTTTTCTCTCCATTATTTTCAATGAATTTGCTTGCACTTTTCTGGAAACAACTGTATTATCATCAACTATGTTAACTCTATAATACATTTTATTTAAATAAATAAAATTAAAAGAAAGATACAAGTTTACAATATGTGAATCAATCAATGAAATGTCTATGAGTAAATGAAATTGAAAATTAAAAGTTGAGGGCAGGAGAAATAACATGGAGGTTGGGCATTTGCCTTGCATGCAGAAAGATGGTGGTTCAAATTCCGGCATCCCATATGATCCCCCGAGCGTGGCAGGAGCGATTTATGAGTGTAGAGCCAGTAGTAACCCCTGAGCGCTGCCAGGTGTCACCCAAATACCAAAAAAAGAAAAAAGGAATTAAAAGTTGAACTTTAGTTTTGCAAGATAATACTATAGTTGATACTGTTTTTATATTTACCTAACAAAAATTAAACGATATTTTGTCTGCTAAATTTTTTCTTTGGATAGTTTATAACTAAAACAATATAGCTTTGTCAAAAGTATATAGTGATTAATTTAAATTAGTTATATTTGGGGGGCCGGAGAAATAGCATGGAGATAAAGCTTTTGCCTTGCATGCAGAGGGATGATGGTTCGAATCCCGTCATCCCTTATGGTCCCCTGAGCCTGTCAGGAGGAACCTCCGAGCAATGCCAAGTGTGACCTCCCAAAAAAACAAAAACAAAAAAAATAAATAAGTTATATATTTCTATAGTGAAGTCTAGATATCAGGATTGTTATCTTAGAAGTCTAGAGAGTCATGAATCTTAAATTGAATAAGTCACCTGGTTTCAAATTTAAATTTAAAGTTCACGGTGATTTGTAGTCTTTACTGGCCTTTGTATGAAGTCATTACATTTTGTAATGAAAAATACATATTGTATTGAAATAATGTACACTTTCTAGAAATATAATATTATTACTAGCCATGAATTTGGTGGATTATGTTAACAATTTTCAAAGGTATTTTTGTTTCTTGAAAATTTATCATGCATCAGTGATGGGAATGTTGCACTGGTAAAGGGTGGAGGGGTGTTCTGTCTATGACTGAAACCTAACTACAATCATGTTTGTAATTATGATGCTTAAATAAAGATTTAAAAAAATTGGCATGGAGATAAGCTTATTTTTCATGGGTTGTTTTATTTTCAAAGTAAAGGTGAATAAATGTTAAAATATGCTTTTGTATGTAATGTTATGTTCTTAGATCAACTTCTTTCTGTCAGGTGCATGAATTGCTTTGCAAAACTGCAAGACTAACTTTTGAAATCTGAACTTGGGACTCTACCCCTAGATGGAGCTCTGGTTACTGACTGAGAAGGAACTACATTTTAATATTTGACATTGTGGGATTACAACATAATCAGCAGAAAATAAATGAGTAACCAAAAGAAGGTAGATTAAAGAATTATAACCTAGGCAGAGTGATGGCACAGTGGTAGGGCATTTGCCTTGCAAGCGGTTGACCCAGGACAGACCTTGGTTCTATCCCCTGGGTTCCATATGGTCCCCCAACCCAGGAGCGATTTCTGGCACAGAGCCAGGAATAACCCCTGATCTTCACCGGATTTGGGCCATAACCAAAAAAAAATTACAACCTATAAAAAAAATTTGGGGCCACACCCGTTTGATGCTCAGGGGTTACTCCTGGTTAACCTGGCTTGGGGAGACCATATGGGATGCCGGGGAATCGAACTGCGGTCCTTCCTTGGCTTGCGCTTGCAAGGCAGACACCTTACCTCTAGTGCCACCTCTCCGGCCCCACAACCTATAAAAATTTTTATAAAGATATATAACTATTATTTTCAAATGATTTTATAAGACTTCCTAATGTATTTATTTTGTTTTGAAACAGTATCTTTATTAGTGACTGCTATAGGAATATATATCTTTTTTTGTTATTTTGCACTTCAGGAGACTGCTGGAAAATATATTGTATATATAGAAATAATATTTATTAATTTTATACCATACATACTCTACTAACATAAAATACCTTAATTATTTAGTAGGGTATGCATTTTATATATCTATAGTATTTTTTCAATAATAATATACTGAGATATATCAGTTAGAATATATTTTATATATAGCTAAATATATTCATTATAGTAGATGCATGGGTATGCTATATTTATAGGAATATAAAATAATAGCTTAACTAAAGAATTGTATAGGTTAGTTTTTACTTCACTAAAAGAAAATTAGTATAATTGAAATTTGGGGTTATAAGTCCAGTAGAAAAATTAGCATTAGCTAAGTAAAGTTAGTCAGAAAGAAAGTAACACATAAAAGTGATCTCTATGTTGTATAAAAAGAAATTTTGGGAGGATATAGCAAATAACCAAAGGCAATGATTTACACAATTAATTTGACAAAGCAAGAAAGGAAGGAATGGGTCGATGATTGAATAGGATCAGAGGACCTCTGACATATTGGTGGAACGAAGACATGTTCTTGGTCGGTGTGGTATATGCATGAAACTATCATTGACAGCAGTGTGAACTATAGTACCTCAATAAAAGTAAAAAAAAAAAAAAACAATAGCATTAGTCTTACTTTTAGATTTTTCGAAATTTAATGCTTATTCAGTTTATTTTTAAATATTATTTACATTAATACTTTCCAAGGTTCTACCTATAAATATGTTTTAATATATAAGTGTGACATTCTGTTTGTTAAAATAATTGGCTGTCTAGAATATTTTTATATTACAAATATTCTAATATTATGTTAGCCTTACTGAATTGATTAAGTTCCTTTTACTAATAGCTTCATGCAATTATAGCATGATGTCTACTATTTTCTATTAGAATGTAAATTCTCTGGAACAAGATTTATCAGTCTTATTTATTAGGTGTTCTCAGTATAATGAGGAAAACAACAAAGATTAAGCTAACAAAGTGGCAGAATGCCAGAATAATGGAAACAAATAATAAATAAGAAAATTTAGAAGATTTGTCTTAGAGATAAGTTTTTAATTTCTCTATAAAATGCATATTTATTGCATATGATATCTACAAATGGAAAACTAGGCTACCAGAAGTTCCAAGGAGTTGAACTTTACTTATATTTTGTTAACATGAATCTTGATATATGTGGTACAGTGATTATTTTAGGCCCCTTGCATAATTGTATATTCTAGATTCTAATTTCATGCCCAACAATGCAAGAAAATTCAGTTTTGAGATCTCATGGTGTTTCAGTGTCCAAAATTGCCAAGCTTATAAACATGCAACTAAAAACTGAAACCGATGCAAACCACAATCAAGGAACCCAGTTGCTAGGTTTTTATTGTGTGAAGCCCAAATTCCACAAGAGTACATGCAATCATCATTCTCAACAAGGTCTGAACAAGCACTGAACATTCCAGTACACACTCTGAGAATAAAGTGTCTAAATGCTACAGCTGCCATATCCAAAACCAAGTCATTCAAACAACAAAAATGGCAATAGCAAAGGAAGGGAAAATTTGGAAAAGTAATTGATAAACATTTACTTGCATACAAAATAAGAGCAGTTTAAAGAAATTAAGTTATAAAGGTGACTATATCTTGCTATTTAAAAAATGACTAAATTTATTTGATCATTCAAATTATTTTTTAAAATTTTGGTCTTAAACTTGATAGTCCTCACATTTTATTTCTAGCTCTGATTCCTTAGAATCACTCCTGGTGGAGCTCAGGAGATCACTTAGGGTGTCAAGGACTAAGTCTGGTCTACCTATTTTATTTTGAACTTAGGAAAGAGCCTAGGAAGAAAAAGTAGAACTTGGCCAGCAGCAGCAGGTGAAGCTGAGGGCTATGCAAGGCAGTTAGTTGGACTAAAAAGCATAATTTTGAAATAAAGTGAGGTGACTGAGTCGAAGCAATTGCATGATTACTCCATTTTATTCTGCAGTCATTCATTTTTCTAGTACAACACAGAAAATCTACAACAATATAACAGAAAAAATACCACACTAAAACGTCCACTAAAAAGTTCACAATAAGAAAAATAAAAACTGTAGAATCCCACCCTCCACATCTTGTAACTGAAGATGCTAGTTCTGAAGACTCAACCAACATCAGCCACCTATATAACCAGTCTGATTAGACTTAGAGAGAAAATGTTAAAGATATGCAAATAACTCAAAAATACCATGGAAGAGACAGCGCCTAAGACTCCAGGGAATATGAGAGTAAAATGAGAAAAATGTAAACAGAAATATCAAGACTGAAAAACCTGATAGGTGAAATGAAAACCTCACTGGAAAGCCTCATAGCAGAATATAGCTGCTGAAGACAGAATCGTAAGCTGGAAGATAAGCAACATAACACCTCCATTCAGCTGAAGAAATTGGAAAAGAGTATTAAAATAAATTTACAGAGGATGAAAATATCTTCAAAATAAGTGGAGAGACAACAATAGACATTTGGGATAAATTTACAGAAACAACATAGGAATCATTGGAATCCCACAGAGCCAGGAAAAAAAAACCTCTCTGGAGAAGCAAAAGTCAAAGACATCATTGCTAAGAAGTTCCCAGAGCTGAAGAATAATTGCACTCACACTCTGGACACCTGTACAGTACAACATAAAAGATATCTAAGTAAAAGTACCTCAAGTCACATTCTAGTCACAGTGATGAAAGCCATGGATAAAGATAGAATACTGAAAGCAGCAAGATCAAAAAGAAAAATTACATACAAAGAAGCAAATTTATGCTTTACAGCAAATTTATCAAAAGCAAACTTCCAGGCCTTACTGCACTGGTGGTATATATGAAAAAAATAAATGAAATCAATGCTTCACCAAGAATAGTTCACCCAGTTAGACTTTCATTCAGGTTTGAAGGAAGGATACACATCTACACAGATAAACAACAACAGATAAGGTTTACCAACACACAACAAACCTTAAAAAAACTAAAATGTGGGCCCGGAGAGATAGCACAGCGGTGTTTGCCTTGCAAGCAGCCAATCCAGGACCAAAGGTAGTTGGTTCGAATCCCGGTGTCCCATATGGTCCACCGTGCCAGCCAGGAGCTATTTCTGAGCAGACAGCCAGGAGTAACCCCTGAGCACTGCCGGGTGTGCCTCCCCCCGCCCCCCAAAAAAAAAAAAAAAACTAAAATGTTTAATTTAAGGCAAGGCAGACCCACAACAGATCAAACTTCTACAAAAAGATAACACAAAATACCATGACAATAAATTCTCTTAATATCAATTTACTAAAAGTGCTAATTAGGAGACACAGTTTGGCAAAATGGATCACAAAATTGAATCCAGCATTTCATTGCCTGCAAGAAACGCATGAATAGTCAGAGCAAACAGACTAAAAATTAAAGGTTGGAGGACTATCCTTAAAGCAAACAAATCCTTTTAAAAAATGTTTCGGTGGCTGTATTAATATCAGACAACACAAACTTTAAGCTTAAATAGGCTATAAGAGCTAGAAATGGGCATTTTCTATTAATCAAGAAATCAGAAAGAAATCGCACTCCTAGGCATATATTATCCAATTAGGGTCCAGAAAAAATACTTAAAAGAGCTTTTTGAAACCTTGACTTTAAAACAAACATCAATAACAACACAGTAGTAGTGGGAGACATCCATACTTCCAATCTATCGTTTCTTGATAGATCATCTAGGCTAAAATTTAAAAATAATAAATATTAAAAAAGGATATACTGGCTTTAAAGGGAAAAATGAGAGTTGCTTAGTGTGTGTATACACACTATATATATATATATATATATGGATTTTGATCCCCAGAAAGCTGTATACACATTGGTTTCTAGTGCCCCATGGGACATTCTTCAAAATAGACCACATGCTAGGCCATAAAACAAACTTGCAAAAAATCAAATAGATAGAAATTGTATCATCTACCTTCTCATATATAATTTACCAAAAAAAAAAAAATAAGTGAATTAAAAGAAAAACAAAGAAGAATTTTAACACCTGGAAATTAAACTGTGCTCTACTGGAATAACCAGAAGATAAGAGACAAAAATCAAAGAAAAATTAAAAAATTCTTAGAAACAAATGGGAATGAAGATACAAATAATCAGAATTTGTGAGACTCAGAAAAAAGTGGTATTAAGAGGGAAATTTATGGGACTGGTGAGGTGGAGCTAGAGGTAAGGTGTCTGCCTTGCAAGTGCTAGCCAAGGGAGGACTGCGGTTCAATCCCCTGGTGTCCCATATGGTCCCCCCAAGCCAGGGGAAATTTCTGAGCACTTAGCCAGGAGTAACCCCTGAGCATCAAACGGGTGTAGCCGAAAAAAAATAACAAAAAAAAAGAGAGAAATTCATAGTTTTGCAAGCATTCATCAAGAAGGAAGAAAGAACCTACATAAATAACATAAGGGCACTGCTTTAAAAAATTGGAAAATGACTTAAAAATGAACCAAAAGTAGGCAGTGTGAAAATATAAAACTTAGGGCAAAAATTAATGAAGTGGAAACCCAAAAAACAACCTAAAAGATCAATAAAAAAAAAGAATTGTTTATTTAATATAAATAAACAGATCTATAAATCATTAGTAAGACTCATAGTTTCAGAGAAATGTAATAAAACGAATCAGAAATGGAAAGGGGGAGGTCACTACAGATACTACAGAAATTTAAAGTTGTCAGAGATTACTTTTAGAATAATATTTTCATGAAAGGAAAGAAATTGGAAGAAATGGATAAATTCTTTAAATCCTATTACCTCCCATATTTGAAACAAGATGATTTGGAATATCTAAATAGACTTATCATTGTTGAGGAAATTGAAATGATAATCAAAAGGCTCCTCAAAAACAAAAGACCAGGCCCAGATGAATTCACAAATGAATTAATTAAAACCTTAAAAGAGGATCTACTGCTAATCCTTTTCAAGCTTTTCCAGGATATTGAAGAAAGAAAAAAATAAGAAAAACTTCCTACTAGTTTCTCTGAAGAAAACATCACTCTGATACTAAAAGTAGACAGAGATTCCATTAAAGAAACTATAGGTCCATATCCTTGATAAAGATGGATGAAAAGATACTAAACAAAATACTAGCAATTAAAATCCAAGAGTTTATCAAAAAGTTTATGTACATGACCAAGTAGGTTTGACTTTAGAGATGCAAGGATAGTTTATACAAGTGAATCAATATAATACACTATATCAATAAAAAGTAAAAGAAAAAATCCTGTGATCATATCAGTAGATACAAAGAAAGCATTTGACAAGGACAACACCCATTCATGATAAAAATTCACAACTAGATGGCAATTGAAGGTACTTTTTTCAATATAGTCAAGGCCATTTACCACAATGCCATAGTCCCCTACCTACTACATGACGAATGATTACAAGCAGAACTGCTGTGGTACAGGCCTAGTCTACTGCTGAGAATGGGGGCGGGTACAGTTCTGGCAGACACTGCTGAGAAGAGGCCTGTTGTGGCCTAGGTTAGTGCTTGGTAGAATAGCAACAATGAGCTTATTAAACATTAATTCATAATGATATTTTGGGTTCAGCGCAGTGGCGCAGATCATACAGCGTCTGCCTTGTGGATCGATCCCCCAAAGTCCCATATGGTTCCCCAAGCACGTAGCGATTTCTGAGCTCATAGCCAGAACTAACCCCTGAGCATCACAGGGATGTTCCCCCCCCCCAAAAAAAAACAAACAAAACAAAACAAAAAGACATTATGAGATTTAACAATGTGCGTAAATGAAAAACTGTGTTCCTCTGACCCTTGCAGTTAAACAAAAATTTTTGGAGCACACCCTACTTACTCTAAGCTGCCTTTCCAAGCTGGAAGAATTTACAATAATATTTTTTTGCTGCCTTTCCTAAGATTGTAGGACAGCTAGCCATAGGCCCCCTGGGCTGACCACTTAGTCCAGGGGAACAAGATCTCCCCACACCAGGCGGGTCTTCAGGGCCACGCCTGGTTAATCGGGCCCTGGGGGGAGGGGGTGAGAAATTCCTCCCTATGCATCCGAAAACTACAGAGGCACTGCTGGGCTCAGAACACTCCGCATGCCAGGATTTCTTGGTGTGTTTGCCTGGTATGTTGGGGGCTCTGGGCAGGACAGCTGCCATAGGACCCCTGGGCTGACCACTTAGTCCAGGAGAACAAGATTCCCCCCCACACCAGGCGGGTCTTCAGGGCCACGCCTGGTTAATCGGGCCTTGGGGGGAGGGGGTGAGAAATTCCTCCCTATGCATCCGAAAACTACAGAGGCACCGCTGGGCTCAGAACACTCCGCATGCCAGGATTTCTGGGTGTGTTTGACTTGGTTTTGGATATGCAGCTGTAGCATTTAGATACTTTATTCTCAGAGTGTGTACTGGAATTTTCAGTGCTTGTTCAGACTTTGTTGCGAATGATGATTGCATGCACTCTTGTGGAATTTGGTTTCCACACAATAAAAACCTAGCAACTGGGTTCCTTGATTGTGGCTTGCATTGGTTTCAGTGTGTAGTTGCTTACTTGTAAGCTTGGCAATTTTGGACACTGAAACACCATGAGATCTCAAAACTGAACTGAACTGCCCATCTTGTGTGCTGTTAAGAAATATTATAATGTGTTACAATCTGGGGACTTGAGCAACAAAGTAATTGTATATGGATTCTGTCTTATTTATCTTAATGTTCTTTGGCTGAAATTTCAAAGTTAAGATATCATCAAGGGGACTTCTGAGAATTATGTTATGGGTGATTGTCCTTCCACTGTAACTTTACCTTGTCCTCTTTCTTTGCATCCTTGTTCTCATAATTAAAAATAAAGCTTCTAGAAACAATAGATTTGTATAGTAAAGTGGCAGTCTACAAAAGTAATATAAAAATCCATGGCTTTTCTATATATAATGATAAAAAATAAGAAACTGACATGAAAAACAATCACAGTTACAATTTTTGCCTCAGAAGATCAAGTACTTAGGAGTCAACTTAACTAAGGATATTAAATCCCTATACAAAGAAAACTACTAAACATTCCTCCAAGAAATTAAAGAGGACACAAAAAAAATGGATAAATATTCTCTGTTCATGGATTGGGAAGATTAACACCATTAAAATGGCAATAACTCCCAAAGAATTTTACAAATTCATTTAAAGCCTTAGTAATTAACACAGCATGGTATTAGAATAAAGATAGACCCTCATATCAGTGGAACAGACTTAAATATTCTGAGTTTGACTATCATGTATATGATTAATTAATTTATTATAATGAGGCAAGAATAAAAGTGGAACATGGAAAGCCTCTTCAACAAGAGGATAAAGTGATATGCCTGGTACCATTTTTTTTTAGCAATAGTGCAAACCATAGTGGGAAAAGAGAGAGACAGAGAAAGAGAGAGAGACATGGACAAAGAGAAAGAGAAATAAAATGCCTGCCCCAGAGGCAGGCAGGGGAAGGTTGGTGGAACAAAAATCGGGGACATTGGTGGCAAGAAATATGTATGCACTGATTAAGGGTGGTTTACTTTCTATTACTAAAACTCAACCATGAACAATTTTGTAAACACCATGCTTAAAAAAGTAATCATATATAAAATAAAACTGGTCTTCCAGATGCCCTACTTGTTGTACTATCTCTCCAGACCCCTGTTATTATGATTTAAAAATCACACAGCTCATGTTTAATCCATATCATTAAATAATTGCTAGTCACTATTATCTACTATCATTTGTTCCATTAAGGTAGATAAAGTTAGATCTTCTTTTTCTTGCCCAAGTAGCACTGCATCATTAGATTAATTACTAAACCTTTAGGCCCACGGTGTCTGCTGGAAGTGACTCCTACAAAATGGAGTAAAAATATTTTACTGTATTTTATTTAAAAATAAAGATGTAGCATGCAACAAATTTTAAATGCAGAATATGTTACTTATTATTTGTTAGAGGAAAAGAAAACAAAATAAAATCGCTTATGCATAAATTTGTTAGATGTTTTCATAACTGAATTCATTTTATGAAACATTTAGAATCATTTTTCTGAATTCATTTTTGAATCATTGAATGAGTAAGTCGTGTCAATCAATAGGAAGACTTAAAAAAATGACTGTTTATTTTTGCAGTTGACTATTGATGAAGAATACATGTTTGTTTATTTAAAGGTTTGTATCTACATTGGAGTTAATAATTAAACATTTTTATTTGCTTTTTTTTTCATTTGAAGCATACTCAAAATTTACTGTAAAATTTACTCAAAAATGTTCAGTTTTCACACTGTGTCAAATAGAAGCTTCAGCATTTGCAAAAGTAAAAACAGTTACCAAAGCACCAAACCTTAGGTCATAAAATTTCAGTTTTATATTCTCCATAGGGTGTAAACCCCCCCAAAAAAATAAAAACCAATAAAAAGATATATGATATTTGTGATTGTCAAAGAATCTGTGACTCAATATTTTATATGAAGACCAATTATAGTGTAAAAATAAGTGAAGAGGAATCCATGTTTTCTTCAGTCTTTTTAAATTAGCATTCTTCCTTTAAAGTTCTGCTTGTAAGATTTTGGAATAAACAATTTTTGGTTTAATGGTCAGAGTATTTATATAGAAATGACAATATATGATATATCAATAAATATATATTAAACACAATCAACATATTTTATTGAAATGCTAAGCTACTCTCATTAAATTTAGTTTGTTTATTAACTCAACTCATAAATGAATAATACAATTATTAAATAAATTCTAACTTAAATTTTACACATACTTTCCAGCTCTTTAAATGCCCATTTTATAACTTTAATGTGTGTAAATTACTTAATCATAAAGCTTTATTTTTATTATTAAAATAATGATATATGGCTTCATATTTCATAAACTAATAAACATAATTTTGTACCTTGTATGGAAATTGATAGAAAGCCAATAATGGGATGAAATTGCTTCTTGCACACCCTGATTGCTACAGTCAGGGTTCATCAAAGAAGGGAAAGCATTTTGTTCAGGAATTCATTTACACAGTGGGGAGTTAGTCTAGTGCTCTTTGTAAAACCATTCCGCAAGAAATATATAATGAAGCTTAAAATACTCTGGACAGGTAATCAGGGGAATTCCCAGCACCAAATTTGTCCTCCCTCCACTCCCATTCCCATCTTGCATCCCATATCCTCCTCCCTCACCCCTGGGGCTGCTAGAATAAGTGGTCCCCTCTGTGACTAGCTTACTACTTAGTGGTCTTACACCTGTTTGGTCTTGGTACCTCGCTTATTTCCCCCTCTAACTGGGAGGCTGGGCTAGATAGTTCATGTTATGTGGTTTTGTTTGAAGAAGAGAAAAGTAAAATGCAATTTCCCAAATATATTAAAATCTTTCAAATGACTATACAATCAGAAATAAATACACTAAGAAATTCTATAGATGGTGCTTTTGCACCACTGGCCAGATCCCCTCAGGTAAACTCACATTACCACACTGTGTTACCACCCTCAGTACCATATTCACATCCATCTCACCTCTGTCCCTTCTTAACCTTTAGCAAACACAAATGCACTTTCCTTTGCAATAATGGCATTATATCAATAACATTGCTATATAAATGAAATAATAAATTATGTAATATTTTCCCTTTATATAAATCTGTAGAGGCCATCTAACTTATACCTATAAACACACAAATTTTATTAATTGCCTGTTAAATATTACCTGCATTATTTTGGCTTCAAAGAATAAAGCTATGATGATATTTCATTCCTTTTGTGAATAATCCTCTTGAATATATACCCAGAACTGCAATTCTTAGGTCTGAAAGTGAATGTTTATTAGGTGTCTGTTTATTGTAAAGAAAATGCTTACCTGCTTAACAATAGGGCTATTTAAATACCCCTTTGCCTTGCACTCAGCTGAACTGGGTTCAATTCCTGGCATCACATAATGTCCTCTGAGTACAACCAGAATTCATTCCTGGACATTTCTAGGTATAGTCAAAAAGGCAAAACAAACAGACCAACAAGTGATCGAATAAATACCTGTTTCCACTGCAATTGTGTGAACTAGTTTCTCTGCAACAATATTATTATTCAGTCTTATCACTTTTTAAAATCTTCAGTTCTTATAGGTTGGTTGTGGTATCTTGTGTTTTATACTTTATAAATGAGAAGACAATTTATACTTTATAAATGGACTGACATTTTTAAAATTATGACAATTTTATGTTTTGTCAAACTTCATAAATAATTTGTAACATTTGAATACCTATTTGAAATTTAAAATGTATGTTTATTTCCATGTTACTTCTTCCTTCATGATAGTTTGGGCTTTTTATAGTTTTGTTTTTCTAATATAATATAATACTAGTATAGGCTTGCTTAGCCTTTCAAAAAGATTTTATTTCTCCTTAATTTCTGAAGAATATTTTTTCTTGATGCAAAATTCTGGGCTGACTATTATTTTTTGTTCATCACTTAACAGTAATGTTCCACTTCCTCTACTCTCTCTGGATTCGGATGAGAAAACTTATTTCATTTTTCCCTATATGCAACATGTTTTTGTTGCTATGTTATTTTTATTTCTGTTTACTTTGTAAATTCTAATTATAACATGCTTGCTTTATCTTCCATCAATGATTCTTTTCCTCTTATTTATACTTTCTATATCTATTCTCCCATTGAGATAATTAACTGATTTTATTTTAATTTTACAGTTTAAACATTTATTAATCTGCAATTTTAAAACACCCTTTGTTATGGTGTCATATAAAACATTAAATGAAATAACTCGGAGAAGGTAAAATCTCAGATATTTTCATTTATCTATAGTATGTAGAGTAGCAGGACAAGTAACAAGAATGAAACTATAATCATATGTAATAATTGGCTTTAGCTTACAATATGAGAAGTCCAATGAAAAGATAGTTTGGGGATGTAGAGGTGGAAAAAGAAGAGATAAACTGATAGAATTATGAGGACCTTATCCATGGTTCTTGAACACTTGGGGAATTTAGAGTTGACATAACTGTATTCCTCAAAAATTATAAGTCAATCTATTATAACTAGATGACCCAATGTTTGTTTGAATTTATGGTAATAAAATTTTTAAAAATTTGCTAAAGAGGTAGAATGTGATAAGGAATTTTAGACTTTTATGTAGAGATGATGACACTGATATGGGTTTGGAAACAAAATGTTGTATGTAGAAAACTCTATGATTAATAGCCCTGTGAATAATGTTGTTAAAATAAAAAAAAAATCTCCTAACCTCCACAATTGAAAGGAGAAATAGTAAAAGAATTAAGATATCTTATCAACTTTTCTTATAAATTTTTGTCTTATCAACTTTTGTTTCTTGAAAAGCTGAAAGCTCCCAAACTTAGGTTTCATAATTCAATTTGATGAACCAGTCAGAAGCCTGCCCTGACACTCAGGTTGCCCTCACCTGCTCCTTGCTTCCTGGAGATCAGAACAACTATCTGCATCAGTTTACTTGGCTTCAGAATCATGAAGGATGGAAGCTCAACAGTCAATCCCCACTGTATATGGCCCACATGCTCAGGTCCTTTGCAGATGCTGAGATCTGTGTCATATCAGGCACACTTCTGCTTAATTTAACTCAGGCACATACTGCCCAAAACAGTGTTGATGGAGGGAAAAAGAGTTTGGGGGCCGGAGAAATAGTACGGAGGTAAGGCATCTGCCTTGCATGCGGAAGGATGGTGGTTCGAATCCCAGCAGAGAGAGAGAGAGAGAGAGAGAGAGAGAGAGAGAGAGAGAGAGAGAGAGAGAGAGAGATTGGAATATGGGTTTTTGGGGGGGGGGTTGGGCTATACCCATTTGACGCTCAGGGGTTACTCCTGGCTATGCGCTCAGAAATCGCTCCTGGCTTGGGGGGACCATATGGGACGCTGGGGGATCTGTCCTATGCTAGCGCTTGCAAGGCAGAAACCTTACCTCTAGAGCAGGGGTCTCAAGCTCAATTTACTTGGAGGCCGCAGGAGGCAAAGTCGGGGTGAGGCAGGGCCACATAAGGGATTTAGCTTACCGAATATTCGCAATAAAAAATCGCATTAGTAAGAGAAAAAATCGCATTAAACATTTGCATACCCCGAACGAAACTGCTCGGGTATGCGAATATTTAATGCGATTTTTTCTTACTAATGCGATTTTTATTGCGAATATTCGGTAAGCGAATAATCGCGAATACTGCGATATTTGAAGGCCGGCCCACGGGCCACGAGTTTCAGACCCCTGCTCTAGAGCCACCTTCCCGGCCCCGAGTTTGGAATATGTTAACAGTCTCAAAGACCAGGGAAGTCCACAGTCTGTATAAGTACAAGTGCTTAGTTTTCAATATTCGGGATTTTTTTTCCAAGTGGGACACTCAGTTATTATTATTATTATTATTATTATTATTATTATTATTTTGGTTTTTGGACCACACCCGGTAACGCTCAGGGGTTACTCCTGGCTATGTGCTCAGAAGTTGCTCCTGGCTTGGGGGACCATATGGGACACCGGGGGATCGAACCACGGTCCGTCCAAGGATAGCGCAGGCAAGGCAGGCACCTTACCTTCAGTGCCACCACCCGGCCCCTCAGTTATTTTTTTTTTTTTTTTTAGATACCTTGGGAATATGACAAGTTGTCTTTGTCATTAAATACTATTTGGGGCTATTTTCTGTTTGAAGCTATTGATTCAACTGAAGTGTCTACAGGCATGGACAAACTTGTCTTTTGGGGTTTTCTGTCCATTGGAACTCTCATTTACTGAGTATTTGTGGACAAGACTTCACCTTTTGTCCTCTACAAAGGCTCAAGCGCTGCATGCTGCAGAGGCCCAAGGCTGTCATTACAGTGGGGTTTATTCAAGGGATGTGTCCAAACCAACTGAGTTTGGTTCAATTCATGCTTGTGCTTAGAATTTTGTTTCATTCCGTTAGCACTTGTGTTTAGAATTTGCTTTGCTTTGTTTTGCTTCACTCTAGGAAATTAAGCTTAATATCTTCTAAAGCCCTCTGTCTTGTTTAGATATGGGTCCTGGCACTTAAATAGGTCTCTAAATTCTTGTAACCTCTTGAATTACTTTGACAGAGATCTGCTAAATAAGATAAAATATTATATATTAAGGGTAGTTTTTCTAAATAAGAATTTATCTCAAATGGGTTTCTTCTTAGTGTGAGGAGAGGAGGAAACTCACTGACCCTCTAAAATAGTGAGATATTTTACTCACTATTGAAGGTGAAAAATCTATTGGAGCAGTGTGTGACGTCCTACAATAGTCAAATTCAATATCTGACACTCCATATGCCCCTCTAAAGCCCATCAGGGATAATTCTGAGTGTGGATCACAGATGAATGTGATTCAGTACGTCTCTCTCTCTCTCTCTCTCTCTCTCTCTCTCTCTCTCTCTCTCTCTCTCTCTCTCTCTCTCTTTCTCTCTCTCTCTCTCTCACACACACACACACACACACACACACACACAAAAGGAATCAATTGGGTAATTTAAATCTTTTTCTTCTTTGGTTTCTGGCCTCACACATTTGCCAATTACAATGCCTCCACTGCAGTTTTGTTGCCTGTCAGAATCTCATAGCTGAGAGGAGTAGTAAATAGCTCTCTCATTGGGATTATCTCAAATAATTTGCTTATAGCTTTGAACTTAAGCAATTATATATTTTAAAAAAACAGAAGTACCAGAAGAATGATATACATATATTTTGGAGAGAAAAGATATAAAAATAAAATAGTTTTATCAGAAGAGCTCAGTATCAAGGTGATATTGGTTATTTCTAACATGGGGAGAGAAAGTAATTAGAATGTTATAAAAAGAAAATAGAAGGAACATTTGGACTTCAAACTATACTTAGCTAATCTCAGATTTCACTTCTTCCTCCCAAACATTTTCAAAGTTGCTAATTAAAATGCAAAATTGTAGAGTATAACTTCTTTTATGACATCTCAACTTCGTGTATGTTAACTGAATATAGTGAAACCACTAAAACACACTTAAATTTTGTTGGGAAAAAGATTTTTACAACTAGTTACTTACTATGGTTACTATTACAAGAATCTTGGAAGGGTAAATGGGTCAGGAAACACCCAGTTTGGTCCTGACTTATTCGTGTTCTGTACTTTTGATTACTCCTGGCTGTTTTAGGGATACCAAATGTGATCTGTGACAAAAAAACAAGTCAACTATATGTAAGACAAGTTTCTAAAACCTGATACTATCTTTCCAGCCACACAGAGAATTCTTAAACAGTTTGCATCTGTTTAATTAATTTTCCTGAATATTAAAGACATGTGTATCAGAATAGATTTTTGAATATAGTTTTGATATTAAATAAGCTTAAACTTATTTAAAATGATAAGATACCGTATTTGCCGGCTTATAAAATGACTGGGCGTATAAGACGACCCCCTAATTTTACTGGTAAAACATAGGGTTAGGCCTATATTCGCTGTATCAGACAGAACGTTCCTGTGCTGCAACTGTATGTACCACAGTGAGCCAATCACAACAAGCAAAGGTTCAAAGGTTATACTGTAATAGACTTCCTCTCTGACACCGGCCAATTTGAGCAGGCTTTTTACAGTGTAGATTCGGGTCCAAAACATTGTCTAATTTGCATCTATAAAAAACCTGCTTGGATTGGCTGAGTTAGAGAAACAGTCTGAGCAGCCTTGCAGTGATTGTTCCCTTATCATAGGCACCTTTTCTGGCAATTTCCTGGTGGTGTCAGTTAATCTCCTCCACTACATGAACCAAACACCCCATCCTCGGACCCTAGCAATGAACCACCAACATGGTTAGCTGGGTTTTGCCAGAAGTGGCCCCCAGATCTACTGAGTACTGTTTGGGAGCCTCCAAGAAAGAGATTTAGAAACTCTGCGGCCTGACTTTTCTTTTGTTTTGTTTAATGGCATATTGAAGCATTTTTCGGAATATACTTTTGACTTTTTTTTGTTTCAAAAGTCATCTTATACACCGGAAAATACGGTATTCCTTTTAATATGAATCGTGGTAAGAAGCAATAATGTTAATGACTGGGTGCCACATCTACAATATTCTACACCTTGCAACAAATGGTCTGCTTTTCTCTGCCTTGTTTCAGTGTTCCCCCTCATTTTCTCTTGTCACCCATTTTGGGTAAGTTCAGTTCTGTAGATAAGTTCTCAAATTTAGTTTTCTTTCTCTATTTGTTAATTCTTTACTATAACTTTTAGTATATCATATATTAGAAAGATTATTCTGTGCCTGTTCCTTAACTGAATGATTTCACTTAGCATGGTAGCTTCTAGAGTCATCCTTGTAGGCAGGGATTTCAATACAATCACAAAAATTTTATATGGCCTTTGTGTCATTTTAATAAGATAAGACATCCTGGAAATAAAAATTCTAAGAAAGAGATGGCACAAAAGAACATATTAATGTTCTCAGACTTTGTGAAATGAGAAATAAAATGTATTTTTTCAATTTGACAAGGTAAAAGTCACAAGAAATTTTATCACAGAAGGGTAGACATGAAGTCATCCTTATGTAAAAATATTAAAGTTGATATTATCAATTATTTAAAATATTTCTATCCTTAAGCTAATTCATACAACAATGTGGTTGATTGTATTTAATTATAAATAAAATAAATATTTTTGGTATCGACACTTTAAGCATTTTTGTTTGTTTGTTTTGGGGCCACACCCAGTGATGCTCAGGGGTTACTCCTAGCTATGCTTTCAGAAATCGCTCCTGGCTTGGTGGACCATATGAGACCCCAGGGGATCGAACTGCCATCCATCCTAGGCTAGAGTGGGGAAGGCATATGTCTTACCTCTTGCGCCACCACTCTGGCCCACTTTAAGCTTTTTATATTTCATTGAATTATCCATACATAAATCCAGGAAGAATTACAAATATTTTCAAAAATGTTATTTGTGTTATATTAATGAGATTTTGGCTGGAATGTCAAAAAACATAAATGCTTCAGACTTTAAGACTCATAGGATTGAAGATAAATGCTAAAAATAAGTAAAAAAGTCTTTAAATATAAACTCTGGGTCTTTGTCATACCAAGCCAAACTTTGTTTTAGTTTTAATCTAGTTTTAATATGGTTTTAGTTTCTCTAAATTTGCCTTATGCCTTGACCTTTAGTAGATATGAATTCTACCAAAAGCTTTGATATGTATATAACAGATCACCACATAACCCATCTTCAATATGAGAGGTCACAGCAACCTAGAAGTTAATATATGGTTTTCCAAGTATTTGTAGGAGTTATCCCTGAATACAGGTGAATATAACCTCAATACCCAAAGTCAAAAAAAAAATGAAACATTTTTAAATGAGAATATAAATGTAGTTATTAAAGAGCATTATTCTCTGAAAAAATCTCTGGGAAAAAAAGGGAGAAAAATGTATTCCTTCCCTCCAAACTCAGGACTCTTTACAATTAATAAGAATAAAACAAATTGGCCTGAGGCCTTTAGATTGGATAGTGGGAAAATATATCTCTGGAAAAAAATCTTTCTTATTAAATGGCACTATATTGCTTTGAGTTTTAACAAAATAAATTATGATACTATTTGTTCTAACTATGCTTTTTCAAATTAAATAGGCAAATTAATTGAAGTTAGACATAATTTGTTACTATAATTATTTAGTAAAGTAGACATGAAAATGACAAATATGCCAATTTTTGTGGAAGGCAGACTCAAGACCTCTTCGTTTTGTTTGAAGTTTTGCTTTTTCAATTATAAAGTAGAATAGGCTTAAAAATTCTAATTTTATCTGCTATTTTCTAAAATGTTTCCATTTTCTTGTGACATACATTGATTGCAAACACAGATTGCCCTTTTTTTCTGAAAATGGAGACCTTGCTATAGTGTACAAAAGTATCCCCACCGTGACTATAATTTGACAAAACTTGTCCTGGTTTTCTGAATCTCAGAGGACATTGCAACCCAGAAAATCCATTCCATCTGAAGATACATTGAATGCTATCTGGAAATAATTTTCTACTGGTGGTTTTTATAACTCCTGATGAGATTCCTCTCCCACTTTTTTTTTCTTTCTGCAAAGATCTGTCTCTTATTTTTTAACAAGATGTTTATTTTATTCTCTGTCTAAATGGGCAGTGGTTAAATTTTGCTTGTTTTAATACAACCCTAGTTGTGAACAAGTATAATACAAGTATAGGTTTGCATTACAAATATTTTTAGGGCTAAGGTTAGAATTAAGTTTGTGTTAAATATAATGTGTTATAGTTAAAAGGGTAAATAAAGTATAACCAAAGTATTAAATTTAAGGTATTTGATCATTTCTGACATCAGCTAATATGATATTTCTGTAGCTTGGTGTTAGAATTCGAATTATGGCTAACATTAGGGTTAGGATTTCTATAGAAGTGTTTAATTCTGCTGTGTACAAACTTAAAGTTGCAAAGTTTACTATTGGGCTCTTTCTTCATTTAAGTTCATTAAATAGTTTTTGACATCTGCTAACATAAGTCTTAGTATATGTTAGGTTTAAAAATAGGATCGTGCTGAGTTTAGAATTTGCATAGGTACTAGTTGTTTAATTTTGCTATATTCAAGATTAAAATAAGCATAAGGTTAATGGTACATTTTGACTATTTGTTCGGTTAAGGCCTAAACTGGAGTCAGGTATTGTATAAATTTAATGTTTTCGTTATAAACAGTGTTAGGATTACAGTTAGGTTTATAAGGGGTAACATGGTAAGCTTTAATTGATTCACAGTTAAAAAAAAGGCAAGTTTATATAGACACACTGTTACATTTTGGCAATTTGGTGATCTTTGAAATTGCTAATAATAGGCTTTGTAAAGGTCAAAGTTTGAATTTGGATTATAGGTTGGGTTAGATTTAGGAGTTAGCTGTTCCTTTTTACAACACTCAAGTTAAAATGGAAGGTTTGAGCTTAATTGGTTTATGTTAAATTGAGGATAAGATGTAGTTTTAGACATTGGCCTTAGTAAAGTATAGGATTTAGTTAGAATTAGGCCTAGAGTTAGCATGCAGTAGGGGTTAGGTTCTAGATTTCAGTGTGGTCTTTTAGTTTAAAAGAAAAGTGAAGCTTAGGCAGAGAGTGAAACAGTCTAATTTCTGATTCTTTAAAATCAATATTTATTTAGGATGCAGTTAGAATTGTTATAGAGTCTAGAGCTAGGTTAGGACTTATATAGAAGCTTATAGTTTGATTTTTCTATGTTCAAATTCAAAATGGTAGGTTATATATGCATTATTATATTAAATTAATAGATAGTTTTTGACATTGATTGATATCAGCTTGAGTGTAGGCTAGGGCTAGGATTAGGAGTAGAATTAGGATTACAGTTTGTGCAGAGATTGGGTATTAAATTTTCTTTGAGTTATAAATGATAAATTATGTATTGGACTGTACTTCAATTTTGCTTGTTATTAAGGTCTATGTTTGTGTTAAGCACAATATAAATTAAAATAACTATTATAGGGGCTGGGTAGGTGGCGCTGGAGGTAAGGTGACTGCCTTGCAAGCGCTAGCCAAGGAAGGACCGCAGTTCGATCCCCCGGCATCCCATATGGTCCCCCCAAGCCAGGGGCAATTTCTGAGCACATAGCCAGGAGTAACCCCTGAGCGCCAAACGGGTGTGGCCCAAAAACCAAAAAAAAAAAACAAAAAAAAAAAACAAAAAAAATAACTATTATAAGTAGATTAGAACCAGGGCTTGATTCATATAATAGTAATGTTTGTTTATACTATGTTCATAGCTAAATATAAAAATTAAGGATAAAATTGGTATTTATAGTCTCTAGAAGGACTCCTCCCATTTTTTTCTTGCTTGATTTTTGCCCCATTCTATTTTATTTTTTTTCTTTGCTTCAAATAGAACCACAGAATTTAAATAACCTTGTTTTTTCTCACAAATTGAGGGGAAAATAATGGAGGGCACCAAGGCCAGACAGTCATATGAATATTTGGTAGAAATTAAAAAATGATCAGACTTAAACACCAAATTCAAAGCCAACGACAACAAATCGACACCCAATCTACAACATGCTAGACACGGAGGGGACCACTTATACTAGCAACCCAGGGGCTAAAGTAGGGGGATATGGGATGCATGCTGGGAACAGGGGTGGAGGGAGGTCAACATTGGTGGTGGGAATGCCCCTGATTCAATGTCACTATATACATAAAAAATTACTGTGAAAAATTTGTAATCCACTTTGGTGAAAATAAAAATATAAGAAAAACAACAGAACACAAAACAATAAAGCAAATCAAAGCAAAACAAACAAACAAACAAACAAAAAACAATAGCAACAAAAAATAAATTTGTTCTTTAAAAAAAAGTATTATTCAATTTATACTGAGTTATTCTTGACAATGTTAACTTCATTCTTTATATAGGTTATGGCTTAAATTAGAAATTAAGCTAGAATTAGATGTTTAATATTGGTATATTTTTTTCTTTTTTTTTATTTAAACACATTGATTACATACATGATTGTGTTTGGGTTTCAGTCATAAAAGGAACACCACCCATCACCAGTGCAACATTCCCATCACCCAAGTCCCAAATCTCCCTCCTCCCCACCCAACCCCCGCCTGTACCCTAAACAGGCTCTAAATTTCCCACTTACATTCTCAATATTAGGACAGTTCAAAATGTAGTTATTTCTCTACCTAAACTCATCACTCTTTGTGGTGAGCTTCCTGAGGTGAGCTGGAATTTCCAGCTCTTTTCTCTTTTGTGTCTGAAATTTATTATTGCAAGAATGTCTTTCATTTTTCTTAAAACCCATAGATGAGTGAGACCATTCTGCGTTTTTCTCTCTCTCTCTGACTTATTTCACTCAGCATAATAAATTCTGTGTACATCCATGTATAGGAAAATTTCATGACTTCATCCCTCCTGACAGCTGCATAATATTCCATTGTGTATATGTACCACAGTTTCTTTAGCCATTCGTCTGTTGAAGGGCATCTTGGTTGTTTCCAGAGTCTTGCTATGGTAAATAGTGCTGCAATGAATATAGGTGTAAGGAAGGGATTTTTGTATTGTATTTTTGTGTTCTTAGGGTATATTCCTAGGAGTGGTATAGCTGGATCGTATGGGAGCTCGATTTCCAGTTTTTGGAGGAATCTCCATATTGCTTTCCATAAAGGTTGAACTAGACGGCATTCCCACCAGCAGTGGATAAGGGTTCCTTTCTCTCCACATCCCCGCCAACACTGTTGATTCTCATTCTTTGTGATGTGTGCTATTCTCTGTGGTGTGAGGTGGTATCTCATTGTTGTTTTGATTTGCATCTCTCTGATGATTAGTGATGTGGAGCATTTCTTCATGTGTCTTTTGGCCATTTGTATTTCTTCTTTGTCAAAGTGTCTGTTCATTTCTTCTCCCCATTTTTTGATGGGATTAGATGTTTTTTTCTTGTAAATTTCTGTCAGTGCCTTGTATATTTTGGAGATTAGCCCTTTGTCTGATGGGTATTGGGTGAATAGATTCTCCCACTCAGTGGGTGGCTCTTGTATCCTGGGCACTATTTCCTTTGAGGTGCAGAAGCTTCTCAACTTAATATATTCCCATCTGTTAATCTCTGTTTTCACTTGCTTGGAGAGTGCAGTTTCCTCCTTGAAGATGCCTGAAGTCTCAATGTCCTGGAGAGTTTTGCCTATGTGTTGTTCTATATATCTTATGGTTTGGGGTCGGATATCGAGGTCTTTAATCCATTTGGATTTTACCTTCGTACATGATGTTAGCTGGGGGTCTAAGTTCAATTTTTTGCAAGTGGCTAGCCAGTTGTGCCAACACCACTTGTTGAAGAGGCTTTCCTTGCTCCATTTAGGATTTCCTGCTCCTTTATCAAAAATTAGGTGATTGTATGTCTGGGGAACATTTTCTGAGTATTCAAGCCTATTCCACTGATCTGAGGGCCTGTCCTTATTCCAATACCATGCTGTTTTGATAACTATTGCTTTGTAGTAAAGTTTAAAGTTGGGGAAAGTAATTCCTCCCATATTCTTTTTCCCAATGATTGCTTTAGCTATTCTAGGGTGTTTATTGTTCCAAACAAATTTCAAAAGTGCCTGATCTACCTCTTTGAAGAATGTCATAGGTATCTTTAGAGGGATAGCGTTGAATCTGTATAACGCCTTGGGGAGTATTGCCATTTTGATGATGTTAATCCTGCCAATCCATGAGCAGGGTATGTGTTTCCATTTCCGCGTGTCCTCTCTTATTTCTTGGAGCAGAGTTTTATAGTTTTCTTTGTATAGGTCTTTCACATTTTTAGTCAAGTTGATTCCAAGATATTTGAGTTTGTGTGGCACTATTGTGAATGGGGTTGTTTTCTTAATGTCTATTTCTTCCTTATTACTATTGGTGTATAGAAAGGCTATTGATTTTTGTGTCTTAATTTTGTAGCCTGCCACCTTGCTATATGAGTCTATTGTTTCTAGAAGCTTTTTGGTAGAGTCTTTAGGGTTTTCTAAGTAGAGCATCATGTCATCTGCAAACAGTGAGAGCTTGACTTCTTCCTTTCCTATCTGGATTCCCTTGATATCTTTTTCTTGCCTAATCGCTATAGCAAGTACTTCCAGTGCTATGTTGAATAGGAGTGGTGAGAGAGGACAGCCTTGTCTTGTGCCAGAATTTAGAGGGAAGGCTTTTAGTTTTTCTCCATTGAGGATAATATTTGCCACTGGCTTGTGGTAGATGGCCTTAACTATATTGAGAAAGGTTCCTTCCATTCCCATCTTGCTGAGAGTTTTGATCAAGAATGGGTGTTGGACCTTGTCAAATGCTTTCTCTGCATCTATTGATATAATCATGTGGTTTTTATTTTTCTTGTTGTTGATGTTGTGTATTATGTTGATAGACTTACGGATGTTAAACCATCCTTGCATTCCTGGGATGAAACCTACTTGATCGTAGTGGATGATCTTCTTAATGAGGTATTGAATCCTATTTGCCAGGATTTTGTTGAGGATCTTTGCATCTGCATTCATCAGCGATATTGGTCTGTAATTTTCTTTTTTCGTAGCATCTCTGTCTGGTTTAGCTATCAAGGTGATGTTGGCTTCATAAAAGCTATTTGGGAGTGTTTCCACTTGTTCAATTTCATGAAAGAGTCTTGCCAGGATTGGTAGTAGTTCCTCTTGGAAAGTTTGATAGAATTCATTAGTGAATCCATCTGGGCCTGGGCTTTTGTTTTTGGGCAGACTTTTGATTACCATTTTTATTTCATCAATGGTGATGGGGGTGTTTAGATATGCTACATCCTCTTCTTTCAACCGTGGAAGATTATAAGAGTCCAAGAATTTATCCATTTCTTCCAGGTTCTCATTTT